>NC_138548.1:228820090-229280090 GCF_964273705.1 Natrix helvetica
ACTATGCCATTTGTTCCAGATTTTCTCCAATTATGGTTTTGTCCTAGTTTTGTTTGCAGCTTGGCCTCAAAAATCTTCATGCTGTCCCCTGAATACCCAGTTCAGTTGATAGAGGCAAATAATCTGAAAGAGTGTTATTTTTAAAAGATAATAGTTGGATTTTTTTTCTTGTTAAAATAAAAGTTCCTCTCATAATAATCAAGTTATATTTCTTTCAGGGATAATTCTCAATTCTGGTTCTTCCTATATGTGCTGCCATTTTGTGAATGGCTGATTCAGTAATTTTCAGCCCTCTTAAGTGGATGGTAGATATTTTCACGATCTTTGGTAATAATATATTGCAATAGTTCTTTAAATTATCCTTTGGAATCTGCTCTTCTGAAGGTAATGGTGTACACTTTTGTAGGTTTCCCATTATTTCTGATTTAGTTTTAAAAGTGCCTAGGGCAGGGAATTCTTTCTTGTGTCCTATTCTGTAATGCAGTCCTATATCAATTCTGTAATACTCAATTGAGAATCACTGTGCCTTGAACTAAGGTCATTGCAAAAACTCCTTGCTGATAGCTTTTTATCTGTTGCATTATGGTCGGCTGTGTTTTTCATGAAAGCTAACTGAGCATGCTCACAAACTGGCATGCTGGCAAGCTTGGATCATTGGTTTTTCGTTAATTTTTGCTATTTTGATCTTAAATTTATGGTTTTCTTTCACCCTCCATACTGTTCTGTTGCATTTTGGTTTCACCTGTTTAATATCTGTGTTTCATTAACTATTTGGTGTGCCTAACAGTTTTATTGTGTGGTGGTGTCAAGGTTATTTTCTGTGGGCGGCCTTCAGCTTTTGGATAGAGACACCACAGCAAAGAAGCTAGTACATAAAGTCACTTGGGTAGTTAATCTGAGGGGACAAATTGTTGAAAAGGCTGACTAGTAAGCAACACAGCGTATATTAGGTTTTTCTTTTTAAGTCATCTATATTTAGATGATTCTAGAACAGAGGCCCCCAACCTTTTAGGCACCAGAGAACGGTTCTGTGGAGAAAGGTTTTTCGGCAGACCAGAGGAGGTGGGGTTTGGCATGCTGCCTGCATCCCATGGATGGGGCTTCACTTGTTTGCATGGCCTGGTTGCAGAGATGGGTTGCTACCTGTTCAGGCATACCGGTAGTTATCGTTTGGCCTTAGTCACCCGAACCAGCTGCGACCCAGGTTTCCCAGTCAGCGATGCCATTGCTGGCATGTTTTTTTACTAATTTGTGGTTGGGGACCCCTGTTCTAGAACAGTCATTCCTTGATTAGATTGTTAGTCTTTTTACAACTACAAGTTAACAAGCTATGCACTGCCCAATGCCCAAGTCTTCAGAACAGCATAAAAGCAATTGGCTTAATATTGTGGGATAAGCCTAAATGTGATCTATTTACTTTACATTGCTGTGAAAAGTTAATGGAATTATTGATCGGTGAAATTGACCTGTTAGCTGAATTGAAATATAATCCTTCTTTTCTAAATAGATAGAGCAAAACATTCACTTTCCTACATTACATCAAAAACATTTAGTTCACAAATGCTTTAAAAGAGTACATAGTAGATCTCTGAAAGCGAGCTTACACATTTTGATGCTTGTCTAGATCTCAATATTTGTTAATTTTTTTTAAAAAAAATATTCTTTGTATTTCAGGCACGTGACACAGGCAGACCTCAAGAGCTCTACCTTCTGGCTTCGAGCAAGTTTTGGTGCTACAGTCTTTGCTGTTTTGGGCTTCGCCATGTACAGAGCATTATTAAAACAGCGGTGATCTGGAGGAAAGCATGGTTTTTTTGGGGGGGAGGGGCTTATTCAAAGTGAGAGGGGAATCTTTTATGTACATTCTAAAATCTGCTAGAAATATTTATATATGCAAAGTACTTTATTATTTGTAATTCATGGATAAGATTATTTTAAATAATAGTTCTAAACTTGCAGTATTGCATAGGGTGTGGAAAAGAGGATTTGCATTACAGTGGCTACTCTTGGCTACACTTGTAAAAGCCAAAAGGGAATGATTGTAAAATAATTTGTATATATATACATACATATATATATATATATATATATATTCAGGCAGGGAAGCCTAACGTCCCCAGAGGTTATTAGAAATTCCATTCATAAGTGTTTCAAATAGAGCGAAAGAATTGCAAGTAGGATTTGTTTTCGGCAGTATAAGTTCAGAATCAGCGTTCATGTGTTTATTTATTTCACTGGTATCGAAAGTTCTTGCTGGACATACCAGGTTTGAGGACTGACCTTTTTAAAAAAAAAAATCCCTTTAATAACTCAACTTTTCCTGTAGCCACTGGTCATACGTTACAGGAGTGTTCTTCTGTGGCAGATTTGATTGGGCTTGCGCTGATTATTCCTTGTGCAGCGAAATGTGCCTCAGTTCAAGGAAAGAGAGAGAAGGACGGTATTCCCTTGGTTAAATGAAAATGAAGCATCATCAATGAAGCTCATCATCATCATCATCATCATCTGACACCATGTGCCATTCTGCGCATCTCTCATCTTCCACTTGACGTTTTATAGCCTTTTCCAGTCCCACGGGCAATGTATTATAATTGTTTATAATTCACCGGAAGTCTGCGTTTCATTCCCTTAGTTTGGAAAGTCATTCCCTGACGAGCTCTGTGCGGGGGTGGTGGAACTGAAGCGGAAACACCCCGTGCTTTACCCTTCTTGGTCATAAACGAATTGCATGGTTTGTACTGCATCTTGTATTTGGCTGGAATGACCTGTAGGTGGCATTTTTCAATCTACCAAGAAGGTTTACTAAATGGAAGTTCCACCTGTCCAAACTACTTTCCCCATCAATGGCCTTTTCTGGTATTTCAATAAATAATTGTACCGTGCTATGTTTCGAATGCTTGTTCTTGTAGTATTGATCTGTATTTGTCCTTGATTCCCAGCCTACAACTGCTTTGCCTCTTGATTTAGATTTCTGCTCAGTTATTAATGTCAGTAGGAGAGCCTTAGCTATTCACTTTCCATACTTCAATGGATGTCAGCTTAAAGGGGAAAGTTTTTTTTTTAATTCCCAAAATGGAGGAGGAGGAGGAGAAGTACTTTGACAAGATAGGATAGACAACAACGTTTCCTTACAGAATTCCTACTAGAAAGTACACAAACTAAAGAGGAAGTTTTGGTCACACTGTGTCAATTGGAAAATGGAGATATAAGAGCAGAGGGAGCGATTAGCACTGTAGGACATTTAGAATATAAAAAGAACCCTACTGAATCAGGTCATCAGCATCGTGGGCCCTACGGTGGCCTTCTGGGACATAGATACTAAGAAGGACCTGCCGTAATGAAGAGTGAGGAAAACTCTACCGGCTAGGTCCCATAGAGAAGAATACAAAGATTCAGGGGGAAAAGGGCACAAAACAAGTTAAATCTATAAAGTTCTGTTCTCACTGTGTGTCTCTGTGTTAACAAGTGCTTTCTTCCAACATCTAGCCAACTATTGTCTACTTCACAGGTGATAGCAGGTATCATTGTTGTCTTTGTGGTAGCAGAGTCTATCCTCATTTTGCCACCTGTGTTTTTTAATGTGAGATACTGAAGACTGTTTAGTATTAGGTGGCATTTATTTATTGATCAACTGAACAGCTCTGCTCAAATAAAATTTGGGACGAGAGTCATTCTATTCCCCAGTAAACCTGCTACATGTATTACCCCGTTTCCCTGAAAATAAGCCCTCCCTGAAAATATTGCAGCACAGCAGCAGCCATGAGGTGACCACGCTCGCCGCCTCCTGCGCCTCAAAAATAATAAGACTTTCCCGAAAATAAGACCAAGCGCTTATTTCAGGGGTCAAAAGAAAATAAGACCCTGTCTTATTTTCGGGGAAACACAGTATTTGAATTTGAATTTATTAGCGCTTATAGACCGCCCCCTCTCCCGAAAGGGACTCGGGGCGGTGTACAGTCCATGTCAAAGAACAACATTAAAACAATTAAAATTACTAAATGGACAATATATATATATACAGATATAGAATAGATGGATAAGAGGAGGATAAAAGATGTGCAGGACTGTATTGCTAATAAGTAATTAAAATATACAGACATTAAAATCCCAATACCCTATAAAATTAAGTCTACAGAATAATCCCCTTAAAAAACCAGTAAAAATATAAATGCCAGGAGATAGGCGTTGAAATTATGCCAGGCCAGCCAGTCGGAACAGGTGAGTCTTTAGTTTCTGCCGGAAGGAGCGGAGGTCGGTGGTGGTTCTAATGTCGGGGGGGAGGTCATTCCAGAGGGTTGGGCCCATCACAGAGAAGGCCCTACTCCTTTGCGTCGCCCGCTGGCATTGCCTAGCGGACAGCACCAGGAGAAGCCCCTCCCTGTGAGAGCAAATTGGCCGCTGGGATGTATGTGGGAGGACGCGATCCCGCAAGTAACTGGGCCCTATGCCATGGAGCGCTTTAAAGATGGTGGTCAAGACCTTGAAACGCACCCGGAAGACCACAGGCAGCCAGTGCAGCTCGCGCAGGAGCGGTGTTACATGGGAGTACCTGGTACTCCCCATGACTGCCCGCGCGGCTGCGTTCTGGACTAGCTGCAGTCTTCGGGCGCGTCCCAAGGGAAGCCCCATGTAGAGAGCATTACAGTAGTCCAGGCGAGACGTCACCAGTGCATGAGTGACTGTGCGTAGTGCATCTCGGTCCAGAAGGGGGCGCAATTGGCGCACCAGGTGAACCTGGTGGAACGCCCCCCTAGCCACGGCTGCCACATGGTCATCCATTGACAGCCGGGCATCTAGGAGGACGCCCAAATTGCGCGCCCGTTCCACAGGGGGCAGCTGTTCGCCCCCTATGGCCAGCGCTGGAATCAGCTGACTGAACCGAGGTGCCGGTAGCCACAGCCACTCAGTCTTGGAGGGGTTGAGTTTGAGTCTGTTGTCCCCCATCCAGACCCCGACGGCTTCCAAACACCGGGACATCACTTCGACAGCCTCACTGGGGTGGTTTGGGGTTTTAATTTAATTTAATTTAATTTAATTAGCACTTCTAGACCGCCCCCTCTCCCAAAAGGGACTCGAGGCGGTGTACAGTCCATATCAAAAACATCATACATAATAACAATTAAAATTATTAGATGGATAAATACATAAATATAAATAAGAGGAGGATAAAATAGACAGAACTGTAATTGCTAAATAAATAATTTAAAATATACAAAATTTAAAACCCCAGTGTCCTATAAAATTAAGTCCCCTAAAAAACCAGTAGGAAATATATATGCCAGGAGGTAGACGTTAAGAATTATGCCAGGCCAGCCAGTCGGAACAGGTGATCTTCAGTTTCTGCCGGAAGGAGCGGAAGTCAGTGGTGGTTCTAATGTCGGGGGGGAGGTCATTCCAGAGGGTTGGGCCCATCACAGAGAAGGCCCTACTCCTTGGTGTCGCCCGTTGGCATTGCCTAGTGGACGGCACCAGGAGAAGCCCCTCCCTGTGAGAGCGAATTGGCCGCAGGGATGTGTGAGGGAGGATGCGATCCCGCAGGTAACTAGGCCCTATGCCATGGAGCGCTTTAAAGATGGTCAAAACCTTGAAACGCACCCGAAAGACCACAGGTAGCCAGTGCAGCTCGCGCAGGAGCGGTGTTACGTGGGAGTACCTAGTACTCCCCATGACTGCCCGCGCGGCTGCGTTCTGGACTAGCTGCAGTCTTCGTGCGCGTCCCAAGGGAAGCCCCAT
This sequence comes from Natrix helvetica, assembly GCF_964273705.1. Classification (NCBI taxonomy): domain Eukaryota; kingdom Metazoa; phylum Chordata; class Lepidosauria; order Squamata; family Natricidae; genus Natrix; species Natrix helvetica. Next base: position 228,825,824 of record NC_138548.1, read on the forward strand.
GTAGAGAGCATTACAGTAGTCCAGGCGAGACGTCACCAGTGCATGAGTGACCGTGCGTAGGGCATCTTGGTCCAGAAGGGGGCGCAATTGGCGCACCAGGCGAACTTGGTGGAACGCCCCCCTAGCCACGGCTGCCACATGATCGTCCATTGACAGGCGGGCATCTAGGAGGACGCCCAAATTGCGCGCCCGTTCCACAGGGGGCAGTTGTTCGCCCCCTATGGCCAGCGTTGGAGTCAGCTGACTGAACCGAGGTGCCGGTAGCCACAGCCACTCAGTCTTGGAGGGGTTGAGTTTGAGTCTGTTGTCCCCCATCCAGACCCCGACGGCTTCCAAACACCGGGACATCACTTCGACAGCCTCGCTGGGGTGATTTGGGGTTGAAACGTACAGCTGAGTATCATCAGCGTACAGATGGTATTCAACCCCAAAACCACGGATGATCTCCCCCAGCGGCTTCACATATGTGTTGAACAGGAGGGGCGAGAGGACCGACCCCTGTGGCACCCCACAAGTGAGTGACCTCAGGGTTGACCTCTGTCCCCCTGTCAACACACATTGCGACCGGTCGGAGAGGTAGGAGCCGAACCACCGTAGAACGGTGCCCCCGACTCCCATCCCCTCCAGCCGGCGCAATAGGATACCATGGTCGATGGTATCAAAAGCCGCTGAGAGGTCTAATAGGACCAGGATAGAGGAACAACCTCTATCTCTGGCCCTCCAGAGATCATCAACCAGCGCGACCAAGGCTGTCTCTGTGCTGTGCCCGGGTCGGAAGCCGGACTGGCGTGGGTCTAGATATTCGGATTCGTCAAGGTGACGTGGAAATTGCTGTGCCACCACATTCTCAACAACCTTCGCTAAAAAGGGAAGGTTGGAGACTGGACGATAATTAGCCAGCTCCATTGGGTCCAGTGAAGGCCTCTTGAGCAAGGGCCTCACCACCGCCTCTTTCAAGGCAGTTGGTAGGAAGCCCTCACCCAATGAGGCGTTCACCAGGCCCAGAAGCCAGCCTCGTGTCACCTCCCAGGATGCCAGTACCAGCCAGGAGGGACACGGGTCCATTAAACATGTGGTGGGTCGCAGCCGTCCACGCAACCTGTCCAAATCCTCGGGGGCAACAGAGTCAAACTCCTCCCAGAATGGTTGAAACGTACAGCTGAGTATCATCAGCGTACAGATGGTATTCAACCCCAAAGCCACGGATGATCTCCCCCAGCGGCTTCACATATGCGTTGAACAGGAGGGGCGAAAGGACCGACCCCTGCGGCACCCCACAAGTGAGTGACCTCAGGGTCGACCTCTGCCCCCCCGTCAACACACATTGCGACCGGTCGGAGAGGTAGGAGCCGAACCACCGTAAAACGGTGCCTCCGACTCCCATCCCCTCCAGCCGGCGCAATAGGATACCATGGTCGATGGTATCAAAAGCCGCTGAGAGATCTAATAGGACCAGGATAGAGGAGCAACCTCTATCTCTGGCCCTCCATAGATCATCAACCAGCGCGACCAAGGCTGTCTCTGTGCTGTGTCCGGGTCGGAAGCCGGACTGGCGTGGGTCTAGATATTCGGATTCGTCAAGGTGTCGTGGAAATTGCTGCGCCACCACATTCTCAACAACCTTCGCTAAAAAAGGAAGGTTGGAGACTGGACGATAATTAGCCAGCTCCATTGGGTCCAGTGAAGGCCCCTTGAGTAAGGGCCTCACCACCGCCTCTTTCAAGGCAGTTGGTAAGGATCCCTCACCCAATGAAGCGTTCACCAGGCCCAGAAGCCAGCCTCGTGTCACCTCCCAGGATGCCAGTACCAGCCAGGAGGGACACGGGTCCATTAAACATGTGGTGGGCCGCAGCCGTCCAGTATGTTCTTTGAGGACTTTATTGATTCCCCCCCCACATAATGCTTCTGTATTCACCCCAGTTGCTATGTTACAAAGGGCAAAATCCAGTATTGTGCAACTAGGCTTCTACTCGCATAATTTAATGTTGTTTTTCTCTTTTTCTTCCTCCATTTCACTTGGCTCCGTAATATCTCCCACCCTTCAATATTTAAGGTTCAGAAAACCAGAAGCTGTTTTTTAATGGAAAACCAGCATTAGAACCATCTCTCTTGGTCCCCTTTCTTCCTTTACTTAGAGGCTATCTGCCTCTTCTATTACATCACTATTTCCATGGAAATATTCTGTAATATGTATGTTTGTCCATGAAACAGACAAGAGAAGAATATTGGACATTGCCCCAAATAATGAGACAATTCAAAAGTGGAGGCTTGGTTTAGGAAACCTTGCTAGATATCTTTTTTTTTGAAGACCTGGCAGAAGGACAATGGTCTTTAGAGAGATGTGAAACCTTTTCTATTTATAATCACATTTTCTATTTCTTCTTTTTAAAAATCAGCTATTATCCTGTCTCTCTGCTTCATGCTACCTGATTTCACTCTCAGCAAGAAATAAGAAAGGATGTAGATATTGCCATGGCAATATATGAAAATAGCTTTTTCCAAACGACCGATTGCTAAATCTGGCACTGGCAGATGGGCATGTAGTAGCTGATCAGTACTTAGGAAAGGAAGTATGAAGACATTGGTTGAAATGTAGTAAAGATACTTCTGTTTTCTCCTATGAGATAACATTGATAGTCAAAGGTCTGATTTGCTAGAGCTCTGCAGAATCTTTTTCGATTGAGTTGACATACAAAATCTGGAAAATCAGTGGAGCAAAATGGAAAATGGATGGACCAGAATTTGAACTACACAAAAAGAGATCTTAAATAATATGTCAAATGTTGTCCCATCAACTTTTTGTATCTCCAATCCCACCAATTTCTCTCAAAGAGTTTGACTCCCACCATGAGGGACAAACTCACTTTTCCTAAAGAACCACATTTAATGTTTACAGATATCCTGTTGTTATATGTATCATTTATGGAAACCTTAAGGGACTTAAAATTTTAATATCTTGTCTTCTGTCCCAACTAGATTGCTATATCCCATTGGGTAAATTACCTGTAGCTCTAAATACAAGTTGTTTTTTCACACGGTCCACACAAAAATGTTATCTGGATAAAGTTGGGGAAAGTGTCCCATGATTCATATCTTGTTACTGTACTTGCTGAGAAAGTAGACAGGGATATGGCTTCCCCAGGTAGGGATGCCCAAATCCTATTGGCTACTGTATTATTGTGGGCTAGACTCCCAATTAGTATTTTGAGCCCTTATGTCTGCTTCAGTTTGTCGAATTGGGTTAGATAGTTGTGCTATTGCCTTCATGAAGCTTCTCTTAATAGCAATTGAATAACTTTAATTGTGGTGATGGTGGGAAAAAGTGACCTAACCTGCACTGGTTACCCACCTTATGGGCCCAAGAGATGTGCTTCTGATGTATTAGGTAGACTTCAACTGTTCTGGAACATCATCTCTTTCTCTCTATAAGTATGCCCTTTAACCATTATCAAGATTTTTCTCTTTTCTCTCATTTGGTCTGCCAGATTCAGAGAGTTTCCATGCTCTCTTTCATTGAGGAAGCAACTGTTTCTTACATTTGTGGACAGGAATTGTGAGACATTCTGCTTGGGATTGATCTTACACGGCCAGGATGAGAAACAGCGATGTCATAGCTGTATGTCTATATAAATAAATATATTCTGTGGAGTTGCTGCATAATTGACACATCTTATCCATCATCTCTTCCCCCAGAATATCAAGATTCTGGCTCTTTGCCCAGACACTGCATAGAGTGATAGCCTGTGTGGATACTTGTTGAGACATCCTAGAAGGACAACTGAAGCCCTGGTTGTTTTGTTTTCGTTTCATGGATTTTTATGGTTTTCAAGTTCCAGATTTGTTGTGAGCCACCCAGAGTTGTTCTGTTTTAAAAATAAAGAAATGGGTAATCAATTGAGTGTCTCCAGATGCTTTGGACTAGGGCTCTTACATACACTTCTGACTGTGCTAGCTGGGAATATTGGGAACAAAAATCCCAGCCAACCAGCAAGCACCAGCTCTTTCTTACCCCAGCTCTGCGATTAGCTAAATATTTATGGTTGACTGTGAGAGAAACAGATGGGAGAAAATGTTTTTGTGTGTTCTGTCACATATAACCAACCCTTTGGCAGGCAAGAGGAAAGGATACACATCCCCTGGCTTCTAGTCAGAAGTTGAGAATATTCAAGCCCATAGCTGACTAGAAGAACGACACTTCTTTGATCGCCACTGACAGGCGCCCACGACAGCCAGCGTGAATGAAGGTTGCCAGCCTTCTTAGTTTTAAGAAAAGAAAAGAAAAATGTATAGCAACCAGCTGCCGGCTGAGGGCAGTCTGGTTTCAAAAGCCTCATTGATGTTTTCGGTTTCTGCCTACTTGTTTCTCCTTTCATGATGCTAATTTAAGAGCCACTCTTGTATCAAGGGCATAAAGGTGGACATTGAAGAAGATGGGGATTTGCTTGTTTCTGAACTGTCCTTAATTGCACGAAGCAGCACTGAACCTCTAATTTGTTCCCTGTCCTGGTCCCCAGTTCATCTCCTTGGAACACACTGGCCCGATTGCATGACAGCTTGAACTTAAAATGTCACTCATGAGCCATTCCTTCCTTCTTCCTTCTTGCTTCTTTCTGTTAGGTCTATTCAGAGCACACACAGAATGGGTGTGCTGCTGATTGCTTTTTTTAGATGAGTGCCAAGTTACCTGTATGCACAATTCAGTGCACGTGCATGACTGACTATTTACATACTATTTATGTGAATCTATTTACAGATTATATCTGAATACATCCAATGCTGTAAAGGCTGAAAACTGCGCTGTGTCCTGAATTGGGATTCTACCAATTCTGTTGTGTTGTTTTTTTCCTTCCCTGATTATTACTTGCTGGAATTTTCTCAGCTCTTAGCAAACGTTCAGTTCTAGTGGAATAGAAAAACCTGCAACAGGCACCAAGGTCCTAATGTTCAGATCGACAGCTTATTCCGTTACATTTAAATTGCTGCAGAAGGGAGGGAGGGTCTTTGACTAAAGCAATCCGTTGTGACATCCTCATTCACATCCTACCAATCCGTGGGCAGAACAGTATTAAAGTATTAATCTCATGCTGCATTAGATCGTTCGTTGCTGTTTCTTTTTTTTTTCTTTTTAGTTGTGCTGCATCAGTTTTTTTTTCCCCCTCCATTTTTGCAGCTGCTTTTGCAATTAATGAGGTTATGGAGGAGGAGAGGGGGCTGATAATGGGAAATGGGTTTTGAAATTTAATAGAAACAGTGAGCAAAGGAAGGCAGTTCTTAATAACAAGTTGCCCTTCACAAGGAGAAAAGGCGACAAACTAATCATTCCACGGGTTGATTAGGAAAGAAAGGAAAGAAAGCCAATCAAGATCTGCGTCCCATGCAATATTAGGCAGGGTCTGCTAAAATGGCCTAATATCAAACTAAGGTATTTTGCTTTTCACCATGATGTGACACAAATAATAAAAGGGAGAAAAAGTGGAAATAACCAGGTTTTTCGGTACGGATCATTCCGAAGATGAAACAGAAGATCGAGGATTTAACTTAAGTTAGAGTAATGATTCCCAAAGCTCTGGGGCCAAGGGACATATACTTCGAGCATTGAGAGTTGGTCTGTCCCAAAACAGCTGCCACTATCAATTTCCTGGAATGAATGAGTTGGGCTAAAGGAGGATTGTCTGATTCAAGGCCCTTTACTATTAGGAGGGGTGAGTTCCAGATTATCTTTCAGGAATCTCGTTTTCTTTTTTTGACAGATGGCTCACTTAATCCAGAAATTAAAAAAGATTTTTTTTGAAGGTTTGAAACACCCCCACCTCAAGCCAAATTGCACATTTCCCATCACAGAAAGCAATAAAATGGTCCTTCCAAATGACTTGAGGGCTCGGAAAATACATTCGTAACTATGTCCGAGCCTAAAACTCTTGTAAAATATCCAAACTTGCTAGACACATCCTCAACTTATGATCAGAATGTCTGTTTCTAAATAAGGCAGTTGTTAAGTGAGTCGTGCCCAATTTCATCACCCTTTTTGTCAAGGTTGCTAAGTGAATCGATGCAGGTAAGTGAACAGGACGGGCGTTAAGCAAACCCAGCTTGCCCCATGGACTGCCGGTCAGAAGGTGGTTGGGAAGCTCGCAAATTGTAACCACGTGACCCTGGGATGCTGCAATTATTGTAAATATGAGCTAGTGTCAAGCGCCCGAGTTTTGATTTTGTGACTGGGGATGCTGCTACAGTCATTGAGTGTGAGAACCAATCACAAGTCACTTTTTTTCAATGCAGTTGTAACTTCAAATGGTTGCTAAATGAATGGTTGTTATTTAAGGGCTATCTGCATATTCAATCAATAACCCAAACTTGCTACATATTCAATAAGTAGTCCAAATGTGCTTCAGGTTTGATCAATATATACATAAATAGCTAGCTGGCTAGCATCATCTCATACTGATGATGTTCCTGCTGCCTTTCTACAATTCCATTCATCACAGTTTCTAGAGATCCCAATAATACAGGTCTTTATTGTTTTACTAAGAGACCATAACTTGTTCCTTCACCCCAGAGTAATTTAGTATAGCCTATGATTATTATTATTATTTTTGTTTTTGCACTGGGTTGTCTCCAACCAAGCAAGTCAACAGGCCATCTTAAATCTATTGCAGACGATCCTTTTTGTCATATTTTTTCCTCTTTCTCCTAATGTCCAACCTACAGATGGATCACAACTCAAAGCCCAGATCAGATGGAGCCGATCAAATGGCACATTTTGGAACAGAAGCAATTCTAATGTGCCAAATGAACTAGGAGGGTGAGAATTGTCTACATAAGAACAAACGTTCAAAGACATTTTCAATATTAGCACCAATTTTTCCCCCCTGGAGAATCTGCTTTCGGGACTTGACAGAATAGGTTTACCCCTCTGTTTTGAAGAGCAGTTGGATTTGCAAACATTAGCAAGTGAAATTTGGGTATGAAGGAGTTGGTTTTTCCCAGCCGCTGTCTACAATGTAAACTTTATGATGAAGAAGTCCTTGAGGACAACAATCTTGGAGTGGAGCAGAAGGTGCTGGCTTGCTCACCGCTTGGCAAAGAGAGGCCAGATGGTGCTAATATCCCAGTTAGGCCTGCACAAAGCACTCTGACCTCCTTGAACCATAAAGGCTGGGGGACTCTTTGGTGAATAAAACTGGATTAGACCAATGGGCTGGAGTGAAAGGAAACAGTCATCAACAGTGAAGCCATCTCTCTTAGGCTTTCAAATCTATTTCAAGGATGAAGGGAAGGGAGAAAAAATGAGAAAATGAAAAAACCCTTATGAAAACTATTGGCAACAACTCAGGTGGAAGCTGAAGCTGAGACAAAGAAATAGTTCTTTTTCTTTGCTGTTTTTGCTGCTCTGCAATTTAGTGAGCCTTGTGTGGTCTTTCAGCTTTTGAGATGCTCTCCTGTGCTGTAAGCCAGCACGACAAACATTTCCCCAGACAGGTTTTTTTTTTTAAAGGAAATATCCTTTACCCAGAGCTCTTGTTCTGTTTCCACTTTTATGCAAACACAATAGATTAGTTTTGCTTTGTGGGGAGTGGGAGGGTTGTCTTAATTTCGTGGCATTCCAGAAGAAATAAAATTGAGGGAATTCCCATCTGCAGCCAACTTCTTGGTTACCATTTGCTGACACTGGATGTTCCCTAGTATTGAAAGAGTCAAAAATTAGGATTCAGCAGAGATGATGGGGCTGTGTATTCAAGTACTCCCAGTTGAAGATCTCTTCCCAAGTCAGAGTCCTCCTCACATCACTCTAATTATTTCCCATTGCTTGCCAGAGGAAAAAACGCAGAAAGAGAAACGAAGGCGGTTTCTTGCTCTCCTGGTTTGGCTGCCCACTTTCTCTCAGGAACATCCATTGCTTCTGCTGATCTTGGTGGCCATCCGGTTAATCATTCTTGTGTCCAAGCCCTTCTGAAATACTTGACCCTGGCCAGTTCATTGTTCTGCTTGTCATTCCTTTGTGCAGGCAAAACAATCCAGATCAGTTGCTCCTTTAGTTACAGGATTCGCTTTGTAGGCTCCTCTCTCTTGTGTGTCTTCGACTACCTCATAAATAGCAAGACACAATGGCTATTTCTCCGTTATGTGAGGGTGGTTTATGTTTATCTAATGCTGTGAAAAGTTCTCAAATGGAAATGGGGAGAAGATGTTTTGGTGGCATTTGTTTTTTCTACTGGAGGATCCTTGATTTCAGGGTAGGGGGTGTTCCTCCAAATTCCCTTTCAGGCTTCAACATAACCCAAGCCTTGAAGAAACAGCCGGTGTTGTCTAAGAGTTAAAAACACCATGCTACAAACCAGAAGGAGCAGATTTATGCCAGCTGGATAGTTGATCACTCTCTCTCAGCTTTAAGAAGGTCCTAGCAAGCCACTTCTGGAAAGTGTCCTCGAGAAAACTACTTGAACTTCTCCCTGTGGTCACCAGGAGTCAGGATAGCCCTGAAGGACGCTAATAAGGGCAACCCCTATGATCTCCAAATTTTCTCATATGTAATAAGTATCTGTCAGTATTGCGCCTTCACACAGAAATAAATGCCTCAGATCCAGAGCTACCGTAAATCCCAACAAATCCCCTTAGAATACCCCTTCGCTGCAGGTGTCCTTGTGCAGTAATTAGCTTAGACTTTGTCGATTTGAATGTGATCAGAGTAGATGTTTGATGTTGCCATATGTACACATACTGGGAACATCAAACGTCTTCACAAACATTACATAAGGTATGTTAGTGGGCCTGACAATTCTCAGGATCCTCAACCATGTTATAATCCTAATACACCTGAAGTACATCTGGTCGGGAAAGTTGTGTTCCATTGTGTGAGGCCTTCCCTCTCTGCCACATAGCTGATGAGGCAGCAGCAGGCTTTTATGAAAGCTTCATGAACTATCCTCATGAAAACTGATGACTATCCATGTTGACAAATCTCTTATGTCCATGCCGCAGCCGGAGATGCCAAGGTGGTGAGATAAATCCTGGCCTCAGACAGGCAAACAATGACTAAAGAGGCCAATGGGGAGAGAGGAACCAGCATGGCCTTCAAACCCACATTATTTCAGTGGGAATTGCTCTGTGTTAATGGGAGGTGCCCTGATTTGTTTCCCTCAGCAAGGGCTCTCAAAGTTAGGCATCCCTCTGAACTGGGATAGGACCGAGTCATCCATTGCAAGGGATGCATAAAATGTTTGCATCATGAAGCAGATGAGCCCAGAATGGGCTTCAGACTGGTTCAGATGGCCACTCATGCCTTGCTCAATTGGATTACTGTAAAGCTTGCTACATGATGCTGGCCTTGAAAGCTACTTGGAAGCTATTGTTGTTCCAGAATCCAGTGGTGAAGACAGTGTCCGAAGTGTCATATGCTTATGGGACCCCACTGTTCTGCAAGCTGCAAAGGCTATCAGCAATTTAAGATCTAGTTATCACCTTTAAAGGTCTTCATGACATAAGGCCTGGCTATCCGAGAGACTGCCTCTCTCCAGTTATATTTTTATCCCATCTGGTGAGCTGAGTGGGTGCACTCTGGTTCCTATTGATTAAACAGTGCCGTTTTTATGAGCTTTCTCTGTTCTACCACTTGCCCTCTGGAATCACATTTCCCCAAAGATTCATGCAGCTTCCACTTATGTGATATTTAGGAAACTATTAAAAAATGTGATTGTTATCCTAGGCCTTATGCTGGGGTAGTCAAGGGGCCTTGTTTTGTTATGTGTGCTGAATGGGTGGGAGTATTGTTGTCCCAGGCAGCCAGAGTCACTTGTTATTCATACCTCTATAGGCTGTTCTTTATTTGTAAGCCACCCAGGGTCAGGGGTCATTAAGGAGTCAGGGAGGGAGGGAGAGAAAGGAAGGAAGAGAGAGAGAGAAAGAGAAAGAGAAAGAGAAAGAAAGATGGATTTGAGGACTGGTGTTCTCTTAGCAAACCAGACTCAACATTACTGATTTTTGCCTCCTAGCCCTTTTTCTCAATCAGAACAAAAAAGGATTGGAAAAGATTCCTACAAAGAGGAAATTGAATGCACCTCTGATCTAACAATTTGAAAGTTGTACCCCTTTAAAAAGAACCGCAAATGTAAAGAGCAGAGATGATTCTGCTGACGTTGCTGGGAGTTTCTCAGGAAGTTTGAAGGGAGCAAGCAAGAATGATATTAATTGCGCTGCTTTCTGATGGGAGACAACGGAGATGCTTGCTGCTAAAATAATACTCTGAGCCTATGCATCCTGGGACGTAATATTTAAAGGTATATGCTACTTGCCTTGCTGTTTATTTAGTCTTCTTGTTCTGCCATCTTTCCTCCCAGAATCTTCCCTGAGTTATCGGAGCTATTAAAATATCTTCCTTTCATATCTGCCCGATAGATGAGGTATATGATGTATGATGGCATAGCTCAAAATATAAGAACATTGAGAATTCCCTCTTGAAAGGAACACAAAATTAACACAAACAGCACTGACATTTCTCTAGCAACATTTCCATCTATTCCATAAGCAAAACAAGGCTTTATCACAAATAAATGACACACATTTTGCTGAGGAAGTAAAACAAGTCCAATTAGGGAATGCATCCTAGAATTCAAAATACAAAAAGGAACACCTTGCGGAAAGCCTGCTGTGGTGGCCTTGTCTCTGTTTTTCATAACTGCAATGCATGTTTCTCAGAAGAACATCAAATATATACCAATAACAAGCTAAGACATAGTACTGTTGTTTGCTTCAGGCATGTCGTACGAAAGCCTAGGCTTGCATCTATGTGGGCATAGGCAGCCAGTACTCCTGAGAATGCTGTCTTGTACTTTCCCTCGGCTGCGCTGAACACAAAGATTTGAGGCCGTGTCTTTTGCACGAACATGTTGGAGAGAAAAAAAAAATACTTCAAGGAGAATAACCTTTCGTGCACCAATTAGAAGTCAAGGCTCTTCTCAGTGGGATTCAACAGTATCAAAGTTGGCTTCCTGTCTGGGGAAATCCATGACATAATACATAATAGTGTTAAAGGAGCTGCTTCCCAGAGCATTTTAAAGAGGCTCCTTGGTGCTCCCTGAGCTTGGTTGGTTTCCTGCAGAAGTTTCATTATACTCAACAGTGACGTGCAGTCAGGGGAGGCAGGGGAGTCAGGGGAGGCAGAGCCTCACTGCTCTCATCATGAAAATAAATTAAAAATTACTCCGGGAAGCTGCGAAAGTGGCTGGGAGAGGCGAGTGGCTTGGTTTAGCCTCCCTGGACATCGCAGCAGCAGCCCCAAGTGCGCCAATCTTGCCATTTTTTGCATTGGGCGAGCCCAGGATCCTTGCAAGGGGAATGGGACCACTTGTGCAGGAGGCTCCTCAGCGCCAGCCTCAGATCAGCGCAGCCGCGGTCCCCTTCATGTTGGCTCAGGAAGGAGGGGAATGGGACCACGTGTGCAGGGGAAGGGGACCGCGGCTCACGCTGATCTGAGGCTGGCGCTGAGGAGCCTCCTGCACACGTGGTCCCATTCTCCTCCTTCCTTCTCCGATTGGGCTGCGCCCGTGCGATCGGAGCAACCACGCAGTTTGATGACATCACCAGCCTCACCAGCCATAAACCTCACCGCACGTCACTGATACTCAACTAGGTAACATCACCAGGATGTTCCCTGACAGGGTAATGAAACATTTGCAAGAAAACAACCAAGCTCAGGGAGCACCAAGGACTCCACAGTTCGACCCGGAGCTGCAAATATTCTTTTCTAAAGTATATTATTCCAGGACTTGTTTGTTAACTATAGTTTGTTAACTATCTTAACAATAGTTTGTTACCTATCTTAACAAACTGTACCCAGACAAATGTTAAGGCAGTGAGGTCCATCTCAAGAGATCAGGGAATTGGTATGAGGTCTATCCATTCTTCTGGCCTAGGCTTCCCAAAAGCATGAAGCCGGCTAATCATCCTGATACAACCCCTTTTATTTAGGTTAAAGGGAATTCCTCTCCAGCAAAGTCCCCAGCCAACAATCTTTCAAGAGATTTCACAATTATAGAACTTTATCAGGCTTGGAGAGCTGCCAGCCAATATCTTCCAAACGCCACTCTGTAGCAGACAATACTTGACAAGAGGTCAGGAATAGATCTTCACTCTAATGAATTGAACTAATTGTCTCCTGCAAACTCCACACCCCTTTCCCTCCTCTTTATTCCCTATGGGAGGGGCCATTCACCGTCCACCTGTGCCTTTACTCCTGAGTCGGCCCTTGTTCCTTAGCTGTTCCCTTCTCCTGGCAGCTCTGCGCATGGGAACAGGCTCCAGCTGTTCTTCTGCCTCACTGATGTCCAACTCCAAAGGCAGCTGATAACTGTCACATGGCCCTGGCTCCATCTCTGCCTCCGACGCAGAGCACTCATCAGAGCCTTCCCCAGACTCCCCAACATCCTCACTATCCAAATCTACTGTCAGATCCGCTGGCGGGCCACAACACCCCTTCTCCCTGACCTCAAAGATGTCACAATGACCTCAAAGTTGGGTCTGTCTCCCTTTTGCACTGATCCCCAAAATATGGGAGCCCTGAACTCTACCGCAAATCAGAACAGATCAAGCTCACACTCGTTGCTGCTGTTAGGCAGAAAGAAGCAGTTGCCCCAATGACATGTCCACCCAGGTTATGCCATCACTCAGAGAGGAGAAGGAGATGTTAGAAAATGAGAACATAGAATCTGGGTTGCCTGTTTAGTTCCAAGGCTCGGATCAGGGAGTAGAGGTGGAAAACAAACAAAACCCTTTTGGATTCTGCATCTTAAACCCCTAATCCATAGCTCCTAAGCATTGTCTATTCTAGGCCCTTCGAATGACCATCTCCCAATCATCTATGTAGAACAGATTTCCCGGTGCTTTCTACCTTGGCTTATATAACACTATTCTCTTTCTTAATCCTTGGTTCTCTGCAAGGCAAAATCTTCTGGCATAGAAGGTTGGCATGTGAATTGGGCTTATGTAATAGCTGTGCTTGGTTCTGCTCTTACAACATGCTTAGCTGGGTCAATGGTGAGTGGTGGAGGTGGTTAGAACATCAGGAAGGGCTCAGCTGACCCAATTCAATAACCTTTAATGTAAAGATGATTCACTATAGCTAGTTTGCGGTGAGGGCATCGAAATCTCATCAAAAGCCCCTGAAGGGAAGAGCTATAGAACAGCTAAAAAAGTAAGTCAGTCCATTTATAACACTTAACTAGCAAAGTCTGGATACACAGAACATATACCAGCAAACAGAGACTGAATGCAACGGACAGGCTGCATCTATTGCTGCCTGGGAAGGGCTAATGACATCACCTTTCCTTGGTGATACAATCAGAAAATCCCTGGTAAAAAGTGAGTAGTTGGAACACGTTAGTGTGTAATATCCCCTTGGCAAAACCACAGTATGGAGATTTTAAGTAGGAGGTCGAACAATATTGTAAAAACAGCATCTTTGCCTGAATTAACTCCCATAAAGCTAGGGTTTTGGGGGTTGTATATAAAATATATTAGTAGTCCTTGACTTACGGCCACAATTGAGCCCAACATTTCTGTAGCTAAGTGAAATATTTGTTGTGAATTTTGCCACATTTTACGACCTTTCTTGTCACATTTGTTAAGTGGATCACTGAAGTTGCACTGTTGTTGAAGCGAATCTGGTTTACCCTTTGACTTTGCTTGTCAGAAGGTCGCAAAAGGTGATCACATGACCCCGGGAGACTGCAACCATCATAAATATGAGTCAGTTGCCAAGCATCTGAATTTTGATGACATAACCATGGGGATGCTACAAAGGTTTTAAGTGTTAAACACACTCATTTTTTTCAGTGCCGTTATAACTTCAAACAGTCACTCAACAAACTGTTGTAAGTCAAGGATTACCTGCATATAAGACCCTTCAGGAGGGTTAGTTGATACTGAAAATCAAAGAGCGGCCTTTTCATTTGTGCTTGTCTTCTTCATGTAGTGACTTTGTCTCCTGAGAATAGGTGGACAAGCTATGAGCTGAGTTAGATCTACTAACTGCTTTCCGATTTCTTTCAGACAGTTTCTGTTAGATCTGGGCAACGAGAGAACAGACTGCGGACACGAAGTGACTTAACAGCTCTTTATTAATAGTAGTAGTGATCCAGCTTGCTCTGTGGTCGGAGGGTTCCCCTTTTATAGGGATCGGGTACGCCCCTCGACCAATCAGAACGATACCTGTTTCCCGCTGTAGCAGCGGACCAGAGAGGAGACTTGCCACAATATATGTTAATATCTAACACCCCTCCCCTCCTAGACGGAACGTTGCAGTTAGTAATATAGTCCCTGAGATACGTTGGTGTTTGCCTTACTCGAGTGGAGTGTCGAAGTTCGGGTTGGTCAGAAGTAGTTGTAGGATTGGTTTCTTTCTGTGTTTCGTTTCCGGGCATTTGCAGGCTCTCGTTGTTTTGGCGTTCGGGGATCTGCTCGCTTCCGTTGCTTGGGGGTTGTTCCGTTTCGCGCTCGACCTCTTGTTCTGTCCTTGGCTCGCAGGTGTCGTAGTTCTCTATGTTGGGGCTCTCGAGTGGCTGGCTTTGCAATGGCAGGTAGCTCTCGTTCTCTGTTCGTAGATCTGAGTGCGCCAGGCGACCCCGTAGTTGATCGATGTGCCTTTTCCAGTTCCGCCCATCTTCTAGTTCCAACAGATACGATCGTGGACCCGTGATGCCAATGACCTTTGCCGGCATCCACAATGTTCCCCCTGCATAGTTGTGGGCGTATACTGAATCACCTATGCTAAAACTCCGAATTTTGCTTGTAGAGTCTGGGGGAGCTGTGGCAGAGTAATTTGGGTGAAGACGGTCCAGGTGAGACCGTAGACGGCGGCCCATGAGTAGTTCAGCGGGGCTCTTACCCGTCGTTGCGCTGGGGGTAATGTGTTGGATCAATAGGTAATGGTCAATGCGTGTTTGCCAATCACCTGGACCCATCCTAGCGAGGGCCTCTTTTGCGAATCGCACCATTCTCTCCGCCTGTCCATTTGATGCCGGATGGAATGGCGCGACGAGGGCGTGCCGAATTCCCTGACCTGCTAGATATGTCTCAAATTGCATGGCCGTGAACTGGGGCCCGTTATCAGAGACCAGGAGGTCAGGCAGGCCATGAGTGGCGAAAAGTCACCGTAGAACCTTAATGACTGCCTCTGCCGTGGTTGAAGTCATTAGGACTACTTCTAGCCATTTCGAGTATGCATCCACAACTATAAGGAAAGTCTGACCTTGGAATGGCCCTGCGAAGTCGATGTGTATTCGTGACCAGGGTGCTTTAGGCTTCTCCCATTCTGTGGCGGGCACTTCCGGGGGTGCTGGTCTCGATTCCTGGCATGGGTCGCAAGTGGCCACCCATTCCTCTATTTCTTTGTCCTTGTTTGGCCACCAAACGTAACTTCTTGCTAACGCCTTCATCCTAACAATCCCCGGATGACCAACATGTAAAGCATCTAATACATTCCTACGCAAAGCATACGGAATAACAACTCGATCCCCCCACAATAAACAACCTTGTAACACTGAGAGTTCATCCCGTTTTGACCAAAACACTTTGAATTCCGGGCCCACGTTTCCCTTCGGCCACCCCCTCCAAACCCAAGTTTGAACTTGCTTTATTAAATTGTCTTTAGAAGAAAACCTTGCAACATCGTAGGAAGAAACCGGTCCTGAGTCCAAACAATCAATGAGCAGCACCGGTACTTCGGGAGTGGGGTCTGGCAAAAGGTCCGGTAGTGGGCAACGGCTGAGTGCGTCTGCGTGTCCTAGAGTCGAGCCCGGTCGATGAATTAACTTGTATGAGTACGCAGCCAGGAAAACAGTCCACCTGGTCATGCGTGGAGAAAGGGAGACTGGAGTGGGGCGGTTTCCCGCCAGAAGTCCCAACAGCAGTTTGTGATCTGTAATCAGTTCAAAATCGCGGCCGTAGAGGTATTCGTGGAACCGTTTTACTCCAGCTACAGCAGCTAGCGCTTCCCTGTCCATCTGGCTGTAATTCCTCTCGGCCGATGAAAGAGTCCTGGAGTAGAAGGCGATGGGTGCTTCTTTTCCGTCGGGCATCCGGTGGCTGAGGACTGCGCCGACTCCAAAAGGTGATGCGTCGCAGGTCAATACCAGCGGTAGTGTCTGGCTGTATTGGACTAACAGCGAGTCAGTGGTGAGCAGGCGCTTTACTCCGGCAAAAGCTGCTGCTTCGGATAGTCCCCATTTCCATGGTGTGTTCCTCTGGAGTAGACGGTGTAGTGGCTCAGCAACGGTCGCCTTCTGTCTCAGAAAAACGCTGTAGAAGTTAAGTAGTCCGAGGAAGGCCTGCAACTCGGTCTGATTTCGTGGTGTGGGGGCGTCCTGGATCGCCTTAATTTTTTTGAAGTGGGGTGTATTCCCTGACCATCGATTCTATAACCCAGGAATTCTACGCTAGGCACGTTAATTTGGCATTTTTCCTTTTTGAGGCGGAGACCCTTTTCTCTGATTCTGGCCAAAACAGTTCTGACTCTTTTATTTAATTGCTCCTCGTTTGCAGCGGACACCAAGATGTCGTCGAAATAGGGGACGACTCCCGGTATCCCTTGCAAAAGTCGTTCCATGACGCTCTGGAACAATCCTGGAGCAATACTCACACCGAATTGTAGCTGGTTGCATTTGAATGCTCCTCTATGCGTCACTATAGTTTGGGCCTCCGCTGTGGCGCTATCTACGGGCAACTGCTGGTAAGCTTGTGCCATGTCTAATTTAGCAAATACCTTTCCTGGCCCCAACGAGTGCAATAAGTGCTGTACTACAGGCACAGGATATGCGCTTTGTTGTAGTGCGACATTAATTGTGCATTTATAGTCCGCGCAGATGCGGATTGATCCGTCTGGTTTGACTGGGGTCACAATGGGCGTTTCCCAGCGTGCGTGATCCACCGGCTCAAGGACTCCTTGCTCCACTAACTTATCTATTTCCTTATCTATTTTTGGGCGGAGTGCAAAAGGCACTCGTCTCGGTTTAAGTCGGATTGGCGCCACTTTGGGGTCTAAATTGAATGAGATCGGTTTACCCACATACTTACCAAGACCGGGGCTGAACACATCCTCGAACTCCTTAAAAATCTGCTCAGCGCTGCTGTTTCCCACGGCGTTGATTCCGGTGACTTCTAGCCCCAAGGATTCAAACCAATCCAGTCCTAGGAGGTTTTGTAATGGTGCGCTGGCGATGGTCACGGGCAGCTGGGCTACGATGTCCTTGAAACGGATCTGGAACGTGCCTTGGCCCACGATGGGGACTCGGTTCCCCTGGTAGTCTCGTAGCAGGATGTCTGGAGCGCGTAGTTGGCTCTTTTTGAGGCTAGGGATAGCCTGTTTCATGGATGCCCATGAAATGATCGTCAGGGATGATCCTGTATCAACTTCTAGCTCGCAAGGTGAGCCCTCCAAGAGGACTGTGACTTTCAGCTTTTTAGGCCACTTGGTGCGGACCTGGCTTATTGTTGTGAGATACGTTCGCAATTCCTCTCTCTGGGTCAACTCTATCTCAGCATCTGTATCCTGGAAATACTCTCGTTGAGCGTCTTGATAGAACGCTCTGTCAGCTCTTTGTGTGTAATCTCTCTGGGAATACGCTCGCTCAGCTCCTTGTGTATAATCTCTCGGGATACGCTCGCTCAGCTCTTTGGGAATTTTCTCTGTGAGTAAACACTTGTGGATTTCTCCCTGGGCGCCCTTTTTGATTTCGCCAAGCCCCTGGGTTGGGCTTCTGTTGGCGGTACATGGGTGGCTGCCGTGAGGCAGGGACTTCGCTCCGGCACACTCGTGCGATGTGCCCAAGTTTGTTGCAGTGCGAACAAACAACGTTCCTGAACCTACAGGTAGACCTGGGGTGATTCCCTCCGCAGCTTGCGCAGGGCGGCAAACGGAATCTGGGTCTCCCCCCAGGCCTCAAGTGACTGCTCCGCATCAGGTGACTGTCCTCGAACTCGGGATCCTCGTAGTCGGGGCTTGTGTCCTCGTAGTGAACTCTGGTTTGCCTTGGTACTGGCTGGTTTACGCTGAAACTGCGTTGTATGGTTACCGATGACTTCTCCGCTGACTCTGACGCTCTTGCTTCGTTTAGAGCTATCTGTAGGGTTAAATTTGGGTTTGCCAACAGCTTCTTTTGTAGTGAAATGTCTCTTAACCCACAGATAATCTGCGCTAAGATATGCTCGTCCAGATCCCTGAACTCGCAGTGAGTTGCTGCTTTACGCAGGGCTGCAACGTATTGATTGATTGATTCTCCCGCTTTCTGGTTCCGCGTGTTGAATTCCTTGCGGCAAACATGGCGGGAAGGTTTTGGCGCGTAATGAGTCTGTAGACCCTGTTGCAACGCCGTCCATGATACTGCCTGCATCGGAGTAGGCGCGGTGAGGTCTCTGGCCGTGTTGAAGACTTCTTTCCCGCAGTAGCCGAGGAAGATGTTTTTCTTCCGGGCGTCGGTGATCCCCGTGTACTCGTTCGCTTCGAGAAAACACTCGAATCGAATCATGAAGGCTTCCCATTCGTCGTTCGCTGGGTCGAATGGAGCGGGGGGAGTGTGCATCGCCATCTTCTCTCGTTTGAATTTGCCGCGCCGCGGTGACCCGAGATGGCTGCCGGAATTTCTGCCGAATTCCTGGGCTGGATCAAATCCGGAGATTCTGGAGTAGTGTTCTTCGTCCTATCTGCCTCTCGATCCCACCTTCGTCGCCAATTGTTAGATCTGGGCAACGAGAGAACAGACTGCGGACACGAAGTGACTTAACACCTCTTTATTAATAGTAGTAGTGATCCAGCTTGCTCTGTGGTCGGAGGGTTCCCCTTTTATAGGGATCGGGTACGCCCCTCGACCAATCAGAACGATACCTGTTTCCCGCTGTAGCAGCGGACCAGAGAGGAGACTTGCCACGATATATGTTAATATCTAACAGTTTCTAATCTGAAAAAGTGTCAGAGTTTGTTGCATTAATTCAAAACCAGAAGTACACACAGATAACTGATACAACAGGATTCATTAACTTCTTTATATACATAAGAATAGGTGAATACATGTACAATACCAATAGGTGGTTCTTTCAAGTAAACACAAGGCAGGAGAATTACCGTATTTTTAGGAGTATAAGATGCACCAAGGTTTTGAAGAGGCAAATAAAAAGTTTTTGCACTCTACAAACCTCCCAAAACCGGCCCATTTTTCATGAAAACGGGCCTGTTTCCCCCACCCCAAAAAAGCATGAATAGCCTTTAGGGGGCTTGCAGAGTGCTCCGTAGGGGGGGGGGGGCAAAAACTAGCAAAAAATGGACCATTTCTTGTGAAAATGGGCCCATTTTTTGTAAAAAGAAAAAAAGGGTATGGATAGCCTTTAGGAAGCTTATAGAGTGCTTCTGGGGCCTGGGGGGGGGGTAAAATTGAGTAAAAAACGGGGCGTTTTTTGCTCATTTCTGCCCTCGCCATCTCCCAGGAGCTCTTTGAAATCTTCCTAGAGGCTCTGCACGGCCATTTTGGTGAAGGGGCGGAGTTTCGGGAGGCAAAAAATGCTGTATTCAGTGTATAAGACGCACCCAGATTTTCAGCCTCTTTTTTGAGGGAAAAGGGTGCTTCTTATACTCCGAAAAACGAACTACAGGCAAATACAAGCAGTTAGCTTCATTTCAGCAGACAAGCCCAAACAGATTGCTTGTTTGCTTCTTAGAGCAGCAGACTGCTTAAGTTTCTGTTTCAATTCTCTGCACAGACTCAGATCTGATTAAGCTCCCATTGGCTGACTTAGTTGCCATGCCTATTCATTGGCTGACCTTGTTCCCATGCCTCTCCCAGTCATGAATATTTTAACAAAATGCTCATAATCTGGGCATGCGAGAAAACCAATCAGAGGGAGAGAAGGGTGTTTGGTTTGTCAGAAGCATGGCTTAAGGCAAACCTCCCTCCAAAAGCCCCAAACCACCAACAGATAAATTTTAAAAAGGAAGTAAGAAAAGAAAGTTTGCTTCAGAGCTGTATAAATAATGAAGAAGGGAAGGATCAAAAGGTAGAGAAAACTATCCTACAGTTCAGGGGTCTTTTCAGTCCAGAGACAGAATGGATTCTTGGCAGTTCTGTATCTACAAAGGAGGACACTAACTATGGAGATGTCTTTGAAAAAGCTGGCGAAGAACGTTTGCATTCTGAATGTTAAGAGAACCCACTTCTTATTTCTTTGGGAGGCCAAAGGGATAAAAAGGGTGCTGTATAACCTATGGTCAAGGTTTTGTGGTCAAGAAGTGAAGGTAAAGCTTACTTTACTCAACAAGCCGGACTGGCGGGCTAGAGAGACCTTCGACCTAAAAAAAGAACCAGATGTGGGCTTAGAAGATCAAGAGGATTCCTAGAGCAGAATTTGGCGAGGTATACCAGGAGCTGCAGAGGGAAATGAGGAATTATCCCCCTTAGGATTCCTTAATGGAAGTGTTTCCTTGTTGGAGCTTACTATCATGAGTATTCATGAGTCAACTGCTGCAAGGATGAACATAGCTCAGCATGGATACAGAAGTAACCTGGATTTGTCTCATTCTACTGATTGTATCATCTTTTCAATCTTCAGTATTTTGGAGTTTGACTAGATCAGTGATGGCGAACCTTTTCGGCACCGAGGGCTGAAAAGGGAGCGCACTCATCAACCTGGAAGAGGAGCTGCCCAGTGCGTATGCGCCCCCCAAAAATAAACTTCTGGTTTCCAGCGTGCGCACTGGCCAGCTAGTCTTCCAGTTACTGTTGCACTTGCGTGTGTGATGGTGCACATGCTCAAGCAGGAAAACGAAAGACCAGCTCTTCCAGTTTCCGGCACTGCATGCACAAAGGTCAGCTGATCAACGCACATGCATGCGCACCAGAAACCCGGAAGAGGAATGGGTGATGCTGCATGTGCCAGGCGACATGGCTACGCTTGCCACTTCGGGCACACGTGCCATAGGTTTGCCATCACAGGACTAATTAAAAGACCAATGCTTCCCACTTGACTCTAATTATTATACAATTATTCTCCCAAATCCTTCCCTATGTCTTCTTACCCTTGATGTTTATTGGTGACCAGGGCAAGGGCTGGATTAGACCAGACTTCTTCTCTCTGCTCCCTCTGAATGGCAGTGGTCTTTGACATCTAGAAGATCTTTCATAATGTCTCTCCCCAGAGGCTGAAATGGGGTCTTTCTTCCTGAACAATCTGGCATAAGGTATGGAGAAGAACTGAGAGAAATGAAGGGACCAAAATAACATCCAAAACAACATTTATGGAAAAACAGAATGGAGGTGACCAAAACTGAGGAGTTCATATTTGAGTTGGCACGGTGATGGTAAGGACAATGAGGGTATCCCTTCTTTGTGATAATATGGTTGATTGCATCTGAAGACTTCTGTCTTTTCTGGAAAGGTGGGTGGAACGATTTGCATGCAATGCCATTAGATGAATTTGAGATAGGTGGGTAGAGGATAAAGTCAAGCTTATACAGGTCTGGATGTCAGTTAGGCAAAATGCTGTTGTGACATCTTGTGCTACTATTTGGGATTTCCTTAAGCTTGTACAATTCAAGGAAGTGGGTAGCAGAGGTGGTATTCAGCAGGTTCTGACCAGTTCAGGAGAACCGGTAGTGGAAATTTTGAGCAGTTCGGAGAACCGGTAAATACCACCTTTGGCTGGCCCAGCACCCATCTTCTCTGCCTCCCGAGTCCTGGCTGATCAGGAGGGAATGGGGATTTAGCAGTAACCTTTCCCTGAACTGGAGATTTTACAGTATCCTTCCCCTGCCATGCCCACCAAGCCATGCACACCAAGCCATGCACACCAAGCCACACCGTGCCCACCAAGCTACATCCACACAACCGGTAGTAAAAAAAATTGAATCCCACCACTGGTGGGTACTTATTCTCAGTAGAAAATAAGAAGATATGCTTGATGGAAAGATGATGAAAACCATTATCTAGGCAAAGAGGGCTTAAACATTTTTAAATCCGAAGAAACAAGATAATATCTGGAAGTGATTCATACAGCTGCCTTCTTGATTCCCCACATAGTATAACAAGGAAAAGGAGGTGGAGCACAGTGAAACATGCAAAGTTATATTACTATACTCGATCTCAATAAAATTAATATTAGTCTTCTTGTGGAGTTGATTTCCTGGTCTGGTTTATCTAGTGGAGCTAACTGATTTTTTGTTGCAAGAACTTTGAGACCTTAGAAGTAGATACTTCTCCTTGCTTCTTTGGACTGAATATCAATCTCTGATCTGAGACTCAGTCATTGCTTCCTAGGAGGGAGTAAAGCCTCCTGCTCTGGAGGAAATGATAGCTCTGCTGAAGGAAGTTACCCGGCTTGATCTAACCATTTCAGATAACTTTCAACTGATTTCCAATTATTTTTTTAGGGGGAGGGGTTATTTTAAAAAGGGGTAAGGAATCCGCTGCAGCAGATTAGCTACCAGGAAACAGATCCTGTTTTCTAGACTTCCTCTGTTGGGATTCAGTCCCTGTCATTGGCATGAAAACGGCATTGATCACTCTGATGGATGGATGACTTTTGACTGTCACAACATAAGTGGGGTGAATGGGACCCTCTTAGTTCTACTAGACTTCCCAGTGATGGTTGTTATTACCAACAACTATATCCTTCTACACAAGGGAGGCGAATTGCTGCACTTTATATTTATCTATCTCTCTCCATCCATCCATCCATCCATCCATCCATCCATCCATCCATCCATCCAATTTACATAGCTTCCTACTTGTTCACAGCGACTCTAGGTGGCTTACAAACAGAAAAAGGCACAAAATAAAGAAAAATAAAATTAAAAAAAACAATAACACCCCCCCGCACACAAACACCCACACACCCATCCACCCCTGGCTACAGCACACAATATTATGGAGGGTTCTCTCCAATCTGAGTGTGTGGATTCAGTCAGTAGCTGGGGACAGGGGGAATTGAATCCTTAATTGCTCTCCTCTGATATAAATAATACAGGACTCAGTGCTCTCCCCTGTTGTTTAATCTCTATATAAAGCTGTTGGTAGAGGTCACCTGTTGGCTTGGAGTGAAGAAGTGTTTGATATTTAAATACACCTTATGCCACTGTAAGCTGAACTGGAAAGCCTGGATGGGTGTCTTGAGGCTTTTAAGGATTAGATATGGAAAACTCAGTCAATAAAACATCTGGATAACCCAGTAATCAGTCCCTGTAGTTGCTCTGGATAGGGTTTTCACCTCAACCTGTACTGGTGGCTCCTGCTCAAACTGCAGGTGGGAGCTGTTGGAGGGCCTTTGCTCATGTTCAGCTGATGCACCAGCTCCAAGCATATCCAGGTTATAACGCCTGGAAATGGGAATTTGCATTTGTTTCACCAGGCAACTGGACTATAGTAATGTACAGTAGGGGCTGCACAAGGAGGAGGGGGCTTCTTTGGGAAGCTGCAACTGGTAAAACATTGTGGTGCCTCATGCTCCAGGCAAAACAATCCCATCACTGCAGAATAACGCCAGTTTTAAAGTTGCCACCCAGGTGATCTCTAGGTTTCCAGGCTTAATTCAAAGCATTGCCTATAAAGCCGTCTACTGTGCAGCAACAGTATATATCTGGCGCCACTTTGGCCAAAGTGATTTTTCCTGTATGAGTAAACAGCTGGCCTTTTTTTCATGGAGATGCCCAAGCTCTTACACTGATTCCATCCCTCTTTGCCTTTTGCAAGCTATTTTGCCAATACATTTCCACTGAGCTTTTGCTAGGGTTATGTCTGTTTGTCCTAGATACTATGTATGAGTGCAAATGGTATTTTTAAAATTAATTTGACGTTGCTTTTTCTGTATTAATTTTGCTTTTGTATCTAAAGTCTTAACTGATTAGGGTGGACTACACAGGTAAGGCAAATGTAGAACTGGATCCTCTACGAAACTGTCTCGTCCCATTTTAAAAACAACCTAAATTGGTAGCCATCACCCCCCCCCCCTCGTACCAAGCGCTTTAATAGGTTCACAAGGTGTTGTCTATGGAAGTAATTCCTTTTGTCAATCTTAAATCTTTCTGCATTTCATAGAAACGAACCAATCCCCCTCCCCAAATTTCTAAGGTTGTGAAAGAAAGAAAAACATATTTTTCTGTTCACAATTTCTGCAGGTAATACATCATTTTGTATATCTTCATTGTGTGTTTCCTACGGCAACGTGTCCTCTTTCTAAACAAATAGAATTGAGTTCTTCCTCATGAATGCTATGTGCAAGAAAGAAGAAAAGACATTTGGCCAAGAAACGCACACACACACACACACACACACAAACAAACAAACATGCAAGCTGAGTAAGAAGTAAAACATTTTTATCCATAAGTGGTTCTTTCTACAATGAGAGTGTGGCGTGTTTTATCTTGTAGAAGTCACTGCTGGTTCCTTCCATTTAGCTTTTGCTTCCAGAAGAGGTAAACGTCACCCCCTGAATGATCATTGTGACTTCATGGCCAAATCCCCATAATTTTCATGGCACAATCTAGAAGTGGTTGCCCATTGCCTTCTTCTAAGCTGTCTTTTTTTCCCTTTCAATCTCTTTCTAAGCTGTAGCCCTAGACCAGGAGCTGCAACCTGTGGCTCTGGAGCCACATGTGGCTCTTTCTTCCCTCTCCTGTGGCTCCCTGTCACTCAAAATATGCGTCACAACTACCAATACATGATACCTGCTGACACACGATTTATTGAGGTTTTCGACTCATCTTTTTTTTCCGGAGTTCAAAATGTTTTTGTTGCATGCAGAAATACAAATTTGTTTTCTCTGTAGCAGTTTATTGATTTCATAAATGCAACACATTATAGGTTTTTTTATACATAGCAAAAAAGGTAAAAAAAATATGCAGTACTGTCTTCATTTTAGATGTCAAAAGGATTTTGTGGCTCCTGGTGTTTTCTTTTCTGCGGGAGACGGGTCCAAGTGGCTCTTTGAGTGTTTAAGGTTGCTGACCCCTGCCCTAGACAAGTCCTGTCTAAGTACAAACAAGGTGTAGAAGGTAGGGGGAATGGCCTTGAAATCAGGAGGAAGAGCTGCTGGCAAGGCAAGACCAGATAAGGGGGACTTGAGCCCGCCAAGAAAAGAACTTAAGGAAATGTCTCTGACAAGCCCCTCCTAAATTCACATGAAGATAAACTGAGGGAGGGGAAAGCAAATTCAGACTTGCAAGATTCGGACACAATAAAAATAACCCTGACCCACACAGCATTGGTTTCTTAGTCTGACCCTGCTCTGTAGAGCCGACACAAATCAGTGAAGAACTGCCACCTGTGCAGATTGTATTTTTTCTATTTGAAAATAAAAGGACAACTAGATATCCAGGGGGGGGGGGGAAAGAGGAACATGTCATAAGATAAATGCAAAGCTCACTTGAACCTCTTTCAATAAGGAAATTAATATTTCTGTTTGGGTTCAGTCCTCTAAGCTTCCTCGGGCTGTTAACACTCTCACTTATTATTGCATATTTATGAATTGACCTTTCTGTGTTATTACGTTAGATCATTAAACATATTATTATCCTCTCAAAATCATAACACAGGGAAGGAGGCTGCTTGTGTTCGTAAAACCTTATGGAAATCCAAGACCGATGTATTTCCAGAGTTCTCACACAACTCTCTTTTGATGATTATTTCACAAACTCCAATCATCTGGAACTCAGTAAGGAGAAAATAAACCCAAATCAAGTGGATCCCAGGAGGCCGCATGAATAGGCAGCACAATTCCTTAATTAAAAGAAAATTCTGAAGGAGACAATGGCAGCTCCCATATAATTCAGATTTCTTCATTAGAATTGGAACTGTGGATTACATACTTTTGATCAAGATGAATGATAACTGAAGAACTAGAGATATCCGTCTGCTGTTTTTTACAGAGATATTTTCACCTCCTGAAATAACTCACCAGTGTGTGACTGTGTACGAGAGAGAAAGAGTGTTAATCAAAGGTGTTACATTATCAGCCCACAATTTTACAAACAATTCCTTTGAATTGGTATTAACAGGAACACTACCCATAAAGATAGAACACGGTGAGATTATTGCATAGTTGCTGGAAATGAGGCTGTTGTGGGAATAATGCCATTTAGGCTGCACAATCTTGTCCAGCAACCAGTCCCACTAAATTCAGTAGAACTTACTACAAAGCGCTTACTACAAAGTGCTTACTACAAAGTGTAGTAAGGATTGTGTAGGATTGTAGCCTTATGCATGGTTTTAATATGCAGGATTCTTGATGCATGCACAGATAGGCATAATTCATAGCATCTTTTCTTAGATTTAAACAACAACAACAAGCCAACCACCGTATTCCCTGCTTGGAGACTAATAATTTGACTATCTTTATGTATGTTCTACTGACATCCAACCAAGGTTAAACTGCATGTAGGAATCTCTCCTACAGGTACTTAGAAACTGTAAATTGCTAAACTGTCTTGAATGTTAATTAGTTTGCTTGAAGTGTTTATATTAGATGAGAGATGTAGAATTGAAGAATTATGGTATACCAAATTTTTAAAAAACCCATTGGTTACAAACCTGAAATAAATAAAAAGTTACTGCCACCAATACTAAGAGTTTTGATTAATAAAATATTCCTATTGTTAGATTAAAAAGCTTAGGGAGAAAAAAAAAGGCAGCAAAAAAAGAAATTGTTAGAAAAAAGAGATGTACTCTTAAATTAACAGTGAGCTGGTTCCTAGTTAGTCTGGAGCATAGAATGCTGTTTTAAACCATCAAAGCCTTAAAAAAAAGCCCAACATTTTTCTGATGAATCTCCTGCTTAGTCCTGAAACTTTTCTCCATTTATCCCTGTCATTTGAAGCTTTTCCCCCCAGTTATTTTAATATAAGGCTGCATTTTCTCATGCTAATCCTTTGTTTCTAATGCATGTATGTTGTACATTTATTTTAAGTGTATATTTATCACCAAGACACTGCAGAGACGACAAAACATGAAAATAGAAAAAAAAGCAGATGTTGAGCAATAAATCTTTGTTTAATGCATTTCATGTTTATAGCCTACAGGGAGTCCTCGACTTATGAGCCCAAAATTTGAGCCCAAAACTGCTAAGCAAGGCAGTTAAGTGAGTTTTGTCCCATTTTACAACCTTTTTGTCACAGTTGTTAAGTGAATCATGAGGTCGTTAAGCGAATCTGTCTGACTTTGCCTGTCAGAACGCAGCTGGGAAGGTTACAAACGAAGATCACAGACGCTGGAACACAGCAATTGTCATAAATACACGTTGGTTGCCAAGTGCCTGAGTTTTGATCTCCTGACTGTGGGGATGCTGCAACAGTTGTAAGTGTGAAAAATGGTTGTGTTGCTTTTTTAAGTACCACTGTAACTTTAGACTAACTAAACAAATGGTTGTAAATCGAGGACTATCTATATGCTAAGAAACTGTAAAGCACCAAGGAAATCAGGAGATCCAGGCAGTTCAAATGGATATGAAGATTTATTGCAAGCTGAAGCTCAATTGTGCTCCTAAGTCAAGGATTACATGTATTTTCCATTCACGAGATGGCTGATAGTCTTAGGACAACCCCCACCCCCATCCCAACCAGGAAAAACATCTGACTAAAGGCAGAAACTCTATCTTGTCCCAAAGGGTAGTTGTTCTTCCTGCAGATAGACGACTACTTTCTTGGAGTAGACAGAAGGTGGAAAATCCACCAATCATTTCCTGGAACTCTACCCTATTAAACCTGTAAGGAGAACAAGATGCCCATCCTCTTAGTTGCTAAGGTAAAGGTAAAAGATCCCCTCACACATACGTGCTAGCCGTTCCTGATTCTAGAGGGCGGTGCTCATCTCCGCTTCAAAGCTGAAGAACCAGTGCTGTCCGAAAACATCTCCGTGGTCATGTGGCCGGCATGACTAAATGCCAAAGGCGCATGGAACACTGTTACCTTCCCACCAAAGGTGGTTCCTATTTTTCTACTTGCATTTTTACATGCTTTTGAACTGCTAGGTTGGCAGAAGCTGGGACAAACAACGGACGCTCACTCCATTATGCGGTGCTAGGGATTCGAACTACCGACCTTTCTGATCAACAAGCTGAGAGTTTTAGCCAGAGCCACCACGTCCCTGTTGCTAAGGTACAGTAAAGCTTTGCTGTGAGGACAGGGCTGCTTCCCCTGATATGTTTTTCATACTCAAGAACAGAAGGAAGGTGCGTCAATGCTGCTGCAACACTGATTCGTAGTCAGAAGATCCGTCCAGAAATCAGCATGTTTCCTTGAGGCGTGAATGCAAGTTGAAGAAGGATAAGAATGAAGAACGGTTGCAGGAACTGGGTATGTCTAGCTTAAGAGAAAGAAGGACTAGGGGAGACATGATAGCATTGTTCCAATATCTCAGGGGTTGCCACAAAGAAGAGGGAGTCAAACTGTTCTCCAAAGCACCTGAGGGTAGAACAAGAAGCAATGGGTGGAAACTAATCAAGGAGAGAAGCAACTTAGAACTGAGGAGAAATTTCCTAAACAGTTAGAACAATTAATCAGTGGAACAGCTTGCCTCCAGAAGTTGTGAATGCCCCAACACTGGAAGTCTTTAAGAAGATGTTGTATAGCTATTTGTCTGAAACGGTATAGGGTTTCCTGCCTAGGCAGGGGGTTGGACTAGAAGGCCTCCAAGGTCCCTTCCAACTCTACTATTGTATTATTGTATTATATTGTAAGAAGAGTGCTGGTACTGTAGTTTTCAACTTTGGTGTTGGCCAAGACTCCAGAGAATACCATGCATAAACAAGACAACAAACAAATGGATCATCAAACAAGTCAACCTAGTGTCAAGGGTTGAGGCACAAATGACCAGGCTCCAATCATCACACTTCAGGCACATTAGGTGAAGACTTTGAAGCCTTTTAACTCTGGGAAAGGTGGAAGGAAAAAGAAGAACAGGAGGACCGACAGCAAAGTGGATGGATTCCGTCACAATGGTGATGTGAGAAGACTTAAAAAAACCAGGTTAGGGACCGATCATCTTGAAGAAAAATATATCTAAGTGGTCACTAGGTGTCCGAAGCAACATGATGGCACATAATCAATCCCATCTTGAAAGCACTATTTCTCATTTCCTCAGGCGCGCAACATAACACTATGGCAACTTTGAAAGGGCTGTTCTGGCCAGAATTCTTTCTGCAGCACATTGGAGTCTGACAAATTGGGCAATTGACTTGAGGGGAGAGGTAAACTGAATAAAACCACATGTTACAGGCCCGTAAACAAAGGATGTTGTTCCTGAAATAAATAGATTATCAAGAACTATTAGTCAAGACGCTAAGCCAGGGGTGTCCAAACTTTTTGCAAGGAGGGCCAGATTTGCTGAGGTGAAAATGTGTGCGGCCGACCATTCAGCCTGACATTCTTTGAGACATTAACATTAATGTGCGGTGAAGGAAAAAACGGCCGTTGGTGGGGATGAGTGGCAGGCTGAGCCGGTGGGGAGAAGAGGCTGCAGGCCGCTCAAAATTTGAAGATGGGGAGCAATTGGTCCCCGGGCTGGACTTTGGACATGCCTGCTCTGAACAGTTCCTTTCTGAATGGTGATACTGAAGTTTCTGCCGTTATACAATACAATACAATACAATACAATACAATACAATACAATACAATACAATACAATACAATACAATACAATACAATACAATACAATACAATACAATACATACAATACAATACAATAATACAATACAATACAATACATACAATACAATACAATACAATACAATAATACAATACAATACAATACAATACATACAATACAATACAATACAATACAATACAATACAATAATACAATACAATACAATACAATACAATACAATAATACAATACAATACAATACATACAATACAATACAATACAATACAATACAATACAATAATACAATACAATACAATACAATACAACACATACAATACAATACATACAATACAATACATACAATACAATACAATACAATACAATACAATACAATACAATACAATACAATACAATACAATACATACAATACAATACAATAATACAATACAATACATACAATACAATACAATACAACAATACAATACAATACAATACAATACAATAATACAATACAATACAATACAATACAATACATACAATACAATACAATACAATACAATAATACAATACAATAATACAATACAATACAATACAATACAATACAATACAATACAATACAATACAATACAATAAATACAATAGTAGAGTTTTTTTTTTTTTTTTTTGAATTTATTAGCCGCTCCCTTTCCAGGCAGGACTCGGGGCGGCGTACAATGGGCATATAGGACATAGAAACATGTGTACAAACACATAAACACATAAACATACAAAAATACAGAGACACACATGCACGGAGGAGGTAACCAATTACAACATTTAGACAGTTAAAATCCCCATTAAAATACCCCAATTGTAAAAGACCCAATGTACAATTAAAATTTAAAATTTAAAAAGACAGTCAGGAGGAGTGAGAAAAATTACGGTTGAGCCAGGCCAGATAATTGAAAGAGGTGGGTCTTCAGCTGTACACGGAAGGAGCGGAGGTCGGAAGTAATCCTGATGTCACGGGGGAGGTCATTCCACAGGGCTGGGCCCATCACAGAGAAGGCTCTGCTCCTGGGTGTCGCCCCCCGACACTGTTTGGCGGACGGCACCCGGAGAAGTCCCTCTCTGTGTTGGAAGGGACCTTGGAGGTCTTCTAGTCCAACCCCCTGCCTAGGCAGGAAACCCTATACCATTTCAGACAAATGGCTATCCAACATCTTCTTAAAGACTTCCAGTGTTTGGGCATTCACAACTCCTGGAGACAAGCTGTTCCACTGATTAATTGTTCTAACCGGCAGGAAATTTCTCCTCAGTTCTAAGTTGCTTCTCTCCTTGATTAGTTTCCACCCATTGCTTCTTGTTCTACCCTCAGGTGCCTTGGAGAATAGTTTGACTCCCTCTTCTTTGTGGCAACCCCTGAGATATTGGAACACTGCTATCATGTCTCCCCTAGTCCTTCTTTCTCTTAAGCTAAACATAGTTCCAGTTCCTGCAACCGTTCTTCATATGTTTTAGTCTCCAGTCCCCTAATCATCTTTGTTGCTCTTCTCTGCACTCTTTCTAGAGTCTCCACATCTTTTTTACATCGTGGCGACCAGAACTGAATGCAGTATTCCAAGTGTGGCCTTACCAAGGCATTATAAAGCGGCATCAACACTTCACGTGATCTTGATTCTATCCCTCTGTTGATGCAGCCTAGAACTGTGTTGGCTTTTTTAGCAGCTGCTGCACACTGCTGGCTCATATTTAAATGGTTGTCCACTAGAACTCCAAGATCCCTCTCACAGTTACTACTATTGAGCACGGTACCACCTATACTGTACCTGTGCATTCCGTTTTTCTTGCCTAAGTGTAGAACCTCACTCTTTTCACCATTGAATTTCATTTTATTAGATAGTGCCCAATGTTCAAGTTTGTCAAGATCCTTCTGTATCTTAAGCCTATCTTCTGGAGTGTTGGCTATTCCTGCCAGCTTGGTGTCATCTGCAAATTTGATGAGTTCCCCATTTATTCCCTCATCCAAATCATTGATGAAGATGTTGAAGAGTACTGGGCCTAAAAAGTACTAAAAGTACTTTGTGACCCCCTTGCAAATTTCAAAAGTGGAAACACGGTATTTGTTCTGCTTTGGGAAGGCTATTCAAATATTATGAAGGGAAAAATACATCACCATCTTTTGGAGAGTTCTTATGGAAACAATTTTCTAGTGTGGCAACCAAAAGCCCATCCTTTTGCTTCACATGCAGTGGTGAGCTTGTCCTGCTTCACTTGGGAAATGGCAGGTGCCGAGTTATAGAGCGGAAGTTAATTCAGCCCTGAAACGTTATCATCCAGGTGTCAAACGGACTTTAATGGTTGATACCAAAATTAATAGCAAGGTAATAATTGATATTAAAAAAAAAGAGAAACAAATTACTAAGAGGCAGATGTTTAATGCAAAGTTGGAATTATACCATGAAGTGATAAGCCTGAAGGTGGAACCATTAAACATACACACACTTTAATAGCACACTGCCATCTGTTTTCCTGTGCGAAGCAAAGCAGGGATACATCAGAATGTGTGTGTGGAGGGAGGGAGGGAGGCAGAGACAAGACAGACAGACAGACAGACAGACTTCTCCAAGGAGACTATCTGTATATGTAAGTTTTGCATTAACCTGACAGCAAGAAATTGCAGTACGGGTGGTCCTTGACTTACAACCACAATTGAGCACAAAATTTCTTTCACTAAGGGAATTTGGCCCCATTGTAAGGTCTTTCTTGCCACAGTTGTTAAGTGAATCGCTGTAGTTGTTAGTAACACTGCCGTTAAGTCAAGGGTGTCCAAACTTGAGAACTTTAAGACTTGTGAGTGGGTGGGAGTGGCTTGCCGGCCATGTGACTGGGTGGGAGTGTCTTGCTGGCTGGGGAATTCT
Organism: Natrix helvetica; assembly: GCF_964273705.1. Lineage (NCBI taxonomy): Eukaryota > Metazoa > Chordata > Lepidosauria > Squamata > Natricidae > Natrix > Natrix helvetica. Next base: position 228,858,328 of record NC_138548.1, read on the forward strand.
GGGAGTTGAAGTCCACAAGTCTTAAAGTTCTCAAGTTTGGACACCCCTGCGTTAAGTGAATCGGGCTTCCCCATTGGCTCTCCTTGTCAGAAGCTCATAAAAGGGGATCACATGACCACACATGATCACATGACTACACATGATCACATGACTACACTGTAACAGCAATGGCACTTAGGCTTACGTATATACCGCTTCATAGTGCTTTAAGCTCTCTAAGTGGTTTATAGTCAGCATGTTATGCAACTGTCATGAGTCAGTTGCCAAGCAGCTGAATTTGGATCATGTGACCATGGGGATGCCTCAATGGTCAGAAATGTGAAAAACAGCCATAAGTCACTTTTTGCACTGCTGTCTAACTTCAAATGCTCACTAAATGAACTGTTGTTAAGTCAAGGGTTACCTGTAATTTGTATGGGAAGGATGGAAGTATGAGCCCCTTCAGACCTCAGGAAAAAATACACATGCACACTTACTATTTTGTGCTGGCCTTATCAAAAGGAGATTTGTAATAGGTATGTCTCCATCAGTGATGGGTTTCAAAATTTCTTAGAACCTCTTCTGTAGGTGTGGCCTGCTTTGTGGGAGTGGCTTGCCGGCCATGTGATGGTGGGAGTGGCTTGCCGGCCATGTGACCGGGTGGGAATGTCTTGCCAGCCATGTGACCGAGTGGGAGTGGCTTGCCAGCCATATGACTGGGTGGGCGTGGCCAACTTGTAAAATATGGTGAAACTCACTTAACAATGCTCTTGCTTAGCAACCAAAATGTTGGCTCAGAAACTCTGGCATTTCAAGCACGCAAGTCTTAAAGCTGTCAAGTTACAAGACACTTGCACCCCTAACCCTTTAGGAAACCCCCCCCAGGGGTGTTCAAACTTAACAGCTTTAAGACTTGTGGACTTCAACTCCCAGAATTCCTCCTCTCGCTCTTCATCTTGATGATGTGCAGACATGCGGGGGGAGGAAGCTGGAACCGGTTCTAAACGGCACTGTAGATTTGTGGAACCTCTTCTATAGAAGTCGTTAGAACTGGCAGGAACCCACCCCTGGTCTCCATGTGTGGGAGAACTCCAAAAAAGTTGATCATTGTTTTTGCCTATTTATTGTTATATAACCTTTATTATTTTTACAAATAACTCAAGGTGATGAACGTATCTAATACTCATTTCTCCTCCTATTTTCCCCACAACAACCCTATGAGTGGGGAATGTTCAGAGTCAGTGACTGGTCCCAGGTCACCCAGCTGACTTTCATGCATTCCTGAAAGATCTACAATCTTCCAATATTTTGATTGATCCCAAATTTCGTGATAGAGCCAATAGAAACACTACAGTAATTTTAAGTTACAGAGTCATATTTGACAGCCGTTTAACAACTGTGGCCAAAATGGCTATAAAACTGGGTACAAATCACTTAACAAGTGCCTTGGGGTCCCAATTGCGGTTTTAAATCTAGAGTGCGGTGGCGCGGTGGTTAAACTGCAGTACTGCAGGCTACTTCTGCTGATCACTGGCTGCCAGCAGTTTGGCAGATCGAATCTCAACAGGCTCAAGGTTGACTTAGCCTTCCATCCTTCCGAGGTGGGTAAAATGAGGACCTTGTTTTTTGGGGGGCAATATGCTGACTCTGTAAACCACTTAGAGAGAGCTGCAAAGCAGGGTGAAGCGGGATATAAGTCTAAGTGCTATTGCTACTACCTGTATGGAAAAGAATACACATAGTCCTTGACTTACAACAGTTCATTTAGTGACCACTGCAAGCTTACCACGCCGCTGAAAAAACTGACTTATGACCGCTTTCCCACATTTACCCCCATCGCGGCCTTCCCAACGGTCACGTGATCAAAATTCAAACACTTGGCAATTGGCTTGTATTCATGACCACTGCAGCGTCCTGGGGTCATGTGATCATTTTAGCAACATTCTAACAAGCAAAGTCAATGGGGAAGCCAGATTTATTTAACAAACGTGTTACTAACTTAACAACTGAAGCGATGTACAGGAAAGGTCGTAAAATGGGGCCAAACTCACTTAACAAACATCTCGCTTAGCGGCATAATTTTTGGGCTCAATTTTGGTCGTAAGCCGAGGACTACCTGTATTAAAGACTGGCGGCAGTCAACCAGCTGTTTCTTCATAGCATCTTTATAATTAAAATATTAAACGTTAAAACTACATAGATTAAGTTTTAAAAAACTAAACTGAGCTGAACTGAACTGAAACTAGAACCTACATTCCCCTTCTGTTTGTCAGAAAGCCAGGAGTGAAGCACATATTAGTGCTGATCCTTCTGGTTGTTAAGTGTATCTCTATAGCATCTTTATAGGATCTGCTGATACCAAGAGGAGAAACAATTGCAGGTGGACCCAGGGTCTGTGGTTTCCCAGCACATCGGTTGGCTCATAAAGACCTTGGTGGATCCATAGCAGTGGCCTTCAAACTTGGCAACTTTAAGACTTGTGGACTTCAACTCCCAGAATTCTCCAGACAGCATAGCTGAATTCTGGGAATTGAAGTCCACAAGTCTTAAAATTGCCAAGTTTGAAGGCCTCTGCTTTATAGCCTTCCCGGGCAGCGATAAGAGAGAAGGAAGCCAAGCCGGTCTTTTATTTATTTATATTTTATTTGTCAATTGTTTACAAGTTAATAGGTATAAGAATAAACATGAGCATGAATGAAATGGGTACGAATAAACGGGGACAGTAGGGCAGGGACGCTAGGCACGATAGCGCCCAATCCTGACAGAAAGCCTCATTTGCATATATATATATTTACAAACGAACGACGGAGATTACTGAAGGGGAAAAAAAAGCCGAGCCCCTGGCATTACTCTCGGTGGAGCCCCGCCCCCTTCGCCACCTGCTGCCCGAGGATTTCCGAAGGAAAGCCTTCCTCTCCCCCTCCCCCGCCCATCCGCCGGCTCTCTCGTTCCGGACTCTCCACCGGTGGCGCATTGACCACGTGCGCTCCGCAACGCGTCATTCTCCCTATGTAAACAAGGGGGCGGCGCTATGCTAATCAAGATCCCGCTCTTTCTGGAAAGTAATCGGGAATCCCACTTCGGGTGTCCTCGCTGAGGTGGGGGGGAGGAGGCGGCTGAGGTGGATGATGGCGGGCGATTAATAAACTTCCAATAAATCACTCTTCCCCCCCCCTGTCTCTCTCTCTCTGTTCTTCCCCCGCCCGGCTTTTTAGCGCGCAGTTACAGAGGGAAGAGACGGGGAAGCTGCTGGCTGGGCGGGAAGCCAGGAAGGGCGCGTCGGGTCCCGTCCCGGTCCCGTCTCATCCCGTCCCTTCAGATCTTGCGGGCAGCCGCTTTGCCAAGCCGCCCTGAGGAAAAATCCCGGCGTCGGCGTCGGCGAAGCAATGCAGCAAAGGGCGCTCCTGAGGCCGGTGCCGGCGGCGAGGACGCGCTTCCCTCTCTCGCTCTAAGCGCCCCCACCCCTCCGGGCTCGAGAGATGCCCGCCGGGGCAACCCACGTGCCGTTGAGAGCCACAGCCGGCTCGGAGCGCCGCTTCTTCCTCGCCTCGTTGCCCTTGCTGCTGTTTCGTCCGGGCTGGGAGCGGATGGTTTTTCCCTGCCGGCGCTGGAAGCGGGTCGCCGTTGAGTCCTCGCAGCGATCGACTGCTTCGCCTTCCGCAAAGCGGACTTAGGGCAACAGCCGGCGGCCGTCCCGAGATGGTCGCAGAGTTACCGGCTCATCGAGACGCCGAGATTGCCAGTCTGACAACGCCGGGAGCATTTGGGAGGGAGACCCCCCTTTTTGTTTTTGCAAGGTCACCGGAGAAGAGAAGGAGAGAGCGCTCTTCGCCCCGCGTGCCCTCTCGCCTTCCTCAGGCTGCTGCCTGGTTGGTTGCGGTGCTTTGCAGCCGGAGAGGGCTCCGCATCCGCCGCCATCGAGGGAAAAGCCGGCGGAAACTTCTGCGCCTCTGCAGCGCCTGTAAAGGCGGCAGCAGAAGCCGGGAGAAGGATCGGCAACTCTAGGCGGGCGAGCTACTCCCGGGATCCCGGGCTAGGAAATCTTTTGCGGGGTGTAGCAGCCCCGGAGGGTGGGGGAGCGGGGAGAGGCGCCCTGCCAATCTTGGGAAGGAGCGCGGCCCCCGCTTCCTAGGCAGAAAAGGGGAGGGGATGAAGGCGGCGATGGCTCTGGGGACGCCACGGAAGAGCGGGTGTCCTTTTCCCGCGTGGCGCGGCGGCGAGGCTCCCGGTGAGACTAAAGCGGTGGAGGCGACGGCGCGGACCCCGTGCCCGAAGGCGCTTTGAACGGTCGTCTGCTGAGAGTGGACGGGACGCGCTGCCCGAGGGACAAAAGTTTGGCCGAGTCTCCCTGCAATATTTTTTCTAAAAAGGGGGGGAGCTGCCCGTAATAAGTTCGCGGATCCCTTCCGCGGATCAGCCCTTGGACTCGTGGACTCGGAGCCGAGGCAAGCCAGCCCGATCATGCCCGTGGGGGAGCCCGATCGCGCCGCCGCGTCTCTCGCCCTGCAGGGTTCCCGCTCCTGAAGGCGACCTCTTGGTCCCGGGCTGCGAGCGGCAATGGAAGGGCGCCGGGACAGCCGCGCGTTGCGGAGGCGGCTTTGAAAGTTGGGCGTGCCCCGTCCCTTTTCTCGGCCGCCCGCGCCCCCGAGAGAAAGGAGCGCCCTCCCGAGGTGGGCAGGGAGGGGATCGGCGGCTGAGGCCTGCGTCTGCCACTGCCCAGGATGGGAGACGGATTGCCGGAGCCAGCCCGAGCTGCCAAGCCTTCTCCTGCCGTGGCCGCCTGCTCCGAGGCAGAAGCGATCGAGGTCCTGGAGAGCGCGGAGGAGGGCTTTCCCGGCGCTGCAGAGGACGTAAGTCTGTCGATGGGGGTCGCTCGCCCCTCCGTGGGCTTCGAGCTCTTGAAAAGTAAACCTTAGCATCCCAGAGAGGGAAGTATGATTTTTATTTTTTTTAATAGGAAGAGAAAGTCGGAAGATACTTCCCGGAATCTTTGTAGGTTTCCTGCCGCAGGTTGCGGGGAAGTAGCCTTGCTGAATTCACCCGTGGGAAAGTGTGCCTAGGACCAGAGCTTTTTAGCTTTCTTTCCTCCCCTCCCTTTTAATCTCTGGGACACTGAATAATAAATAGAATGGCCAGTGGTGTTTCCCCTCTTATTAAGCATATATTTCGCCTTTCCCGACCTGGTGCTTCTGAATATGTTGAACAACACAACAGCCATCCTGGGGATTATGAAAGTTGAAGTCCTTTACGACCGGAGGCACCAATTTAGGAAGAGCGAGTTTTTTTAAAAAAACAGATGCATTTCTTGGTTTTAATTATGAGACTTAACAATAGCTTTTTAAAATTGATTGTGTCTTTCTTCTCAAATCTTTATTACTAAACAATAGCCTAAAACAGGCAGCCAAGTGTTTCTCAAACCAGGCAACTTCCAGATGTGTGGTCTTTCAGAGCTCCCCTGTCAGCATTGAATTGCTGAAAATTCATTGGCTGGGAAATTACCCGACTGGGTCATAGAAAGATAGACTGGCTGCATATATATATGTCCAGGAATGGCGGTTATAACTCAGCAGCTGAGTTAAAGTTGAATGAGCAATTGCCATAAAAAAGAACAGAGTGTCAACACATCTCATATACTGGGTCCATTTTGGCCTTATTGCATGGCTCCTATTGAGCTGCACATGATGATCTTTGCCCATCCCATCTCTTAGGCTCACCTGCTTGCCTTGCAGGGCTGCTTTGAGAACCAAACAGGTTCCTTAAATTGCTTACTTAGAGAGAGTTCATAGAAAAACAGAATGGCGGTTGGCTTCATTCATCATGAAAATTCATACTTTGGTTTGGTTCGGGAGGGATCTGATATGTGAACCCCACCATTATGATTTATTCAACAAAGCAGGGCTAAAACAAACATTCTTTAATCTCATGTGTAAACCCTGCTAAATCAGTGTTTAAATCTAGACTATTGTTACTTCCTACTTCAGTGCTGGATAATTGCTTTAGGTTTATCACTCATTGCCACTGTGCCTCTCTCTGGCTGAATAACTGCGTCCTGTTGTACATTGCATTAATGTCATTCCCTTAACTTATTCTGGTTGATGGCATGAGAACATTAATATATAACATGACACACTATAATTTGGAAAGGCTTCTGAAGCAAGCCCTGAATTCTTTAGAGCACTGGTTCTCAACCTTTTCTTCACCGTTTAAATACCTTTTGTGGTCATGGACCGTGACCATGCATGGAACTCCAAGACTTAAGTCAAAATTTAAATCATATCATTTTTTCAAGCCTTAGTGGATTCCCTGTTATGACATTGCACCCTCTCCCCCCCAGCAAGGGCCTGCGGACCACAGGTTGAGAACCACTCCTTTAGGGAATTCCCAATATAATTGTATTGCTTTCACTGCAAGCCCTAAGTGCAAACCACTATGACATGTGTGCAGTGACATCATGACGCAAACTTTCATACTTGTGTTCTGATATCAGGATAGAAACGAAGGGGTTTGTGTCATGATGCAGGCTTTATCACTTCTCTTTCCCACAACATGTATGCCTGAGCTACAGGTTATTACTCTCAGCTCATCTCTGCCAATGTAGTTCCTCCTTAGTTCATGTTAACATTGCTTACAAGAAATGACCTCTAGAATTTCTGAAAACGTCTTGTCAAAACTACATTTCTCTGAAGCCCCCACAGCCTGTTTAGAATGTGTCCATATGCATGTTCATTAACTGTGACGTTGTGCGTTAAATGTGAACTTCCAATCTTACTAAGCAGCCTAACTTCGTTTTAAGCCTTAATCTCTAAAGATTCTTAAACAGAGAACTTATTATTTAACCAAGTACAGCATCTTTCTTGGTGGATGCATCCCCCTTCATCTCCACAACTCTCTTCTGGAAGATTTAAAGATGTCCCGCTTTGCTCTTAACCCATTGTTGTTGCATGATGAATTGCTGAGAGGTCCCAGGGATAGACAGATCGCACATATATTTAAGCATCTGTACAATGAATTGCCTTATTCCGAGGAGTAATTCTGTAGATGCTCATTCTGGCAGGACTCTAAGGAAGACCATTCTTTTCTGTATTCTGTATTTCTGAAAACTGACCACTGGAAAAACAAGCCAAGTAACACTTTGTTGATTCCATTCTTCTTCTCCAGAGGGGAATCCGTGTGAATCTTCCTCTGGTTTCACTCTGTGCGGGATGTGCAAAATTCTCCAAGCTTCTCAATAAATTCTTAATACATTTTAAAGAAATGGGCTACCTCAGAAGATTCAAGGAAGTTTCTTGTTGTTAGTCGCAAAGTCATGTCCGACCCATCGCGACCCCAGGGACAACGTTCCTCCAGGCCTTCCTGTCCTCTACCATTCTCTGGAGTCCATTCAAGCTCATCAACTGCTTCGGTGACTCCATCCAGCTACCTCATTCTCTGCCATCCCTTCTTCTTTTACCCTCAATCTTCCCCAGCATTAGGCTTTTCTCCAGTGAGTCCTTCCTTCTCATTAGGTGGCCAAAGTTTATTGGCCACCTAATGAGAAGGAAGGAAGTTTATTCTTTCTGAATGGGGCACCACTACAGTTCTTTAGAATTGCTCTCTTTTTTCCCTTCTTGCAATGTGCATCCGGTTTGGTATGGGCTATAGGGCAGGGCTGTGAAGTCTATGAACTCTGAAGGCTCCCACAGTTCCCAAATCTGTTTTCTGTAGATTCTAGAGTCTTTAAAAAAATAATAACAACAGGATTGCCAGAAGTCCACACTGTAGTAGCTTGGAAGCAATAGTTTAAGGCCAAAATGGCTTGACATAATTAAACAACAACAACAACCAACTAACCAAAGATCTCCAAACGGAAAGAAAATTTGGAAAATCTCAGCTTTCCTGTGAAAATTATATAGCTGTCCATTTGGCATAAGCCCCCTGCCTCAATGGCTGGGTTTCCCACCCAGTTCATGCATGCTCCTCAAGTGCATTAAACGGGTAAGATTGATCTTTGGTCTAACAGACGTAATCCAGATGTTTGGAAGGCATCTCATTAGGAAAAACTCTCTTAGGGAATGGAGTCATCCTGAAGCACCTCTTTGCAAACTAAGAATCTCCCTGCCATTATCTGAAACATGAGGTGTGGGCGGAGAAAATACTGAGAAAATAGTATGATTTTTTAAAAAATTGTATAGAAGGCCTGTAAACCATGGTTCAAGTCTAGAACTTTTCCAAGAGAGTATGTCACTGTGCACTAAACCCCATCCCTTGTTCTTGTATGAAACCATCTTGGCACATTAAATCAAACATTATCCAAATGTTTATTGCCTGAAAGGTGTTTTTGCAGTTCAAGAAGTGTAGCCTATCCTGTTACGTGTTAAAGGTATCTAGACCATAAAGACAATCTCCAAAAGCCTTTTCTGATTTAGGGCCCTGCCTGCTGATTGAGACCTGATGGGTGTTACATTTCTAGCCCATCAACAGATGTGTTGGAGAAGACCAAGCTGTGGTGTAAACTTAAGGCAAACCCAAGCAGTTTAGTTTTAGGCTTGTATAACTGGTTGGACTGTTTCATGGAAACAGCTTCAGATTTATGGCATCCTCAAAGGGAAGCTAGAGTTTCTTTGTGAATAAATCCCAGCAACTTCACAAGTTGCTAGATTCCACGGATAGTAGAAATGGGCTTACATGGGCAGGGCACACATGCAAAGGAATTCTCATAGGATGCCAGGTAAAAACCAAGGGAGAAATGAATATTTATGGATGTTGCTGACGTAGGGTGAAATATCACTCCATCGGGTGTAATCTCCCATGTTCAGATGGAATATCTTGGGCTTGGTTTGTTATCTTGGAGAAGCAACAAGCTCCTTCATCCCTGAACCCTTTGAAATCCTGGCTGATGGAATTTTGGAATTCCAGACCCAAGTCTCACTGCCCAGCCTATATGAAAAAACAACAACATGGAACTCAGCAGCTGCCAAAAAAGCCAACACTGTTCTAGGCTGCATAAACAGAGGGATGGAATCAAGATCACGTGAAGTGTTAATACCACTTTATAATGCTTTGGTAAGGCCACACTTGGAATACTGCATTCAGTTTTGGTCACCACGATGTAGAAAAGATGTGGAGACTCTAGAAGGAGTGCAGAGAAGAGCAATAAAGATGATTAGGGGACTGGAGGCTAAAACATGAGGAACGGTTGCAGGAGCTGGGTATGTCTAGTTTAATGAAAAGAAGGACTAGGGGAGACATGATAGCAGTGTTCCAATATCTCAGGGGCTGCCACAAAGAAGAGGGAGTCAAACTATTCTCCAAGGCACCTGAGGGTAGAACAAGAAGCAATGGGTGGAAACTAATCAAGGAGAGAAGCAACTTAGAATTGAGGAGAAATTTCCTGACAGTTAGAACAATTAATCAGTGGAAGTTGTGAATGCCCCAACAATGGAAGTCTTTAAGAAGATGTTGGATAGCCATTTGTCTGAAACGGTATAGGGTTTCCTGCCTAGGCAGGGGGTTGGACTAGAAGACCTCCAAGGTCCCTTCCAACTCTGCTATTGTATTGTATTGAATCCATTACAGGTTTTGGTGAAGTTCGTATGGGAATCACCTGCATGACAACTCTCTGAACTGCCAATTTGTTCATTCAGGATTGATATTTTTAGCAGTCATATGAGAAATACCCCTCCCACCCAAATCTCAACTTTGCCTCTCTCCCCTGGGAGATTTCCATCTTCAATTCTCTAATCCGATAGACTGGGGTGAGAATAGCTTGATCCTACCACAGTCATCTTGAGTGATGACAATTGCGTAGACATTCAGCATCTGATCCCTTGAAGAAAGTAGTTGGTGAACTTTGCTTGTATTTTAAGTTAAACTCTGCCCAAGTGGCAGACAGAAAACCCATATGCTGTTTCTTACCTTCTTCCTAACCATGTATCCCTTTACTTCCTGCATTACAGAACCCTAGAGGGGGAAGGAACCAAGGTTCATCTTCTACTCCAACCAATGGTCCACAGCCACAGTTGCCAAGACATCAGCCCTCTGCAGAGCAGCCTTTCTTGACCAGAACACAGGGCGACCCAAGCAAAGGACAGAAGCATGCCAGAAAGGTAGGTGCAGATCATGTGAAAAAGCCCTGTTTCCAGAACCTGATGGGGTCCCCCCCCTCACTAAATGGAAAACAGAATTATAAGGGCATGGGGAATCATGGGGAAGGCTGGGCAATAGAATCATAACAAGCTGAGTTAAAGTATTGCACAATGTTCTGGGCCTGGTTCTGTTTACACTGCAATGCAAGGCAGGTTCATTTTGGGAAAAGTGTACTGGCCCAAAGTGAGTGTGACAATGATGCATAGCAGTTACTGAATACTTTCAGCAGAGGCGTATTCATTTGTGGTCCCAGGGTGATTGGATTACACTCATGTTCAGCAGTTTTCAGGGACAGTGCATTGCACAATCTCATTGAAACCCCCTCTATTTGTTTCTCATTCAATCTTAGCCCCCAAGATCTTAATACGGAGCCGTGGTGGCGCAGTGATTAAAATGCAATATTGCAAAATATCTTATACAGAACCTTAGTGGTGCAGTAATTAGAATGCAATATTGCAAGCTGACTCTGCTCATAGCTAGAAGTTCAATCCTGACCATCTCAAAGTTCACTCAGCCTTCTATCCTTCCGAAGTTGGTAAAATAAGGACCCAGATGACTGGGGACAATACATTGACTTTGTAAACCTCCCAGAGAGTACTGTAAAGCACTATGAAGCAGTATATACTGTAAATCTAAATGCTATTGCTATACAATGGGTTGTATTGGCATGACCCATATCCCACAGCTAAATGTCTGTGATGGAGATGGGAAGATTTTAAAAAGAAATAAATAAATGGTGGGGTTTGCAACCCTCAGAAAGCACCAAGGACCCCACTGTTCAACCCTATAGCTATGCATAGACTCTCCTATCAATAAACGATGAATTGCCATTCATTCAGCTAACCCCGTTTTCAGGCTTTGTACAACACCCTGGACCAGACATTAACTATGAGTTGGGTGCGCGTGAGTTCTAGGCTAAAGATTGTGTCTGACAGTGTTGTGTGAATGTGGTCTTAAACGAGAATCCTGCCATCCCATACGGGCGTGCCAAATATCTAGCATCTCCTGTGGCTAGGTCCTGAAACATGAACAGCTAAATAAGCTGAGAGTTAGGGGTGAATAGATGGAAGCTAGGTTCAAGGATGGATTAAGACAGCCCTACTGAAGTTGATAGGATTTACTCCTAAGTACAAGTTCATAGGAGTAAATCTCCCAGATTTCTGCTGCTCTCGCTGGCACTTTTATTGATTGGTATTTTTATTTATAGAAAAGATTTCTTGCCGCACTTCTAATGTGGGTTCGTCCCTTAAAGTGGCTGAGTCTGTGCAGACAAAAGAACCCACAGGTTGCCCATAGGATGGAAGGCTTATTACCATAATCCAGGGGTGTCCAAACTTGGGAACTTTAAGACTTGTGGACTTCAACTCCCAGAATTCCCCTGCCATTGCAGGTTAACATTTCAGAAAGATCACTTTGGAGATTACAGGAATAAACTTCAACTGATAGGAACAAGGGCCACAAAACACAGGTGAGAGATCATCTTTGTTGCCTTGCCATTTCTTTCATTTTTTCTTCCCGCTGAAAGCAGCTTCTGAGTTATATTTCCCCCCCCCCTCCCATCCTCAGGGAGCTTGAGAGCAACTTTTGAATTTCTCTTGATGTTTCTGAGCTCACTTTTTTAAAAAAATATTTTTTTTATTTTTGAATAAACACAAACAGACAAAACACAACAAACACCACAAAAATATCTTCCATTACAAATTATAAAGAGTGTGTCAATTGGTTACAAAGAGCTTTCGTGCATCCCTTCCACAGTCATCACCTATAATTCATATCAAATTATATGTTTTAAATCAAATATATATATATTACTATCATCATACCTCAATCTTCATATGACTATGATTGTTTTTACGTCCCTTAATATAAAATATTCCAAAATTTAAAGCAAAACCACATTATGGCATTCCCTTATCTATTCTCAATATCATCCAGCAACATTACATCTTTATGACACTTTCTAAATAAAAAATTAATTATGTTTAATAGCAAAGTTTCTAGACCCTCTTTCTTAATCACTGTTTACAATTTATATCCAATTTCCCTTTTATCATATCAATACAAATATTACATTATTATCATTATCAATCATTTATTTAACAACATCCGTCATAATTCATTTTTATGTTTTATTTTTTGGTCTTAGTTTAACTAAATTTGACTTACTCTTTTTAAAAAATATTATAAGCTTTTATACATAACAGAGTTTCTAAACTTCCTTTCATGATCACCATTTAGAATTTATACCAAATTTCCTCTTATCAAACCAATACATATGTGTACATTGTTATCATTATTTATCTAACTATATCCATTATCACTTCATTTTTAACATAATGCTCTAATTTTAACTAAATTTAACTAATATTTTGTTATTAGTTTTCATATCTCAACCTGTGTCTTTCCAGTAATAGTGCAGTCTTGTGTCTTTTGCCATTTGTGGAATTAGTCTTCTGGTTATTTCTTGAATCAAATGTGTGTGGACTTCTCTTCGCAAGTTGTTGCTTTTTGCATATCTTGTAAAATCTCGAGACCCTCCGCCCCTTCTTTAATCAGCTTATCTTTGGTTATCAGTAGTGCTTTTGTCAAAGTTTCTCTCCTTGGATCCATCAATTCTTCTCTTTTTTCTTCTTCTAAACCTTGAAATCTGGGGTAGAGCTCCTTTCCATCTATCTTCCCTTTCCATGTTCCACTCTTTCCATCTCCAACCACACTCAGTTCACTGTCAGTATCCACAATTATCTTGCCTCTTTGTTCCTTTTTCCCTTAGGCTTTTAGGACTCTAACCTCCACTTTTTCCATTTGCTGGATATCTTCAATTTTTCCATCAAATTTTACTGCATTACAATCTATATTTTCCAATCTCTTCTCAATTCTCTCTGTTGTTTCTAATAATTTTTGAATTTCAGACATAATTGGTTGTAATGTTATGGTTTCTTTTTGTTGTGCCATACTTCCAACTAGTAAACACTGCCACTCTAGTTTCAAAATAAGGTTTTGTTATCACTTCACTCCAGCTGCCAAAGAAGCATCCAAAGAGCATCTGTGTAAACAACCCGTGCTCTTCTCCTTACCTCTTCTGTAAACAAGCTGAAGCCTTTGAAGTGCAAAGTCAAAATGATCAAAGAGAAAAAAGAGAAAGCAATATTCCCAAGACTCAGCCTCCAATCTCCAAGTGGCAGTGTAACTTCTTTTCCCTCTGATGTTACTACCGTCTTTATATTCCTTTTATATCTTCTTTATATTCCAGGCTTAAAAGAAACAGAATTCTTAAATGGAGCAAAATAAAGAGAAAAAACCCCTCCAAACCAATATTATAAAAATAAAGAAAAAAAATTAATCCATGGGTTAAAAAAAAGAAATAGAAGAAGAAAAACCAATACTTTCACTTTAAAAAGTAGGGAATACTTACAAAACTTCCGTCCATAAAAAAAAAAGGATAACACACTGTCCAATATAGCTTAATTTCGCCGCTTATTTTTCTTTTCTTTGCAAGTTTAATTTAAGCTTTGATTTTTGGGGGGCAGTCTCTTTCAAAACAATAAAATTTCCTCACCAGATGGACACACTTTCTCTTTCTGCTTTCCTCCCGTTCCGGAGCTGTCCCAACTTCAGCAGCTTTTGGCTGCGCTTCTGTCACTGGCAAGAAGAGATTCTCTTGGATCAATCAGGGATTTTGCGATGTCCCTGAGATCAGCAAGACGTACTCTTCCCTGTCACCGTCTCTTCGGGACGGTTTAGGTCCAAAATGACTGTCCAGCGGCAAAAGTATAGACTGCAATCTTGGAGCTCCAAGATTGCACATCGTGTCTTTGCGACGTCAGCTCCTGTTCCCCTCACTTTTTTTGACTGAGCTGCTACAGGTGGCTACTGCTGCTGTGGCTGCACTTTGGAAACCTCCTTGGCAACTTATATCTCCTGAAGAATTTCCTTTCGATGGCTTCCCTGGGATCTAATTGAAATCTAGGAAGTCAGGAAGGCTGCTGACTGCTAGAGAGGTAGCTGTATGGTCAAGGTGCTTTTTCAAAAGGCAACTGGACTGTGTTTTTCCTTGAAGGAGCTTCTCATCCAAGAAGCTTCTTCAGTTCTGATCGAATGATGGAGGATGGAAGGATTTATCAACCTATCCATCAGAACTGTAGAAGCTTCTTGGAAGACAAGCGAAAGGTCTTCGGGGGAAAACAAAATCCAGTTGCCTTTTGAAAAAGGACCTTTGTGATAACCATGTGTCAGGGTTCCAAGTAACATCCAAAATTAAATCAGACTCCAAGGCAAAGTATTGCTCAAAGTTCCAATTTATGTTATAAAGAATTTTATTGTTTTTTAAAATTTATGGGAAAAGGATAGGTGGATATACAAAAATTTTTTTGGCAGCTCCATCATGCTAGAGGTAGGAATCTCCCCAATTCTCACAACTTTTACAGAAAGGAAAAACAAAACAAAAGATAAAAGATAAGCAGAAACAGCATCTTATTTTACATTATATCAACCATGTGTTCAATCATTTATTTTGCCACTTTCTAATATATCAACAATTACAATGATATTCCAGATATATTTATTTTTGTGACCAGAGTCTTTCCATTATTCTTCCCTCCCCTCTGTCCCCAGGTGGAGCCGGAGCCCCTCCCTCCTTCATGTCTTGTGTGTTGTTGCCTTTTTCACTACTTCTTATATTTCCGTCCTCTAGGAGGGCACTATGTTTTTTAATGAAGGCCTCTGCCTCCACAACTGTGTTAATTCTAATTCTGTTTCCCTCCGAGAAGATCAGCATTCCTTCTGGCAATAACCATCTAAACCAAATTCCTTTATTATATAATTTCTTTGATAAGGAGGAATACTTCCTCCTCTTATCTCTTATTTTTTTTTGGAATTTGCTTAAGAATGGCAATTTCTTTATCTTTATATTTTAGTGGTTTCCCCCCCCCTGAGCCCCTAGAATCTCATCCCTCGTGGTCTTCCTAAGAAATTTAACATGTACTTCCCTTGGAACATTATGTGTTCTGGCATGTGCTGAATTAATCCTATAAACCAGATCCATATCCCATCACAACTGTTCTTTATCTCTTTTAATATATTCTGCTAAAATTGTACTCATAATATCCTTAAGATTTTCATTTTCTGTCTCCGGTAGGTTCTGGAATCTGAGAAAGAAGGACATTCTTTCAAGTTCTATCTTTGCCATAAAATTTTCCAGTTCTATATTCCCCTTCTGGACTGCCTTAACCTCCTCCCCCAGCCCAGCCGCGCCCTCCTCCAGCAATAAACCAATTCTCTGTTTATTTTCTGTTATTTGTTGCTGCACACTTTTAAGCTCTTCTCTAAAATCTGCCACCTCCTTTTTCAACTCATTTTGTCCCTGCATAAGAGCCTGAAACATTTGAGTAACAGATAAATCTTTTGAACTTTCTCCAGTCCTTTCTTGTTGTGAAAATGATGAAATTATTGTCTGTTGAATCGTTGGACTGGATGTAGAGGAGGTCGGTGCCGAGGCTGCTTTGCCTGAGGGTGGTTTTCTGGGCCCCATTGTCTAAGTTCAGAGATGAGTATAAATCTTTTGCAAAAGAAATGACGTCTGTGAAGCACGCAGCTGAGCAAGTCCGAGAAGACAGACAAATCCAAAAGTGAAAATTAACTCTCCATCACAGTTCCAAGCCAAGAAGTCACTCGGGAAAAAAAAAGAAATCAAATAATCCAAATCCAGAAAGACCACGTAACAGGAGAGGCTCCAAGAGTCCTTCAGGGGGGATAATATAAAGCCAGACTTTCTTCAAAGGTAGTTTCAAAAGGCAGACTTTATTTATAAGTGCGAAGAAGAAGACGGAAGCAGGCCATCTTGGCTCTCCCTTTCACAGGGAATCAGGAGCAGAACATCAAAAACTTCCATAAAGCTTTCAAAACAACTCAGCAATCACCTCTTGCAGTTATAATATAAATCTTTTCACATAGTTAGTTCAAGTGGCTATTTCAACTTTTTGCTCTCTCTCTCCATTCCGAGATTGAGAGATAGTCCAAATGCCACTTTGCCTGAGAGGAGTAGAAGAAAAAAGCAACCCCCCTCCAATCTTCCAACTTCAAACAGATTGAATCCACAACTTACAAAAAAGCCGCTACTCATAAATTAAAAGCAGTTTATTAAGAGAGTCATGTTGACACATCTGGGAAAACCTGAATCTGAAAGCTTCCCAGTTTTCCCCACCCAGTTGAAAGTTCAAGATCCTGCCCCCACACCCACAAGTCCATCACATGGTCCAATCTCCCACTGCCATGCTGGCAGTTCCATCCATCCAGTTCCAGTCAGATGCAGAGGTGTAGTGACAAAGGATGACCTTGGATTCTAGAAAGGAATTTTATTTTGGCAACATCACATTCTACTCCTTACTATTCCCCCTCCCAATTCCCACACTAATGAAACAGCATACTAGAATAGAATATTGGTGTGGCAGGCCAAAGATCCCAAAAGGAACTGGCTGCAGGCCTGACACCATGACCAGAATGACAGAGAGAATCTTCATAGATATTTGTTCATACACTGTTAATCTACTTTGTAACTAAATCAACTGCAAGAAAGCAGCATTCCAGCCATGAGAGACTGTGCCAAATGATCTTCTTCTTTAAAAAATATTGAAAGCAAGTTCTTTCATTAAGTGAAGTAAGATCTGATAGGAAATAGAGAGGACAATCATTTGCATGTAATAGCTTAAGCCTCTAGCTGAGTGAGCAAAATAAGTGACTTTAGATCCTTGCAGAGAGTTGTACTTGCCCTATTGCTGTGCTTGGCTAAGATAGTCATTTAGAGAGCAATAACATAAAGCATTTAAAAATAAGGCATGAAAGACCCCAGAGCCCAGTGGTGCGTCCCAATTTTTCAAGACACACAATCGGTGGGATTCAGCTGGTTTGGGCTGGTTCAGGCGAACCGGTTGTTAAATTGCTAGATGGCCCCGCCCCTTCCTGCCCCGCCTCTTCCAGGAGTCTCCATGCGCCCCGTTTTGGTTCCCAGGTAAGTGCAGGGAGGCCTACTAGGCCCAAAATGGGGCACAGGGGGGTGCAGCGCGGCCCCCTTCGGCCCATTTTTGCTCCAAGGAGGCAGCAGGGAGGCCTACTAGGCCCAAAATGGGGCTCGGAGGGGAGGGGCGTCCCCCACGTGGCCTGTTTTTTCTCCCAGGAACTGCAAGAAGGCCTACTAGGCCCAAAATGGAGTGTGGGGTGGTGCCCCTCTGCGACCCATTTTTGCTCCCAGGAGGCCAAGTAGTGCCTGTCACACCCCCTGGCCACACCCACCATGGCCACACCCTCTCAGCCAGTCATTAGGACAAAGAACCAGTTATTAAATTATTTGAATCCCACCACTGCACACAATGCATCTTTGAGAGCAAGAAGCTGATAGACTCCTGTCATAGGCTTACATTCGCTAAGAGAAGGGAGGTTTGGGTGGTGGTTTAATCCCCCCCATTGGCCCTGAATTCAGATTTCCCAGGAATATATGGTGATTACAGAAGGATTTTCTACACCGTCTCAGTGGAAGTATCAGATTCCTTCACTCTTGTACCCATCCTTAATATTTAAAGACATTTGACTTGCTGGATTTCTTTCCCAGGGAGTAATCATAAGCCTGGTATTATTACCTGGGAAAGCTGTGTTTAACAATACATGTAATTAGAGAGAAGAAGCTGCATTTAATATTACACAAGAGACCGGAACCAGCCTTTCAGAAGCAAACCGGCTTTTAAACCTCCCTAATTATAGCTCCTTGAATGTCTAGCATTTAAAGTGTCTCCAATCTTGGTTTTTTTTTTAATTCCATCTTGCAATCACTGGGCTTGCCTCGGTGGGCATGTTCCTTTTCCGCTGCAGAAACATTAAAAAGCGATGTTAGATAGTGGGATGAAATCTGCAGCAACTTCACCGCTGGAGCCGATCCATGACTCAGGGAAAAAATGAAAAGTTCTTTGGAATTTTGGACAGGTTCTTGCTGGCCAAAACCATCCGGTTTTGTAGCAAATTAAAGATTGCCTTCCATTAAAGGCTGTCAAAGGCCCAGCTCTAGAGGCTGGTTGAACCCTGAGGGCAGCCAGAATTTGTGGAAAGTGATCCAGAGGATGTTCTGTCGGTAGTGGCATCTTTTGATTAGCATTCTGCTTCAGTCTTTTTTTTCCCCCTGGCAAAAAGAAGAGATTGCAGCCTGGTTTTGCTCCTGCTTTCCTCCCTGCCTCTCCTAACATCTTCCCCTAAAGGACAGAGTCCCTTTTCCATCGGAGGGATTTCACTGCTGAACCAAATGCTTTTCAGGATTAGAAAGATCAGTCTATCTATGGGAAATATACAGATAGTCCCATTATATATGTATATATCCCATTTAGTGATCGTTCACAGTTACAATGGCGCTGAAAAAAGCGACGTGGCCGTTTTCACACTTATGACCATTGCAGCATCCCCAAGGTCACGTGATTGACAAGTGGTTCATATTTGTGACGGTTGCAGTGTCCCAGGGCTACCTGATAACCTTTTGCGATCTTCAGACGAGCATTGGGGGAAGAAGCCAGATTCACTTAACAGCCGCGTTACTAGTGTAATAACTGCAGCGATTCACTAAACAAACGTGGCAAGAAAAGTCGTAAAAGAGGGAAAACCTCACTTAACGAATTTCTGACTTAGCAACATAAATTTTGGGCTCAATTGTGGTCGTAGGTCAAGGACCGCTTGTATTCTGGATGCGAATGAGCCTTGCCCTCTGAGTGTCCAGATGAGAGTTCCAGGGCGGAGACTTGATGGGCTGCAGGAGAACCTTGGTGTCCCTTCCTCCATCTTCCCTGAGTCTTCATGCTGCCTGGTATCAGGTTGGTGTTTGGTGCTCAGGACCCTGGACAGCGCCCCAAGTTTCAGGGAGCTGGTTACAGTTTTTAAAGAAGATTCGGGTTAATGTCAGGGTTCCAAGTAACACCCCCAACGAAAGAAGACTCCGAGACTTGAAGTTCCTCAAAGTTCCGTTTTATTAGAGATGTCATATTGGCACATCTGGGAAAACCTGAATCTGAAAGGTTCCAGGTTTTCCCCACCCAAATGAAAGTCCAAGTCCCTGCCCAGTACCCCTATGTCTATCACATGGTCCAATCAGGCACCACCCCAACTGGAGATGCTTCTGGTCATGCTCTTCCAGGTTCAGGGCAAGATGACTCTCCGAGAAAGGAAAGTTATTTTGACTATATACCTCTCATACTCCATATAATCCCCCCTCCCATTTTCCCACAGCATTAAATGTGGCAGGCCGGAAGGCCCAATGCGAACGATGGCTTCCAGTTCTGACACTTGGGATGTGTGAAGTAGTAAAGAAAAAAACAACAACTAGCATAGTGAAAGCTGGCAGCACTTTTTGCTAAATAGTGACGGATCCTTTTTCACACTTGGAACTCGCGCTTGCAAAGTTGGTCTGTCACACCTGTAAAAGTGAGATTGCCCTTCATGAGTTTGGCTGGTCTTTTGCATTGGAGCACTGGATGATAGTGAAATTGGAGAAAACCCAGAGCTCTTTCAAGGGCAAAGCATATGTGCTCTGGCATCAAGCAGTGGGCTCTTTCTCACTTACTGCTTTCGTGCTGCATTTGCAGCCACGGCTCATGCAAATTCGGATTCTGACTTTCCCAGAGCCTAAGAATGATGAATTCATTTATTCTATTATAGTCAGCAATCAGATCATGCCAGAGGTCCATTATTGTTTATCCATTATTGATAAACATCTGACCTTCTGTTACTCTTCAGACAACCAGTTCGCGTGAGCAGCGCAGCTCAGCAGGAATTAAGCCCCACGAGGCTTCGATATGACCCTCTTTCAGCTTCTGATTTGGGTCAGTATGTGGGTGTGACTCGCCCATCTCTCTGCTTACTTGACAGACACACCAGCGGAGCCTTTTTCAGGCTGATGCTCTTTGCATGTATTGTAAAGTGGTATGTGCAAGGTTGAAGAAAAGGGGCCAAGCCTTTCTTGGACGGTTTACTATCTGGTTGATAGATTCTACATGGCAGCCAGGATTAGCATCCATATATTTTATTGAAAAGTAGCAGCTTTCTTGCACTTGCACTTGCACTTGGGGCCTACTTCCCTCTACGTTAAATGTTGACAGTATCATGTCTTCCAAGCCCTCAAATGGTGTTTAGTTCATAAGTTGGGAAGTTATAAGTTTAGTTTATAAACTGGAAGAGCCAGTCTGGTCTAGTGGTTAAGGCACCAGGGTAGAAACCAAGACTCTGTGAGTTCTAGACCTACCTGAGGCATGAAAGCAAGCTGGGTGACTTTGGATCAGTCCCATTCTCTCAGCCCAATCCATCCTACAGGGCTGTTGCGAGCATAATAGGAGGCAGAAGCAGTACTAGGTATGATTGCTACCTTAAGTTATTTACAAAAACAATAAAGGCAGAATACAAATAAGTAATTTGCATTTGGCTCTTTATAGGTTTGTACCAGTGAGCCCGTTTTTAATAGCAAAAACAAATGAAGACTGGGAATTGTCAGAGTAGAGACTTGTCCCCATCAAAATACATCTTCTGCAAAACTTTGACTGATGCAGGAAACTTCCCATCTGTCAATTCATTCTAGAAGGGAATGATGGACATGCGAGTGGGATTATATTAAACAGGGCCTCAGGTTGAAGGTTGATATTAAAGATGGTTCCAAGATAGTAAAGAGAGGAATCTATGTAGAAAGCATTAAAGTACCCTCCAAAGTTGTGAGGATTGAATTTCCTCAGAGTTTCAAGAGAATGCAGCTCAAAGTAGAGGATTTTAGAAGCTGGGTCTCAATATACCTGAAAGATTCTGTGTGTGTGTGTGTGTGTGTGTGTGTGTGTGTGTGAGAGAGAGAGAGAGAGAGAGAGAGAGAGAGAGAGAGAGGGAGAGAGAGAAGCACTGATGCAGTTTGTCAAAGTGGTATCCAATTGTATTAACGCTTATGAAATACAGGCAGTTCTTGCCTTATGAATGTAATCGAGTCTGGATTTGCATTCATAAGTCATGGCAGTCATTAAGCAGGTCACCAAATGACCGTGCCAAATTTTACAATGTTTTCTGTGGCAGTCATTAAATGAACCCCTTTTCTTCAATGCATGCGTTTTGCCAGAAAACAGAAGTAAACGCCAAAAACCAGCCAAAATGGCGATAACGTAACTATGGGGTGCTACATACAGCCATAAATTCAAACCAGTTGCCAAGTGTCCAAAATGCGATCATATCAGTGGTGGGATTCAAAAATTTTTACTACCAGTTCTATGGGCGTGGCTTGGTGGGTGTGGCAGGAACAGATTACTGCAAAATCCCCATTCACTGCTGTATCAGCTGGGACTCGGGAGGCAGAGAAGAGATGGGGGCGGGGCCAGTCAGAGGTGGTATTTACGGGTTCTCCAAAGTACTCAAAATTTCCACTACCGGTTCTCCAGAACTGGTCAGAACCTGCTGAATAACCACCTATGCTTCACATGACTATGGGGTGCGAGAGGGGATTGCAGCCATTGTAACTTTGGAACCAAGTCATAAGTAGATCTGGGGAGGTCCATGATAACTTCGAAGAGTTGCTAAGAGAGGACTACCTGTATATCACTGAAGGTTTTGTTTCCCCACCAACCCTATCTTTGGGCATTTTCACCAACGACAATATGGCCTTATGGCCAAAAGTGGTGGTGATAGTAATACTGGCAGCACATAATAATGCCCTACCAGGGAAGTTTTTCAATAAAAGCTGAGCTGTAATATTGCAACCTTGTCTGGCCGCTTTTGGAAGCCCATTAAAGAAAACTGAGAGTGAACGGTAAATCACGGGGAAGATTTACAGCGACAAGTGGAAATTGTATGTAATTGAATATTCACTTAGGGAAGAACTTGATCGTTGCTAATGTGTAAATCCTGGATTCTCCAACCATTTTTTGAAGCAGGCCAATCCCACGTAGCAGATTTGACTGGCAGATGTTGTACGATCTTTTTCTTAGTGTGGCATCTGCTGGTCTTTCTCATTTGTGATGCAAGTTCTTATTGCTATTCCTCCTGCAATCAACGTAGAAGTAGTATTTTAATTATCACCTCCTGAGTCCACGCAACTGTGTAAAAATTGATGAGTTGTGCGTTAGCGCTAGAAAAAAAGAAGAATAAAGAATTGAAAAATGGAAGGGTGAGGTTCCTTCCAAAGCTCTGGAAATATCGCAGAACCAACAGAAGAACATAAAAGAATGGGAAAGAAAGGATTTTGCATTTTCCCCTAACACAGGTAGTCCCTGCTTTATGACTACTTGTTCAGCAGCCATTCAAACAGCACTGAACAAGAGACTCATGGCCGGTCCTCATACTTGCAACCATGATCATGATTCGGGTGCTTGGCAATTGGATCTCAATTATGACAGTCACGGGACTCCAGAATGCCAACAAGCAGTGGGGAAGCTGCCAGGGAGTCTCGAATGATGATCATGTGACAGCACGCTTAATGACTGTGCAGGATTCGCTCAATAACAGCAACCAGAACTACCTCAACTGCTGTCAGAAATCAGCAGTCACATCCCATCGTGCTATATGAGCATGTCATTTAGTGATGGAGTTGCCAATCCCAATTACTATCATTAAGTGAGGACTACCTATTCCTATGTGGAGTTGCCAGTCTTAATTACCACCATTAAGTGAGGACTACCTATACCTATAGGTATAATATCTATACTTCTATGGAGTTGCCAATCTTAATTACCATCATTCAGTGAGGACTACCTATACCCATATGGAGTTAGCAGTCTTAATTGCCATCATTAATTGAGGACTACCTATACCTATGGAGTTGCCAGTCTTAATTAATGTCATTAAGTGAGGACTATCTATACTTCTGGGTCTTTGCACTTCGAGGTTGAAAGATTCTGAAATGTATACCTGAGTGCTGTTACCTCCTCTTGTGGGGTCTGACTTGTAGAACATCTAGGGAGAAACTGTTCATTGTCCCACATTTCTGAGAGGGGAAGGGAGTCGAAAACAGAAGGCCCCATTTGTTGCTATATTGTAGATCACGTAAGGTGATGAGAATTGTCAGATTGCGGGGTGATAGATAGGAATAAATAGCAAGCAAGCAAACAAATTAATAATGATCTTTGCCACGGTGCCCCGACTGAAAGAAACGAAACTCTCTGCAATATATAAATAAACCATTTTTGAAAAGTCAATAAAGCTGTACTGAAATTAACTCTCTGCAGAATACTCTGCAAATGAAAGCCATGCTCTACCAAAAAAAGCTTCTGAATTTGGCTGTGAAGGGGTTTGGGTGTGTGCGGTTTGGGGTGGAAATACATCCCCCACACCAGCCCCAGATTAGACTAAAAGAAGCAGATCTTCCCTTTCCTACATTCCCTATATTGTATTTTGTTTCTTTCAAGCAGAGTGCTGACGTGTGTTGCATTTCCTTGTTCTTAACAATTTCCCCCCCTTTCTCTTTTTTTCTTTCCTTCATGCCTTGCCTCTAACTTCTCAGCACTGGAAAGCTCTCTTTGATCAGGTAGGTGAACAACTTGGAAATGTTTGTTTTAACACCTGTTAAACGTGGGAGCTCAAATGCGTCTCTCCATCAGGGAGGAATCCCTGAGTGTCCTGTGATGTATGACCTTTTGTGCGGTTAGTGCAACCGGTTGAATTTATAGTTATGTCCTGGATTCTTCCTTTACTTTTTACTTCGCTGTGTTTTTGTGTGTCACTTTAATGTTTCCCCTTGTTGACTGAGATTTTCCTTCAGAGCGATGACATTAAAAAGCAAGGAGCTGAATGTGTTCAAGTTTGTTTTGCCTTTCTGTAGAATTCATATTTTTTAGAAGTCCTAGAAGGAAAACTTAAATTCATCCTCCAGGGGTCAGTTTCTTTGGCAAGGCATACTGATACTGAATTAAACTTGACATCATTTAAGAATGTTAGAAAAAGAAGCCAAGAATAAGGACTAATAAAATTTCCATGTTTGAAGTTCCAGTAATATATGAATCAGATCAATATTGGATATTTACACTGATTTAACCAAGCAGGCCACCTGATCACTGATTTCTCTCAATACAGACTTAAGTGTTCAGGTACATCATGCCTAAATATTTTATAGTAGTATGTAAATACTTTCAATCTTATTATCCCATTGTGTGCGGCTGTTGTAGCCTGCCAGTGGCCTGCCAGTGGCCAGCACAGCTGGCAGCAGATTCAGACAATGAGGAGGTTGGAGAGGAACATGGGCCAGTTCTGGAGTCTGGGGAAGGCTCTGATGAGGGCTCTGTGTTGGAGGTAGAGAGGGGGCCAGAGCCGTATGCCTTCAGAGTCAGACATCAGTGAGGCAGACAAACAGCTGGAGTCTGTTCCCAGTGTGTGCATGTGCAGAGTTGCCAGATGAAGGGGACAGCTAAAGAACAGGGGTCGACTTGGGAGTAAGGCCACAGATGGACGATGAATGGCCCCTCCCAGAGGAAATAAAAGAGGAGCAAAAGGGGAGTGGAGTTTGCAGGAGACAATTAGTTTCCTTAATTGGTTTGTGACTCTCCGAGACTCCTTGCCAAGTTTTGCAGATCTCGGCCTGTCAGCTCTCCAAGCCAGATAAGGTCTGTGACTGTAAATCGTCCCTTGAAAGACTTTGTTGGATGTGAATGACAAGAATTCACAATAAATTAATAAAAGGGTTTTTTGTTGGACAGAGTTTGCTTCATGCTCTGGGGAAGCATAGGTCAGAACAGCGGCGGACTGAAGTACAGTTACGGTCAATCTGCACATGTGGAAATGGAAACACCACTCGCAGGGATACAGGTAGTCCTTGACTTACAACAGTTCATTTAGTGACCTTTCAAGGTTCCAATGGCACTGAAAAAGTGACATGACCATTTTCACACTTATGACCTTTGCAGCACCCCTATGATCATGCAATCAATATTCATATGTTTGGCAAGCAACTCATACTTACGACCGTTGGTGTGTCCCAAGGACATGAGATCACCTTTTGCAACCTTTTGACAAGCAAAGTCAATGGGAAAGCCAGATTCACTTAACAACCTTGCTACTGACCTATCATCTGTGGTGATTCATTTAACAGCTGTCGCAAAATGGGGCAAAACTCACTTAACAAATGTCTCACTTAACAACAGAAATTTTGGGCTCAGTAGTGGTCGTAAGTCGAGGACTACCCGTATTATGGTCCCACACAAGACAAGAACCCTGTGATGACAAGCCATGGTTGTTTCATAAACAGGTGGAGCTTGTGACCTGTTCAGGAAGCAGAGTTTTAGAAAGAAGATGCCGGTCAGTGTCTGGGGATTTGGCAGCCTCTGGGGCACCATTTTGAGGTGGGTTGAGGTGGGTCAGAGCCTTTTAGCTCTAATAATAACAAATATCTCTACAACAGGGTGTCACAACCAATTTGGTAAGGGCCCTTATTAATATATCAGTAGCCCTTAAATGTATTTTTGCTGATTAAGTGCAGCAAAGGATCTTGAAACTTGGGTTTTTAAAGGTAACACAGTATAGTTTATCATTTCTCAGGAATATCTGATGCAAACAGGATCTCCCCTGTGCACAGGTAAGCTACAAGTTGGCCTTTAGAATGGATGGAAAAAGCTCTTCTTCTGTGTTTAAGGCCACCGTCCAGTGATTTTGCCCTGTGGCTTGTATATTCCTTCTTTGCATTTATAGATTGCGTGGCGCTTACAGAACGCTACATTTTTACCATGGAGTTGAGACCCCCTTCGAACTAGTAACACAATGCATATGGTGCTTATGAATCTTTTAACACTGATATGTAAAGATACCCAGGTGGGAAAGAGTCGTATTTAAGGTGCAAGTTCTCTCAAGACCCATAGAAGCATCTCAATCAATATTTAGAAGAAACACGAAGCGTATGTATTCTTACACAAAGCTTAGCCACAGACTCACTTGTAGCTAAACAAATCACTATTTCTTTCTGCCGGTGAGCTATTGTTAGTTTATTGGACTTGCTGAAAGGTAGCGTCCATCTATAGATTTCTGAGGTAATTTACTAAGATAGTTCCTCCAAGAAGCTCCTATTGAAGTAGGATGACTAGGCCTAGAGATGGCTTATTATCCTTCCTTAAGTAATCTTTCTGCCAGTGGTGATGAGTGTCTGTTTATAACCTGGTAAGCTGAGCTCTATATTTAGCCCATAAATCTGGTCTGAGCAATAGTCTTCGTGGTGTGCTCTGCATATCTGCTGAGGGGAAGGGAAACATCAGGCAGTCACATTATGGAATGGCCTCTCACCTGTCATGATATGATCGATTATTCCCATTTTTACCAGATACTGGCATTCTTATATAGGAACATTAAGGAAAATATCTTTTCCCTGCTTATAAATCAAGAGGTGGGGAACGATGGCCCCTTTATGACTTGTGGACTACAACTTCCAGAATTCCTGAGCCAGCATGGCTGGCTTAGGAATTCTGGGAGTTGAAGTCCACAATTCATAAAGGGGACATCGTTCCCCACCCCTGTTATAAACACTTATTTCAGTGGTGGGATCCCAAATTTTTTTACTACCGGTCTGTGGGCGTGGCTTGGTGGGTGTGGTGTGGCTTGGTGGGCGTAGCTTGGTGGGCCTGGCAGTGGAAGGATACTGTAAAATCTTCATTCCCACCCCACTCCAGGGGAAGATTACTGCAAAATCCTCATTTCTTCCTGATCAGCTGGGACTCTGGAGGCAGAGAATAGATGGGGGCGGGGCCAGTCAGAGGTGGCATTTACCGGTTCTCCGAATTACTCAAAATTTCTGCCACCAGTTCTCCAGGATTGGTCACAACCTGCTGAATCCCACCTCTGACTTACTTGCTTCATAAGAGAAGGATATTCTTTGCTTCTCCTTGTTCCTCTCAGGATGGGCAGTGATTGTGGTGTCTCTTGTTTGAACAGTTCCTCTATTGAAGAATGCCTGCTTTTTGTGCAGAAGTTCCCAGATTTGACCACTAGTCTCCTCAGACAGAGGGGTCTGAGGAGGGGTTGGCCTCTATCTAAAATCCCGAAGAACTGTTGCCTGATGTAATAAATCAAGGTAGCCACATGGACAAAGTTTCTGCTCATGGTAGCACCTTGTAGAACATGGATGTTTTGGGGGTAAAAAAATAAGCAGACTTGAATATGGTAAATATTTGGACCCAGAAAATTGTCGATTAGTTTAGATTGGAAAAGAAGAAAACTACATAGATATATCAGTAGGAATTGAGCTGGACTTGAGAGAGAGTTTAAAAATCAACTTTGTGGACGAATAGTCAGGTTGGGCAAATGTGACTTCCAACAATCCAGTGAATCCCTTTCTATGTTCAAAGGTAATGCTTGCGTGTTTCCTGTTCCCACCATTGGTATTTCACAATGATAAAGAGAAGTTATGCGTTTCATTTGTGGCCAAAGCCATTTCAGTTGGAAAGAGAGTGAAGTATTAATCTAGTTTGTCTAGCACCGTGATGGGGAACCTATGGCATCCGTGCTACAGATGGCATGCAGAATTCTCTCTACGGGCACGCCAGCTGTCATCCCAGCCCAGATTTTCCGTGCATGCTCAAGCCCCTCCCACTAGCTAGCTGGTCTTCAGGTCTCTGCTGCACATGTGTGTGTGTGGGTGCATGGCCACCTATCGCGCATGCACCGCAGAGACCCATTTTAGCTTCCAGGTTGGTGCAGGAGGACTTCCAGGCCCAAAATGGAGTGCGGCACCCCATTTTGGGCCTGGAGGGCCCCCTGCACCAACCTGGGATCCAAATGGGGCATGAGAGCACCACATGAGGCCTCCCTGTGCTCCGTTTTGGGCCTGGAAAGTCTCCTGCACTAACCTGGAAGCCAAAAATGGGTGAGGGGGACGGGGTGCATGGGCTGGGGAGCGTGCGAGGGGGTTGAGCGTGCATACACGGGGGTGGGGTGCACACAGGGGGGTTCACATGAACATTTGCAGTGGGGCGTGCGTGGATAGTCACACGGACATTGCATTATGGGTGTAGGCGCTAAACCCTAATGTGCAGCTTTGCTATTGGCGACATTGGGAAATATTGAAGGTTCTTATTCTACCAAAGTGGGCGGGAGGGTGAGCAAAATAAATAAATAGAAGAAATAATATGGTGTTGCCACATGAGAGGCTAATACAAATGAGCCACTAACCTCACCTTAAGAACTATAAAGACTTGGTTAGAATGGGCAAAAAGTTAATTGAAGTCTCAGAAGAATTAGCCCCCTTGAGACAGGGGCCCATGCTAAAAATTTAATCTGTCCCTGGGGCATAATTAAGATAGCACATCTCATGAAAATTGAATTTGTACAAAATTTTATTGCCTATGGGCACACCAGACATTCTACTAGATCCTAGAAACCAACTCTGAAAGCCTGCTAGGGATTCATTAGCACAACAAAATATGATTTTGTTATAATTAAAGATCTATTCTGTTTGCAAGCAGATTTTAATATGCCTTTATTTATTCCATTGCTATGACACCACTATAGTTTCATGCTAACTAAGTGTGGCCACGTATGTTATTTCAATCTTTACATAGCCTTGTGAGATTGGTTAGTTAAAATCAGGTGGGATTCAGCCGGATTGAGGCGAGCTGGATGTTAATTTTAATCTGGTTCATCGCACCGGTAGTTACAAGGGCCGGCTGACCCTCCCCTCCCCTCCCAGGAGTCTCCACATGACTCGTTTTGGATGCCAGGTAAGTGCAGGGCCCACGTGAAGGCTCTGGGAGGGCAAAAAATGGGCCTCTGGAGCCCGGGGAAGGCTGTTTTCGCCCTCCCAAAGGCTCAAGGAAAGCCTCCGGAGCCTTGGGAGGGCACAAAATGGGCCTACTGGGAGTACCAGAAGTCCAGAAATGGGTCCGTTTCCGGCCTCCGGAGGGCTTCCAGAGCCCCGTGAGGCCATTTTCGCCTTCCCGGATGCTCGAGAAAAGCCTCCAGAGCCTGGGGAGGGTGAAAACGCCCCCCCCTGCCATGGTGCAGAAAGCTGAATAGGCCACACACCCATGGCCACGCCCACCCAGCAACCGGGCAGAGAACCGGTTGCTAAAATGTTTCAATCCCACCCCTGGTTAAAATGTGACTAATTTGCAATGCAAAGATTGCATAGTAATTTGCATGGCTAAAAAGAAATTTGAACCTAATGTTAAACTAGGCAATTCTATCCCTGTTCCTGAAGTCAAGTAGAGGTATACCAGGAGGTATAACTGAAAATAAGCCATGGGACTCAAACATTTAAGAGCTGGGGTGGTGCAGTGGCTAGAGTGCAGTACTGCAGGCTACTTCTGCTGACTGCTGGCTACTCGCAATTTGGCAATTCGAATCCCACCAGGCTCAAAGTTGACTTAGCCTTCCATCCTTCCGAGGTGGGTAAAATGAGGACCCAGATTGTTGGGAGCAATAGGCTGACTCTGTAAACTGCTTAGAGAGGAATGTAAAGCACTGTGAAGCGGTGTATAAGCCTAAGTGCTTTTCCTATTGCTATTTAAACAAACCACAATCAGCACAATTGTTCAGCAAAGGAGGTACCTGGAGAGGAAGTCCTTTTCATTAAGAAGGGGTTGCTGGCAATTGGAGAAGCATTGCTGAAGAAGTTACTCCATTCAGAGCTAGTAACTCATCTCATCCCATCATCTTGTCTCATCTCATTGTGCATTTCAGAGTTGAGGGGTGCTTCTTCTAGTTCCACAAAGTCCCCCCACCCACTGTCACAAAATAGCGTGGCGAAAATCTCCAGTTCTGTACAATATGCGGGCATACATGAAAAGCTTATTATTGTAGGAGAAAGAGTGGCAGAATCTGGGGGTTGGAGTTAAAAGAGGGATCAGTCTAGAATCCCTACATAGCCACAAGTGGACTAAATTGAATCACTGCCCCCCCCTTGAATTCTGTTGACTCTTTTCTAACTCCAAATATTAATTGAGAAGATTCCTGTGCAGAGGCACGATTAGCAATAGTTTAATTGGACCTTCATGTATGGACCTGGTATTTGTCACATGGAAGCGACCAATATATAGTAATAGCTGTTTGGTCACAATATCTGAACCAACCCTCTAACTTAATAATAAATCAAGAAAACCAACATACTAATTCACTAATCCAGTAGGAAATAGTGTTTAATGATCCAGCTTTTATTCTACCTTCTTTCCCCCACTCACAGTTTCATCTGCTTAATGGAAGGTAATAAGGGTAATGGCATTGCAAAATGTGTTTGTCCTTTTGGGCACTTTTTTTGAGGAAAATCTAAATGTGTAGGATTGCTGTTCAGCTTTTCAATTCCTTTAAAGCAGGGATGTGAAACTCAAGGCCCGCGGGCTGAATCTGGCCCGCAGCATGCTTAGCTCTGGCCTGCAAGGCTGCCCTGGAAACAGAGAAGAACTGGCCCACAGTGCCTCTTACAGTGGAAACGGGAGGGCCGCATGAGTTTTCAGTGGCAGAAGGTTGCAGTCGAAAACGGAGCTCGGGAGACCGTTTTCTCTGGCAGAGCGCTTGGGCCACCACAGGTGCTCCTGACACAAGTGACATCAAGCTGGCCACACCTACCCTGGCCATGCCCCCCCTGCCCGAGGTCAAACACAACCCTGATGTGGCCCTCAATGAAATCGAGTTTGACACCCCTGCTTTAAAAGAACTTTGAAGACAGGCAAACTGGTTTACTCATGGCAGGCAAAGAACCTAAGTAAGGAGTAGGTGGATTGATTGTTCCTCTGCCTAAATATGTTTCTATTCCTTTTCAACGGAGGAAACATACCTGCAATACTTAGTGAGTCAGTCTAACCAAGTGAATCAAAATAGTCTTTCTATCAAGTGGTACCTTCTGGCATCTCCAGGTAAGCTTTCCCCCATTCTTTTTCCATGAGATACTTTTTATTTTATTTGAGGTGCTGAGTGTCAAATCTGGCTCCGTACATAGGAGAGCATGCACTGAATTACTGATCTGTGGTTTTCTCCTCAATTGTACACCAACTACCTCCATTTTGATGACCCTGTAATCTCTTAAATAGGGACATGGTGGCTCAGTAGCTAAGATGCTGAACTTGTCAATCATAAAGGTTGGCAGCTTGGCGATTCAAATTCCTAGTGCCACTTAACAGAGTGAGCTCCCGTTACTTGTCCCAGCTTCTGCCAACCTAGCAGTTCAAAAGCCTGTAAAAAATGCAAGTAGAAAAATAGGGATCAACTTTGGTGGGAAGGTGACAGCGTTCCGTGCGCCTTTGGCTTTTAGTCATGCTGGCCACATGACCACGGAGACGTCTTGGGACAGTGCTACCTCTTCGGCTTTGAAATAGAGATGAACACCGCCCCCTAGAGTCGGGAACGACTAGCACATATGTGCGAGGGGAACCTTTACCTTTAATCTCTTAATTCGGGATTAGAGTGATTGGGTGGAGCGGAGATATTACTGGCCAGATTACTTTCCTGATGCCACACACAGTTCAAATTGTACACCAACCACAAATCTATGAAATACAACAAATGCATGAAGGAGGGTGAAGTTACAGTTGCCGTTTGGTCAGATTGGAGTTGCAGGACCTTGGATAGCACCAGGCAGGCAATCAAGCTTTTCTCCCCCTTGTGCCAGGCTGCCGCTCTGAAGTCCAGAGCCTTAACAATAAGATTATGAAGAATGGGAGAGGTGCTGAAGTAGGGATTATTTGTGGATTTATGAGAGAAGAAGCAGGGAGAGTGGAACATGGATGCAACAAAGCAATAGAAAGCGTTTGTAGGATAAGGCTGGGAGGAAGGATGTTAGGAGCGGGCCCCTACATGCATATTTTGACACGGATGTGCTTGAAAGTGTCAGGCATGGAAGACCAGGTCCATACATGAAGGTTCAATTAAACTGATTTATTGCTGTAGCCTATGCATAATACGCATCTTTTCAACTAACAATCGGCAGCTACTTAGAATTAGTGTTAATGTCATTCAAGGTGGGTTAGACTTAGGTTGCTTGTACGTAGCGACTCTTGACCGATCCTTGTTTTCGTACAGATGTCCCCAGGTTCTGCCACTCCTTCTCCCACAGAAGGGAAATATATGTCTTGGGAGGTGTGCGTAAATGTGAAAGTAAAGAATGGAGGGAACAAGCCTACATATTTTGGGTAGGAATGGGGAAGAGGGAAAGGGGAATTATTTTGTGCAAGGCAAAACTTGTGAGTTCAAAGGAGTGCATCCGTGTTTTGAAACTGAGATGCAACATTTGTCTTACATTCAGTTCTTGGGCCAATTCTTTGTCTATTATTTTGCCCCTGCCCTTCCTTGAAATGAAACTTTTTTTGAATCCCCCATTCCCACCTTGATCTAGTGTGGTTCTTGCACAAAAGCACAGTAGGTTCTTTCCCATCTTCGCGTTTTCACTTTTCAGGGCTGGGAAGTATTATCAAGATAAATCATTTACCCAGAAGCAAATGGAATAGGAATTGCAAGACCGACTTCATATATTTTAAATCCTTCCAAATCCATCTTTCCCAGGAGACATTCACACGTAGAAGATGCTTGCCTTGAGCTGGATGTCTAGTTGCTCTGTTGAAGCTCTTTCCTCACAGTCTGCAGAATGATGCCTGCTCTTTAATGATTCAGAAAGCTGGCTTGAATTTGCTGTTTCTCCCTAGTAATGTCACTTTCTAAGCATGTTTTACTTATGTATCTGAATAGTTGAGCTGATGTTTGGATGTAAAAGGGTCATAGTTCCAATTGTTTCACACCTTGGGAATCTTTATTACATCCCATAACCTTTAAACATAATAAGAGTATTTCCAGAACGAGCTTGCGACCGCCAGCGTGGTATTCTGCAGAGATGATCGATCAGAATCCAGAGTTTGTTCAAACAGCTTTTGGAGATGATGGGAATTGTACTTCAGTACATCTGGAAGGTAATGAGCTAAGAAGAAAGGGACATTCCAGTGAGCCTTCTTTTGAACTCCTAGTGAGTCCAGGTTTCATTTTTACCTTACCCAAGTATTCTGATAGACCTGAGCTTTGGCAGCAGCTTCATGAAAGGAGACTCTCTCTACATTAGGTCTCTTGGGCAGAAGTCAGAATTTTCACATGGCACTATCTTGGATTACAGGGATGCTTAGAATTACTCTTCCGACCCAAAACATTGAAGTAGATCAACCCAGGCCTGTATGGGGTTGGCTAAAATGTTGTCGTTCTCATGCTCTAAAACCTCTTTTTAGTCCTGAGGCTACTTTTGACCTTCTCTTCTATTGTGCTTTTTCTTCTGCACATGGAAAGCAACTGAAGTTATACGTACATTCACAATGCTTTGGCAGTTCTTACTATCTGGGTTGCACAACCAATTACTAGTAGATGGATGAACGTCAGAATGTGGGGCAGATGCTTAATTTGAACTATTTGTCCTTTTGCAGCTTTTTTTTAATGAATGAAACAACTTACATTCATTTAATAGTCCTCTGTTTAGTGCTTCTGATCCAGCCATAGCCACTAACCATTAACCAGGGCCATTGGTTTCCCTCATGGTGGTGAGTTGCTCTCTGAGATTCATTCTATACAACTCAGAACAATTCATAAAACAAAGGCAAAAAACAAACAAGAATACTCTTCTCTTGAAATATGAACAATAAAATAGGTGGAAAACACGTCTTTGAATATTATAGCGATATGAAAGGGGGAAAAAAGTTAAAATAGGGATAGAAAATAGTGGGGGGAAATAATAATTATATATTAATATGTTAAGATATACAAAAGGACAGAAACTTGGTTCAGAAAGTAAGGGTGATAATAAAAGACATGTATAAATAATATGAAACAATGGAAATGTAATATTTAGGAATAATAAAACTATGTTTGTGTGTATTGAAATGTATGTTACCCAGCTACCACACCATTCACACAGTGATATGTATAAATATACAAAATAAAAATTTGATTGAAAAAAAAAAAGAATACCTTTCTCTCCAGCCAATATATCACCCTCCCAGCTTAGCCCCTATTAATGTGTTTTATAAAATTCTTGGACATGGTACCAAGTGCCCTGATGACAATGAGTATCACTTGTTACATATTTCATCCATAGCCTTGTAGTTTCGATGGCCAGGTCGCGATATTTCATTATTTTTTTTCCAGTTCTTTTTCCTTCGACTCTGGCATCTCCAGCGATGTTAATAAACTGTACGCTTCGGCCCTCGCCAACCATGATATCTGCCGTGTGGTGTTCCAAATGACGATCCATCTATATTCCAAAGCCCCAAAGGATGATGATGATGATGGTTATTATTATTACCAATGGTTCCATTGAATTAATTTAACTTTTGTATTTGTTGACTTGTCCTGTGGTGGGTTATCCTGCAGTTAGTTGGCTGTGGCGATTTGGTCGATTCCAGTTTCTGCCTTTTTGTGGCATATTGACTGGAGGAAGGCAGCTTAAGTAAGCAGCTGAATTGTGTAACTCATCTGTTTGCTACTCCTCAGGGTTGGCTAAAAAGTTTCAAGAGCTTTTCTCATTAAAAATATATACATCTGCTTTTCTTCCCACCTCTGAAACGCCGGGAAATAAATCTCACACGAAGGACTGCGAGGCAAGAGCAGAAACAATTGCAGGAGATGTGGCACTGAAATAAACCACACTCCAAGTATTACTTCTGTGTTGTCTTTATTCCCCAGCGTTGCCTTACGTGCAAAGATAGAGGTTTGTGTGTTTCTCAGAAGCACATAATGTTCTGGCAGTGTGCTGACAATCCAGCCAAATATGCCAAGATATTTCTCTCTCCCCCCCCCTCCCCATTTGGTTAGCGCGTAGGCTGTTTCTAATGCATTGCTCAGATCACCACCTCCACCTCCATTAAAGCAAGATTATATTTTAAAACTTAAGCAAAGCTTGGAGGAGGGGAGGAAAAGCTCAGCATCTTTTGGCTGTGTATTGTTATGCAAGTCACCCTGGTGTTTACTGTCTCATTCCTCCTGGCTGCCCTATTGTCCAGGGGAAAATCCAGTCTCTATAGGAACAGAGCCAGCTGGCTGGCTGGTTTAAACAAGGTCCTTCTTTTCTTTGAAGGCTGCTGCCTCTGGGGGCAATAAACCGTCCTGGGATTTGTCAAAAAATCTTCTGATTTCATCCTAACAACCCCATGCTGGGCTAGCAAGATTTCCCTGTGGTTGGACATGACTCTAGAAAGCCTGCGTTTTATTTATAGTCCTGCCTTTTCCTGCTATGCGCAATCTATTAAGATCTATGCCTATATTTGCTGTATTACTGTGGTCAATTAGAGAGGGCAGCCTGCAGCTAATTCACGTATCTGCAATTTCAGCTCTTTCTCTATGGAGGAGGTTAGTTCAGGCCTCTAGCCAATGTCACCTGTCCCTTTACCCGAAGTCTGTAGCATGGAAGGGAAAACGGGAGCAAAAGAAAGAAATATTCTTTCCACTTGTTTTTCGCTCAGCCAGGCGCTCCCAACGCATCCTGCAGTGTCACTGGAGAAAAAGAAGTTATTCGTTCTATGCTTTCAGTGGAGAAAAAAGTTACTCCATGGTGGTGCAGTGATTAGAATGCAGGATAGCAGGCGAACTCTGCCGACGGTCAGCAGTTCGATCCTGACTGGCTTAAGGTTGACTCAGCTTTTGTCCTTCTGAGGACAGTAAAATGAGGACCCAGATTGTTGGGGCCAATATGCAGTGCTGGGGTTCAAATAATTTAACAACCAGTTCTCTGCCCTAATGATTTTTTCCAGCAACCAGTTCACCAAACTGCTCAGAAATCTAACAACCGGTTCTCCCAAAGTGGTGCAAACGGGCTGAATCCCACCACTGGCAATATGTTGACTCTGTAAACCCCTTAGAGAGGGCTGTAAAGCACTATGAAACGGTATGTAAGCCTAAGTGCCATTGCTATTGCTACTCATTCTACACTTTCAAGAAGCAAAAGACAGGCCATTTCTTTTTCCCTGAGATTGAATTCAATCTAAGATGGAGGTCATGATTTGTGATTTGTGGGCCATATCTTTTTTAAAATTTTTAGTAAACAAGATTTGGGGAGGATTTGGGCTTGTGCCCCTTCTCACATTTGTTTGTTTGTGTGTGTGTGTGTGTGTGTGTGTGTGTAATCTGGCAAAAGGAATGTGCTTGCCTATTCTAGCTTTATTCTTGAGCCACTGGAATTTACAGTCTTAACACATGCCCAGAATAAAGGATTGGGGAAGATGGTTTTCAAAATGGAATGAGAATCTTCTTCTGTGTCACTTTTACTTCAGTCCATCTCAAGACCTGTTTAGACCTCTGAGTGCTTGATCTGTGTGATATTAATAATACCATAGTGTAGTTCATTAATTTAGGCTTTCTCCTGCTGTTTTCTCCTGGCAGACCTTTGAACATTTTAAATAAATGTAGCTGAAGATCTGTACATTGGCACTGATTCATTACTTGGTGGTTCAATTCTGTAAAATAGTCATTTTTTGGAGGAAGGGATGAAACAGCTTAAGGAAACTAAATCAAAAGAGAACAGAAGCTTCAATCCCTAATTGAAGCGTAATTGGAAAGTGTGAATCTTTAAAACCCTAGTTAGTGATGCTGGCTCAACACCATAGCCTGGAGCTCAACTAAGTTAACTGTATTTGTTCTGGTTAAAATCAATAGGGCTTGACACAACTAATTAGCCCCACTGATCTCAAAGGAAGATATGGTAGGCTAATTAACAGCTGAGTCCTTCATCATGTCTACTCCAAATAGGCTTATATTTTATTGAATCCAACAAGTCTTACTGCTGGGAATGACTATAACTTCAGCACAGTCTGGATCCAACTTTGCTCCTTCCTTCCTTCCTTCCTCCCTTCCTTCCTTCCTTCCTTCCTTCCTTCCTTCCTTCATTCATTCATTCATTCATTCATTCATTCATTCATTACCTTTACTATTTTTATTAATAACTCAATATACCCATACTCCTTCCTCCTCCTATTTTCCCCATGACAACAATCCTGTGTGGGTTTCCTGCCGAATTGGAACCAAAGGTGGTATTCTACCAGTTTGGACCAGTTCACCCAAACCAGTAGTGGAAATCATGGGTGGGGGGTGGGCCCGCCCCGCTCCGTCCCGCCCCGTCCAGTCCAGCCCAGCCTGGCTCTATGTCGTCCTGTTTAGGTACATTTTTGAGCAAGGTGCATGCACGGAAGACCGAGCACGCATGGACACATTTGCGAACCGGTAGGGAAGGTAAGTGATTGGAACCTAGCATTTTGCTTATGACATGTTGGCTGCACTTTGATATTTGTACCCGAGGTCTTCATGAAAAGATATTGTATTCTCTGAATCCTCAAACATGTACTTTGGAAATTTAGTTTCTCTTCCTACAGAGATCGTTGTTTCCTCAATCCAGGTTGAGCATGAAGGACAGGCTTTACAATATATTTCTGAAGGTGCTCCGTGGTGGTGCTACAGGCATTTATCTCACCCTGTGTCCATTTGGGGGCTACAACTAAAACAGCATGCCACAATTGAGATCTCTATTGTAACACACAAGGATGCTTCTTTATTGTAGTGTCATGACATTGCATATTTCTCTATTCCTGTTCTACATCAGTAGCTATTCTGATGAGTGCATTGTCATGATGTAGAAAGAACATCGGATGGAAGAGAAGGGAATAATTTAAAACAAGGAGGCCCTTCCCAGCATAGCTCAGGGGTTAACTTACAAGCTATATTCCTGTATTATACTAACCTTTAACAGATTTTTTGGGAGGTTGGGCTTAAAGGAGGAGTCGAGAATTAGACAGGCTGCTGTGTCTTAAGGAGGGCAAAACATGATTTAATTTCAATGTATGCAGGTAGTCCTTGACTTACAACAGTTCATTTAGTGACTGAAATTACAACAGCATTGAAAAAAGTGACCCGTGATAGTTTTTCACACTTACGACCATTGCAGCATTCCCTCCCATGGTGATCAAAATTCAGAAGCTTGGCAACTGATTCATACTTATGACAGTTGCATTGTTCCATGGGAATACAATCCCCTTTTGCGACCTTTTGACAAGTCAATGGAGAAGCCAGATTCACTTAACAACCTTGTTACTAAATTAACAACTGCAGACGGGTCGTAGAAGGGGGCAAAACTCACTTAGCAAGTGTCTCACTTAGCAACAGAAAGTTTAGGCTCAATTGTGGTCGTACGTCAAGGACTACCTGTACTCTATTGAGTTGATCGTATTGTGTCAAAACCCAAATACATGTACCCAGCCAGTTATGGTTATGATAATAAGTCAGGACTGAGCCCTTGTTCACGTAATCTACGATCTCAGCTGTCGTTCCAATTTGTAGATTTTCACCTTTGCATTTGGACTTGATGGGCTGGTTTTGTTTCCCCCTGGAATTTGCTAACTCCGGTTGCCATCTCTCTGGGCAGCTCTTATTATGATTATTTTCAGATGGCAACTCTGTAAGACGGTGCCTGGTTTTTTTTAACCTACCTAGTATGTGTACCTCTCAGTGGTTCCTGATGCTGAACCAAGGTCCGGTTGCATTGATTTATAGCATTACTTAGGATGACTTGTGGCCAAAGAAAGTTGCAGTTGAAAGATGCTTGATGACAGCTGATTTATGAGTCCGGGAAAGAATCCTGAAAGGTTTGCTGAGAATTCATTTGCCCCCGGCCTAGTTTGTGATGGCTGCCATTTCTGCTGCTACCTTCCCCTTTATAAGCAGAAGGAGTAATAGAGCTGATAAGCCAAATTAATATATAGGCCTTTTGCAAAGCTAAGTCATAGACAAGGGAGGCACAAAGCTCTCTTCTTGTTGGAAGGGCTGCGCTTGTGAAGATGGGCAGAAAAGAGTGACAGATTATTAGGGGGCTGGAAGCTAAAAGCTATGAAGAAGCAACCCAGAACTAAGGAGACATTTCCTGACAGAACAGTTATCTAGTGGAACGGGTTACCTTCAGAAGTTCTGGGGGCTTCATCATGACAGGTTTCTAAGAAAAGGTAGGACAACAACCATTTGTTGGGATAGCATTTCCTGTTTCAGCAAGTGGTTGGACTAGAAGACCTCCAAGGTCCCTTCCAACTCTGTTATTCTGACAGAAACTAGAACAAGGAAACAGTAACGATGCCTGCATGTCCATTGAACCCCTATTAAAGCTAAATGTTATACTGCCCTCTAAAGCCATCTTATTATTTTCTGACCAAACCAGCGCATTTGCTCTGTATAATAGCCAAATTATTCAAGCCATTTATTTGACAAATAGGTGCCGCATAGGCTTTCTTTACGATTTGTCCAGACCTTTTAAAAAAGCTAGGTAGCAAGGCATTGTCTAGTAGCGGGAACAAAAAAGCAACCTGCAAGCTTTCCCTGACTTTAAACAGTTCATACATAGAATGAAACAGGTGTCTAAGAGCAGCTTCCGTACTTTGTCACATAATGACTTTGCAATTCAGCATTTCCTATCTCCTTTATATGGGACGTGGTGGCTAAGACACTGAGCTTGTCGCCAAAGATTACACAATATTAGATAAACTTTTGATACAGACAGAAAACAGGCTGATCAAAGTGTCGTATAGATTTTTGTTGGAATATAAGCTAGAGGAGGAACATGTCAAAGAAACTATGGTCGCCTGGGCAAAAAATTTCGGTTATAATGTGGAATTGGCTAAGTGGGAAAAACTCTGCATACTTAATCAGAAACTAACAATGGCTACGGCGTATAAAGAAAACCTTTATAAGATGTTCTACAGATGGCATCTCCCCCCCCCAGCACGGCTCTCCAAAATGTTTAAAAATCTGGTCCCAAATTGTTGGAAGTGTAAAAAAACACCAGGCACTTTTTATCATATGTGGTGGACGTGCAATGAGGCAAAAAAATATTGGAAAATGATTCAATCATGGTTAGAACAAATGGTGGGAGACCAAATCTTGTTTAAACCAGAATTTTTTCTCCTAGATATAATACCGGAGGGGTTTAAGAAAGATACACTTTATCTAATTATACATGTACTAATTGCGGCGCGCATAACTTATGCACAATATTGGAAAAAAGAAAATACACCATCAGAGCTAGATATAATCAGAAAAGTGTTGGCCTGTGCGGAAGCCGATAGGCTCGCTCTTGAACTTAAAAATAAAGGGGAATCAGAATATTTTGAAGTCTGGAACAGATTTTATGATTGGTATAAGACAAGGTGACAAGACTGGAACAAACTGTATATATTGTGATTGGACAGAAGGATAGACAATGTATAAAGTAGGCTAATAGTTAATGGTTGAGAATAGCTGTATATATTGTGAATGTATGGTCACTTCGACGTTGCGATACTGCATTGTTTTAAATGTAAAAATAATTAAAAAATATATTTTTAA
Organism: Natrix helvetica; assembly: GCF_964273705.1. Classification (NCBI taxonomy): domain Eukaryota; kingdom Metazoa; phylum Chordata; class Lepidosauria; order Squamata; family Natricidae; genus Natrix; species Natrix helvetica. The sequence goes on from NC_138548.1 coordinate 228,898,705, forward strand.
AAAGACACTGAGCTTGTCGATCAGAAAGGTCGGCAGTTCGGTGGTTCGAATCCCTAGTGCTGCGTAACGGAGTGAGCTCCCATTACTTGTCCAAGCTTCTGCCAACCTAGCAGTATGAAAGCATGTAAAAAATGTAAGTAGAAAAATAGGGACCACCTTTGGTGGGAAGGTAACAGTGTTCCATGCGCCTTGGGCGTTTGGTCATGCCAGCCACATGACCACGGAGACGTCTTCGGTCAGTGCTAGCTCTTCTGCTTTGAAAAGGAGATGAGCACTGCCCCCTAGAGTCAGGAACGACTAGCACATATGTGCGAGGGGAACCTTTACTTTTACCTCTTTTATGTTAGGTTGCTTGGGTTGGATTTTGGACCCGTGATTAAGGCACTAGGCTAGAAATTGGGAGCTCTAGTCCTGCCTTAGCCATGAAAGCTGGGTGACTTTGGGCCACTCGCTCTCTCTCACCCCAACACACCTCACAAGGCTGTTGTGGAGAAAAGAGGAAGAAGATGTGCTTAGATACGTTCGCTATCTTATTTGTAAAAATAATAAAAGGGGGGGATAGAAATAAATACAAATTTAAAAAATAACAAGAAGGGCTGGGATCTGGCATTCCTTTTGGGTCCCTGAAATCTTGGGACAAAGATATGTGGAAAACCCATTGCTGAAGATGTTTTTGAGGGGGGTCTGCAAGTCCAAGTAGATAATATCAGACAAAGAGTCAAATCTGGATTAGGTTATAAATTGCCTCCAGCTATAAAAAGCATTTAGAGTTGCTCTTGAAGGGATTAGGTTGCCCGCCGATGGATCCCTTTCTTGGCCTCTGCCCTCTGGGAAACTGCTGCTTGAAGTCCTGGCAAAAAGTTGCAGGGAAGTGGCCCTATTGTAGGTGGAGAGCCAGGCCCTGCTTCTGAACCTGCCCTTCAGCCTTGTAGCGCGTCTGGCAGGTTCCCAGCTTTGAAAAAGCTCCAAATGAGAGACCACACACCATGCTCCCAGGCAGCCGGACGTTTTCCGCACTGCCGAAAAACAACCTGCATATGCAGCTTGCTAGAACAGTAGATGAAATGCGCGGGAGCTATTGTCTGCCGTCAATCTGGGCTCTTTTACGCTGCTTTGCCAAGTCTGTTACTCAGGGAAAGCCAGTAGGGTAAAACAAAAACAAAACCTCAGTGGCTTAGCCCCAACTGTTACAATCTTTTCTTGTGTCTTGGGTGGATGAACTACATTTTAGTTAGAAGAAGCTTATCGTGAGGGAGGGAAGCATGTGAGGGAAGGCCCGTGGTTGTTGTACCTGGGACCAAAGGATGAAGAGAATTTCTATTTTTTCTTTTACAAACAACTCTTACTAGCTTTATGATTTTTTTTCAATTTAAAAAAAAAGAGCCCAGGCTTTCTAACATTAATAATTAGGTGCCAAAATGAAATCTCACTGGAGTGGATCAGAGTGGCTGGAAAGAACATATTGTATCTCCTTGATTAAGTAGTAGAGATGGTTATAAATAGTATTTCTGTGACACATACTACGTCTTGTCTGCACAGTGTTTTCAGGATAGGTGAAAAATCCAAGGGAACGTTTGAGCGTGTGCTTATTTTTCCTTTGATCGTTTCGAAAATGTTCAGTGTTCGGTTTAGAAGCACCCATGCTGGGGTTCGTTTGTTTTTTTTGGGGGGGGTGGAATGTGGTAGAGCGAGGTTTCTCAAATTGTAGTTTGCAATCCCATCGGGGAGTTACAAACCACTTTTTTTGGGGGGGTTCGTGACACATTTTTGGTCGAGATGATCGGGCTTGTACAGGCAGAGCTGTTGACATTTGTTCCTGCTTTGCTGGGCTGGTGGTGGTGGGGAAGCTGGGGAGGAAGTCACAGAAATGTATCAGCGGAGTTGGAAACCCCATTTACAGTGACTTACAATAGCCATCTTCAAATGGGATGTCTTCCAGATCAATTTGGGATTACGATTCCCAGAATTCCTTGGCAATTTTTGGGCTCTGCTGGTTGTGAATCCTATAAGTGATAGTCCAACGCATCACAGACAATTTGTACTTCAGGTTACAATCTTCTTGGTTTCGAAGTACAGATGCTGTAAGGGTGGGGTCATTTAATATTACAATAGTGCAAAATATGTAGGCATGTACACCTAATAGGTTGCATGGTTCCATTTGTCTGTCTCCAGCATTCCTTCTTTTTACTAATATTCTGTTAATGGAAAATGGGAGAAGGCACGTCACTGGGAAGAGATTGCAATGAACACTTTGTAAAAGTCTAACCCTGGACTGTTACAGCATTGTATATTATAGGTGACTGTATATGCGAACTGTATATTAACCCTAACCATGGCATCTTGTTGCATTAGTCACAAATATGACTGCACGGAGAAGGCTGATCTACAAATCACTATTCAGTGGCAATTTTCTTTGGCACATGCCATTAGTGAATGGTTCACTCTCTTCTCAGGGTCATGGTCCAAGCCTGGTTAGCTGCTCTTCTGCTCCTAATGGCAGCTCTTTGGACAGCCAATTGTTTGGAATAGTATAAGGCAGGGGTGTCAAACTCACGTCGTCACGGTGGCATCATATGACATATCAGGACTTTCTTCCCCTTCATTAAACTGGGCGTAGGCGTGGCCAGCGCATGACACATCCGCGGGCTGGGAGTTTGACAGCCCTGGTATAAGGTCTCCTGCCTGAGCACGGGGTTGGCCTAGAACCTATGGCACGTGTCCCAGAGGTGGCACGCAGAACCCACTCTGTGGGCACATGCACCATCACCAGCTGCTCTTCTGGTTTCTGGCACACACATGCATACTGACCAGCTGGTCTTGGAGTGCCAGAAAACTGCTTGAAAACAGCCTGAAAAATGTCCAAAAACTGGGCCATTTTTGTGGAATTTTGGAGGTATTTTCAGGCTGTTTTCTGGGCCATTTTCAGGCCACTTTTAGGGTAGAAAATGCCCCGGGAAACTGTTTGAAATCAGCCTGAAAAACAGCCAAAAATCAGGCATGCATGCGCCAGCCAGCTGGTTTTTGGGTTTCCGGTGCTCTGGCACATGTGCATGCACGCACGTTCCAGTTTGGACAGTCGGTGCCAAAAAGGTTTGCTATCACAATCCCTTCCAACTCTGTTATTTTGCAATTCAATATATGTGATGAAGATCATATGTGATTAAGGGAATGTGAGCGTGTTTTCTCGGCTCAGTCTTCAGCTTGATGTAGGCCCTTGTTCTCTGACTTCTGCTGATTGACATATCATGAAGAGAAGCTCAACTTTGCTGACGAGGTTGCAGTTTAGAACCTTTAGTCTTAGGGGCTCCATATAACTCCAGTGACCTAGATGAGTGCCTCTGCTCAGTTCAGAGATCATGCTCAAGGTGTGTGTGTGTGTAAGAAGTTATGTGACATTGGAGGCAGCCTCTCAATTAGGTAAAGCTCCCTGAATAATGCATGCTGTGGACTAAGGCTTATCTCCATTGTTTGCACATCAAACCGTCTTTAAAGGCACAGGAGCAGAGCAGTTGCCTAACTGATCATTTGGCAACCCTAAAGGGGCAAAGCTTTTGAAGGAAGAGGGGGAGTCTAATTCATTTCCTTACACAAAGCGCGCTCTGAAATCAATCAGATACCGTCAGCTGTCACCCAAATTTGCAAGAAACAGATTATATAGTCCAGCTAATAAATATCCTTCAACTTCACCGTTGAAGTTCACCAGCTGTTGATTTTGATTTTGCTTCTGTTGTTTCAATATATTATTATGCTTATGACTTTAAATACTTCCATTGAAAGGGACTTTCAGTTGTTTAGATGTATGGTTATTTTTTTAATATAATTATGTACTGACTTTTGCTGAAAGTGAGTATCCAGATGCTATAAATAAAAGACATTCAGGCCCCCCAGGGACCTTGCTTGAAATCCCAGCCCAGGCTTGGGGCCCTGTTCTACTTTGTGTTCCTGGGTCACCTTTCCACCTCATTCCCCAAGCCTGCAGATTAAATCGAGATGCGCTGGATGTTAATTTCTGTTTTAGGGATTCATGTATTCATACAGTCCTTGCCCACTGACCCTTGCAGCAGCTTGCAGGCTGGGTATGTAAATTGCTAGTTACAGAGAGCGACGGATCCATTCAGAAATGGGACCTGATCTCCATAAAGAGGTAACTGATGTTGCTGTAATGGCAAGGCGGTAACGGCCTTTATTTTTTTATCTTTTGAATTTGTAAGGAGTTAGTGGACTCCTGCGATTGGAGTCCATGTTTCCCATTCTCTCCTTGTGGCAACCCCGGAGCCAAGGTGAGCAGATGGCTTCTGTCTGGCCTCGTCTGGCACATCATGTTGCTGGCTGTGTTTCAGGCCAGCTCCAGTTTGAAAGCAGGCTGGTGGTGTGCCAGATCAGCGCCTGGAATGGTGTTCCTTGAAAGGCGGTGCTCTAGCCGTACAGAAATTAAATTCTGATCAGAAATATGGCTGCTGATCGAAGGGAGTTGCAATATCACGTACAGGTAGTCTTCCACTTACCAGCAATTCATTTAGTGACCGCTCAAAGTTGCAACAGCACTGGAAAAAGGGGCATCATGACCGCTTTTCACACTTACGGCTGTATCAGCAACCCCATGGTCACGTGATCAAAATTCAGACGCTGGCCTGTAGTTCATGTTTATGAGGGTTGCAATTTCCCAGGGTCATGTGATCAATTTTTGCAGCCTTCTGACAAGCAAAGTCAAAATTCAAAGCCAGATTCACTCGATGATCGAGTTGCTCACTTGAAAACTGCAGTGATTCATGGTATAGCTTTGTCAAGAAAGGTTGTAAAATGGGGGCAACATTCATTTAAATCTCTCACTTAACCATGGAAATGTTGGGCTCAATTATTGTTGTAACTCAAGGACTGACCACCTGTACAGTCATGCTTTGACAAGGATGTAAAGCAAATGTGGTTGTGTGCTTTGAGTTTAACTAATTAAAAAATAAGGACACAGATTACATGGCCAAGCCAGTTAAAGATTCTATGATAGAGGTATTGCTATCTCTACCAATACCTCTATTGGTGTCAATACTTATGAATGCCTCTTATCATACCATCATAAAGATGGATTGGTAGAGTTTTTGTTAGAGAGGAAAGGAACTGATAGGGTGAAGATGGACGGTGTTCTTATTTTCAAAACATACAGTATATTTGTCTATGGCGGGGTGTCCAAACTTGGGAACTTTAAGACTTGTGGACTTCAACTCCCAGAATTCCCCAGCCAGCCATGCTGGCTGGGGAATTCTGGGAGTTGAAGTCCACAAGTCTTAAAGTTCCCAAGTTTGGACACCCCTGGTCTATGGAGATTCTCAGTCATCCAGCTCATGGTTGTCCCAACAGCTGAAGAAGCTTCTTGGATGAGAAGCAAAACGTCTTCAAAGAAAAAACAGAAAGTCTAGTTGCCTCTTGAATTTGGAACATATTGTTCCTCAGTACTGTTTGATATATTTCACTCCCTCCCCCTGAAATTAATTATATAGTGACTGGAAGTTAAGGGCTGTAGCCTGGCTGTATAATCAATCATAGATTTCCCACCCACCCCCAGGTTATGGTTGTTTTTCCTCACTCGGCGTAAGTTGAGGACTACCTATAGTTCTTTATTGCAGTGGCCAACCAACAGCACAGATGGTCTTCAGGAACAATCCTTCTGCTATCCAGGCTAATAGCTCTCCATCCACATGGTTTCCATGAATTGGCCCAACCCTTTTTGAAGCCAGCCAAGCTGGTGTTGGTGAATTGCGAAGTTTAATTATATGTTGTGTGCAAAAACAATTCCTTTTGATCTTTCCTGATTCGTCCAGGAATCAATTTCATTGAGTGACCTCTGGTTCTTGTATGTTGGGAAGGGGAAAATAGCTTCTCCGCATTCACTTTATCCACACTGTGCACAATTTTATATGCTTCAATTATGTCCCCTCTAATGTGCCTTCTTTCTAGACTAAAAAGCCCCAAATATCTCAATTTTCCCATAGGGAAGCTTGTCCAGCCCTTTGTCCCCCTCTGAACTTCTTTAGTTCTATTATATCCTATGAGAGGGGTGTCAAACTCGTGTCGTCATAGCGTCATCACATGACGTATCCTGACTTCCCCCCCTTTGCTAAACCCGGTGTGGGCGTGGCCAGCATGTGACGCATCCGGCCTGTGGGCTGCAAGTTGGACACCCCTGTCCCACGGTATTTGAGGTGTGGCAACCAGGACTGCACAGACTATTCCAGATGCAACTGCACCATTGATTTGCATAAGGGCATTATGATATTGGCATCTCAATTTTCAGGACCAAATCTCACCATCCCTAATATACTGTTGGCCTTCCTTAAAGTGCAAACAAGGAAGAAAAAGAGGAAAATACCGTATATACTTGAGTATAAGCCGAATTTTTCAGCCCACTTTTTGGGCTGAAAAATCCACTTCGGCTTATACTCCAGTGAACAAAAAAAAAAAAAGAACACCGAGGCTTCGGTGCTTCCGGGATCGCTCCCACCCCCTCCGCCACCTTCCTACTGGCTCCCACGGCCTCATGGCTCCTCAAAAGCACGGCGAAGAAGGAGGGGGCAGGGGTAACACACCCTTCCCTCCACGCTGCTGGCGCCCTTGCTTTATTTGAGTGCATCGCTGCTGCTTTCCTTTCTCGTCCCCACTTATGCCATTCTGAGTCCTCGCTTTCCTTGCCCTGTGCGCGTTTTGTATTTTACGCCCGCCGCTGCAACGCCACCGCGTCCTCCCGCTCCGCCTGGAGCGCCCCGGGAAGCCGGCGGCGCTGCGCTCCATCTGCCTGCCGCTGCAACGCCACCGCGTCCTCCCACTCCGCCTGGAGCGCCCCGGGAAGCCGGCGGCGCTGCGCTCCGTCTGCCCGCCGCTGCAACGCCACCGCATCCTCCCGCTCCGCCTGGAGCGCCCCGGGAAGCTGGCGGCGCTGTGCTCCGTCTGCCCGCCGCTGCAACACCACCACGTCCTCCCGCTCCGCCTGGTCCTTTTCCCTCTCCATGCTGGCCTCCTGCCTTCCTCCCGAGGAGGAGCTCGAAGGGCAGCGGGAAAAGGCTCGACTGAAGGGAAGCAGGTGCCGCGGGGGTGGGAGGCGCACCGGGGGCTTCGGGAAGGCGCCGGCTTCCCGGGGCGCTCCAGGCGGAGCGGGAGGACGCGGTGGCGTTGCAGCGGTGGGCAGACGGAGCGCAGCACCGCCGGCTTCCCGGGGCGCTCCAGGCGGAGCGGGAGGACGCGGTGGCGTTGCAGCTGCGGGCAGACGGAGCGCAGCGCCGCCGGCTTCCCGGGGCGCTCCAGGCGGAGCGGGAGGACGCGGTGGCGTTGCAACGGCGGGCGTAAAATACAAAACGCGCACAGGGTAAGGAAAGCGAGGACTCAGAATGGCATAAGTGGGGACGAGAAAGGAAAGCAGCAGCGATGCACTCAAATAAAGCAAGGGCGCCAGCAGCGTGGAGGGAAGGGTGGGGGACACAACTGCCCGGTCTTATCGGTGCTCCCGGGGAAGAAGGAAAGATGGGGCAGGTGAAGAGGGATCTACCTCCTTCTTCTTCTGGCTTCCCCCGAACTGGAAACAAAGGAGGAAGAGGAGGCAGCTCCCCGCAGACAGGTGCAGCCTTAAGAGCCGTAGCGATGCCATGGCTTCCCAACAGCGCCCTTCAATACCTCCCGTCTACCTGCTAGCGGCCGTTATCCACGCCACTTTCCCGGCCCGAATTGGGCCGGGCGGCGGCCAATCCAAAAGCAAGCTCCTAGGCAAAGCGTTCTGGGAAATGTAGTCTCCCTCTCGTTATCCCTCAACATGCCGCCTTTCTCCCTTCAAGAGAGAAGAGCTTTTTATTTGATGATCTGTACTACGAGAGGATGCATGAATAGTGAGTGAGCCTCTTTTCCACATGCCTCAATTAAAGCAATTTTATTGTTATCTACCTGTATTTTTATTTTTGAAATTTACCGTGAGCTGCTGCATTTCCCAGCCTCGGCTTATAGTCGAGTCAATAACTTTTTCCAGTTTTGGGGGGTAAAATTAGGGGTCTCGGCTTATACTCGAGTCGGCTTATACTCAAGTATATACGGTAATTAACAAATGGTAATTTCCCACTGTATATTTGAACCTTCTGTTTGAACAGATGCAGATCAGGTCGCCAGATAATACAGATAATTGGCTTGCCATTCATCATTATAGACACCCATCATGGCAAATTGCTTCCTGGCTAAAGATTGTGTTAATTGATAATCAATTCTTTCAGTTTCAGCCACTAGCTATGTCTTTTGACCAGAATACACTAAAAATTGGAAGGCATTTTGGTGTAATTGTTAAATCACTAGGCTAGAAACACAGAAACTATGAGGTTAGTCCTGCCTTAGGGAGAAAGCCTGCTAGGTGATCTTGGGCCAGTCACTCTCTCTCAGCCCCTAAGAAGGTAAGGGCAGACCACTTCCAAAATCTTGCCAAGAAAACTTGCCAAGGGACCCAGGCAATCACCAGGAGTCAAGACTGACTTAAAAGCAATCCTCCCCCAAATACTGAAATTAGTCAAAGTAGCTTCTAAAAGATCTCAGGGAGAATCTATTTTTACAAAGTATGATGGGCAGTCAACTTAAGTAAACTGTATAATAAAGCACACTGATCCTTTTCCTATCACATATTTTAATGTGATGTGTATTAAAACTATCCTTATTGCTTAGTTAGTGCTACGATCACAGTTACCAAAGACTAAAAATGAGTTTTTTTTTAATATCAAGTAAAAAACCCAAATGGGGACGCAGCGACTAAGATGCTGAGCTTGTCGATCAGTAGGTCTGCAGTTCAGCAGTTTGAATCCCTAGTGCCACATAATGGGGTGAGCTCCCGTTACTTGTCCCAGCTTCTGCCAACCTAGCAGTTCGAAAGCACATAAAAATGCAAGTAGAAAAATAGGGACCACCTTTGGTGGAAAGGTAACAGTGTTCCGTGCGCCTTCGGCATTTAGTCATGCCGGCTACATGACCATGGAGACGTCTTCTTGACAGCGCTGGCTCTTCGGCTTTTAAACGGAGATGAGCACTGCCTCCTAGAGTCAGGAACGATGAGCGTGTATGTGCAAGGGGATCTTTTACCTTTAAAAAACCCAATATCTATTTTAGTTCTTAGGAGCTGTGATTGTGTCAATTTTGTTTATGTAGAAACACAGCTAGTTTCAACCCAGGCACTAATGGGTTGTATTTTAGAACATGACCCCAACAAATTACGACTAAGTCAACAAAGTACAGCTAAATGAATGATGGCTTACTGTGACTGGGAGGCATTTTTGGAAAGTTTTTTTCTAATACTCAGAATAACTTGAATATTATTTGAATTTATGGTATCAGTCTACAAAAGGTGATAGAGAAAAATATTGTCTCATTCAAATGTTTAGCTTGTAGAGAAATAATATAATACATTTTAAGTGAAGAGCCACTTTGGTATAATGGTTAAAGTATCAGATTAGAAACGGGGAGAAATGGTTCTAGTCCCACTGTAGACTCAAAGCCTTGTGCCAGTCACTTTTTCTCAGTCCTAGGAAGGAGGCAATGGCAAACCACTTCTGAAAAACATTATGAAGAAAACTGCAGGGGCTTGTTCAGGCAGTCTCCAGGAATCGGACTTGGTCAAATGGAAGGGAAAAACAAAATTTAAGTATCACACGATCAAGTCACTTCTACTGTATTCAGTAAGGATAGATTGCTAGACAAATAGACACAATATCATTTGGAACTGTAACTACATTCCTGCTACCCCCAGTTCAAAAATTCTTAAGAAGAAGCATCAAATGTAGAATACTGTATGTTCTTGTAGCAACAGGTCTGGATTCTACAAGTGAAAAGTTCTTTTTATTTGGCAGTAAATATACGGGGATTCCACCGGCTACAAAGGAAGGGAAGAACTGGGGATATGTCTATCCTGCATCCCTTCGACGCTTAGTATAAAGAGATATCAAATGGAGATGCAAGATTTTGCTTTTTTATAACAGAAAGATTGCAAAGTGTTACCCTTTGAACGAAGAAAAAGGATAGTTAGCAGCTAAATATATTCTTGTTGCCATCCAAAAATAGCTTGCAGATTTCTCTAACTTGCAGAGATCTGAGACTCACCCGAATTGGCTCAAAAGAGCTGCCTTAGGGAACAAGCAGGCAGCTACAGGTTGGAAGCAATTTTAGTTCATTGGTTTACCTTAATTTTTAGATATTATTTCAGTGTCTCCCCCCTGCTTTGCATACACAGCAGCCAGCAGCTTAAAATAGAACCAGTGAAAAAATCGTTGCAAAAATTGCAGCTGTTCTAGTCCAAGACTTGGCTGACTGAACTTCTTGTTCCAACCCCAGTCCTAGTCTTAGCAACCAGGTGTGACCATCCCCTGTGGTTGAGATGCATTGAGTAGATCCATGGGGAATGGAAAGGATGGAAATACCCTCCTTTTTGGCATATGCAGGGGAGGGAGGGGTTAAAAATAAGATAATGTAGCAGCAGTGGCAGCCATCTTTCATTTTTGTACACCCTATAGCAGGGGTGCCAAACTCAATTTCATTGAGGACCGCATCAGGGTTGAGTTTGACCTCGGGAGAGGTGAGGGGGCGTGGTCAGTGGGGCATGGCCAGCTCATTGTCACTCATGTCGGGGGCACTTTGGTGGTCCGGGTGGGGCTGGTGGGGGGATCCACTTTTACTAATAACTTGTTTTGCAAGCACTCTGCGAGTGACAACGGAGCTCAGGGGGCTACACGCAGCCCTCCCGAGCTCCATTTTCAGCTGCAATGGCATCCTGCAGCCCTCTGCCAGTGAAAACGGAGCTCAGGGGGTGCACGCTTAGGGGGCCCCCTAAGCTCCATTTTCGTTGGCAGAGGCACTGCGGATCCTTTGCTGTTTCCAGGGCGGCCCACGGGCCAAAGATAAGCACCCCACAGACCGGATGCAGGCCACGGGCCTTGAGTTTGATACCCCTGCCCTATAGTGATGCAGCTGCTTTATGTAATAAATTCCAGATTACCATCTTTAAACTCTCTCTATGAACTCCCACCCACCTAGGACCACCTAGGATCATCTACCCTTTGGACCATCTCTCCTCCACCCAGACCACCATTTGGACATCTAAGATCTCTTTTTCCCCCCTTTTTTCTATGACTGACCATTTACCATCTATAATACCTTTGACCCCATCGTGTTTTTAAGATTCTGAAGATTATTTATACGAGGCTTGACCTGCTCCGCCTGCGGGAGACCCCCCTCTCGCAGGCATGGCCCTTGACGCTTGCAAGGGCCCGCCTTGATGACGGGTTTATAGACCCCGAGAGGTGGAAGAAACGGAGGCTTAGGGGGTTTTTAACTAAATGTTTTTTATCCTTTTTAGGGGGCTCCAGGGAGGGTTTTAGGGTAGGAGGGGAGGGAAATCTGTCCAGGAGGAGGTCCAGTGCCAGGCGAACAGGTGAGTCCAGGAGGGAAGTGAGTGTGGTGGAGGGGGGGAGGGGAAAGAATGTTCCAATAGAGGGTTGCCTTATTACATCGGTCGCGGGGAGGGGGGGATGCGAGGACAGGAGAAGACCACAGCGTCGGTTGGGAGACTGTGGTTGTTGGTTACACCCGGTCGTTTGTACCAACCCCCGCAACCTAGGTGGTCAAGAACTACAGAGCCAAGGCCTGAGGCTGATGCTCTGCAATGCAAGGTCCGTGACCAACAAGGCCCCCCTCATTAATGAGTTGATCTCAGAGGGGGAGCTGGACCTTGCAGGGATAACGGAGACCTGGTTGGGCCACGAGGGTGGTTTACCCCTTGTGGAAATGTGCCCGCTGGGTTTCCGTGCATTTCATCAGCCTCGAGCCTTGGGTAAGGGTGGTGGGGTGGCGGTAGTGATACGGGAATGTCTAGAGCCGAGAGAGCTCACTGTACCTCAGATACCCGGATGTGAGTCCCTTGGTGTGAAATGGGGCCCAGGGAGGCAGTGGGGCTTGCTGATTGTATACTTGGCTCCTCGCTATACGTCAGCAGCCCTGCCCGAGCTCCTCGAGCTGATCTCAGAGACGGCAGTTGAGACCCCCAAGCTTGTGGTTATGGGGGATTTCAACTTGCCGTCGACGGGGGAAGCATCCGAGGTAGCTCGGGAGTTCATGGCTTCCATGACAGCCATGGACCTGACCCAATTAATTCAGGGCCCCACACATGAAGGTGGCCACACTCTGGACCTTGTTTTTGTATCTGAACAGTGGGCGAGTGATCTGGGAAGAGGGGATGTAACCATTACTCCCCTGTCATGGTCAGATCACTCATGTCTCCGGCTGGACTTCCCTGGCGCTACCCCCCACCGCGAGGAGGCGGAACCAAACTGTCCAAGTTGGTACCGCCCCAGGCGCCTGATGGAACCGGATAGGTTCCAGACGGAGCTTGGGCCATTCCCTGTAGCCCTGACCCGCGCTCGCTCCGAGAACCTAGTGGCCGCCTGGAATAGGGCGGCCGCTGGGGCCCTGGACCGAGTTGCGCCTTTGCGGCCTCTCCTGTGGCGACGACCCACCCGGGCTCCTTGGTTCACCGAGGACCTGAGGGTGATGAAGCGCCATAGGAGACGCCTAGAGGACAGGTGGAGGTCTTCACGCTCCGAATCTGACCGAACACAAGTAAGAGCCTATTTACGGACTTACTTCGTGGCATTAAGAGTGGCCAAACGTAGACATTGTGCCACTCTTATTGCGTCCGCCGATAACCGCCCTGCCGCCCTGTTTCGGGTGACCCGCTCTCTCTTATCACAGGGGACGCGGGAAGCCCCTCTACAGGGCAGAGCAGAGGAGTTTGGGGAATATCTGCAGGACAAAATCGCTCAGATCCGGAGCGGATGGACCCCCTTCAGTGGACCAGAAGAGCCGCCAACAGTGAGTCTTGTGAGACCACTCTGGGAGGAGTTTGCGTCTGTTGCCCCCGAGGATTTGGATAGGTTGCGTGGACGGCTGCGACCGACCACATGTTTAATGGACCCGTGTCCCTCCTGGTTGGTACTGGCATCCTGGGAAGTGACACGAGGCTGGCTACTGGGCCTGGTGAACGCCTCTTTGAGCAAGGGGTCCTTTCCTGCCGCCTTGAAAGAGGCGGTGGTGAGGCCCTTACTCAAGAGGCCTTCCCTTGACCCGATGGAGCTAGCTAATTATCGTCCAGTCTCCAACCTTCCCTTTTTAGCGAAGGTTGTTGAGAATGTGGTGGCACAGCAGTTTCCACGACACCTTGAGGAATCCGAATATCTAGACCCACGCCAGTCCGGCTTCCGGCCCGGACACAGCACGGAGACGGCCTTGGTCGCGTTGGTCGATGATCTCTGGAGGGCCAGAGATAGGGGTTGTTCCTCTATCCTGGTCCTATTAGATCTCTCGGCGGCTTTTGATACCATCGACCATGGTATCCTATTGCGCCGGCTGGGGGGGATGGGAGTTGGAGGCACCGTTTTGCGGTGGTTCGGCTCCTACCTCTCCGACCGGACGCAATGTGTGTTGGCAGGGGGGCAGAGGTCGACTCCGAGGCCACTCACTTGTGGGGTGCCTCAGGGGTCGGTCCTCTCGCCCCTTCTGTTCAACGCATATGTGAAGCCGCTGGGGGAGATCATCCGTGGTTTTGGGGTGGAGTATCATCTGTACGCTGACGATACGCAGCTGTACATTTCCACCCCAGACCACCCCAACGAGGCTGTTGAGGTGATGACCCGGTGTTTGGAAGCCGTCGGGGTCTGGATGGGGGACAACAGACTCAAGCTCAACCCCTCCAAGACTGAGTGGCTGTGGCTACCGGCAGCCCGGTTCAGTCAGTTGATTCCATCGCTGACCATAGGGGGCGAGCAATTGCCCCCTGTGGAACGGGCGCGCAATTTGGGCGTCCTCCTAGATGCCCGGCTGTCAATGGATGACCATGTGGCAGCCGTGGCAAGGGGGGCGTTCCACCAGGTTCGCCTGGTGCGCCAATTGCGCCCCCTACTGGACCGGGATGCCCTACGCACGGTCACTCATGCACTGGTGACGTCTCGGCTGGACTACTGCAATGCCCTTTACATGGGGCTTCCCTTGGGACGCGCTCGAAGACTGCAGCTACTCCAGAACGCAGCCGCGCGGGCTATTTTTGGGAGTACTAGGTACTCCCACGTAACACCGCTCCTGCGCGAGCTGCACTGGCTGCCTGTGGTCTTTCGGGTGCGTTTCAAGGTGTTAATCACCATCTTTAAAGCGCTCCATGGCTCAGGACCTAGGTACTTGCGGGATCGCATCCTACCACACACTTCCCTGCGACCGATTCGCTCTCACAGGGAGGGGCTCCTCCGGGTGCCGTCCACTAGGCAGTGCCAACGGGCGACACCTAGGAGTAGAGCCTTCTCTGTGATGGGCCCAACCCTCTGGAATGACCTCCCCCCCGATATCAGAACCACCACCGACTTTCTCTCCTTTCGACGAAAACTGAAGACTCACCTGTTCCGTTTAGCCGGCCTGGACCATTCATAACCTCATTATACCTCTTGGCAGATATATTTTTAACTGGGTAATTTTAATTGGGTATTTTTTAGGATTGTTTATATACTGTTTTTTATCTGCTTTACCTGTACAGTGTTGTATTGCCTCCTCTTCTATGTTTTTATGTTTCCATGTTTGTAGTCTATTTTATCTATTTCACTTGACTGTACACCGCCCCGAGTCCCTTTGGGGAGAGGGGGCGGTATAAAAATCGAAATAAAAGGTAAAGGTAAATATAGGCAATTATGTAAGTGCAAACATAGTTAATGAATGAACTTCAGGCCTGATAGCTAATACATTTCATTTGCTCCAAATATCATTCTAGATAAACAGGCTTACCAACCCTAAACGCAAATGGATGGTTCTTTGCAATGCTGTGGGGACCTTAGGTAGGCAAATCAGCTTTGGTTGTTTCCTTCCAACTCAATGGGCTATTGTAAAGAAATGATGAGCAGGGCTCAGGGCTTCTCTGTTGGTCTGCCGGTGGCATAAATCCCTGAAGACAAAACATCCAAATTGGATGTAGTGGGAGAAGCTAACGAAAGAAAGATTGGTTTTGAAACAGGTCCAACAGGGGCTGCAGAAAAAGAGAAGCCCAGAGAAAGAGAAGTCCCTTGTGGATTCCTCTGGAAGAGACAACTGGGCCGGTAGTTTGGAAGGTTGACCACCTCTCTGTTCCAAGCCCTCCCTCCCTCTACCTTCCCAGGCATGTGATGCATAGATTTTAAGAGTTATGGAAGAAATCCAAGAGCCCTGCTCTGCTTGGGTCTCCCTGGCTGGACCTTCGGAAGAATCAATCTGGATGATGTTCAGGTACATGTAGATTCTGAGTCCAGGAACTGGCTAAGTCAGGGCAGCAGAGTTAAACTGACCATTTCACCACCTGAAATCCTTGATTATCCCAAGCAATTAATTCTGGGCAGAAGGAGGCAACATTCAGGTGGTTATTTTTAAATTGTGGTTATTAAGAAATTAAGACTTGGTTATCCTGGGCCATTCATTACCGATTGTCCCCAATTCCTTCCCCAACTCTACTTTCTGTCTGCCCTCATCTTGATCCTAAAGCCTGTGCAGGCCTGCAGAGCCTCAAGAGAGGTATTTCAGCATCCACCTCACCACCAGCCCTCCCACAAACTGTTTATATTCTCCCAATTGTTGTGCGGGTGTGTTGGTACAGCAAAGGCCTCAAACAAAACAGGCCACCGGGGAGTGGAGGCTAAAGGGCCTTCCTCCCCCCCCCCTCCTCCCCCATTCAGAAACCGTGGGGATGAGTGGGGGAAGGCGCTTGTTTTTTATGGCAGGATTTAAGATGAGGTTACTTTGTTTTCTTGGAAAGTTTTATTCAGGGGCTACTGCACTGACCTGAAGAGAACAAGGGTACAAAGCACGGATGTGAATTTTCATAGGACTGGCACATGAGAGCGTGGAGAGCATAAAGGACAGAAAGAAAGTTTCTCCCATAGATGTGGCCTCTCAAAGAGCAGCAGTTGGTTGTGTCCCTCCGGAGCCCGGGGGAGGCCGTTTTCACCCTCTCCACACTCCGGAGGCTTTCCTTGAGCCTCTGGAAGGGTGAAAACGGCCTCCCCCAGGCTCTGGAGGCCCTCCAGAGGCTGGAAACGAGCCCATTTTTGGACTTCCTGAACTTCCAGTAGGCCTGTTTTTCGCCCTCTCAGGGCCTCCACACAGGCCCTGCATTTACCTGGTATCCAAAACGGGCCGCGTGGAGACTCCTGAGAGGGATGGAGAGGGATGGGCGGGGCCAGTCAGTCCTTTCAACTACCGGTTTGGCGAACCAGAGGTGAAATTAGCATCCAATTCGCCCGAACCGATCCAAACTAGCTGAATCCCACCCCTGCTGCGTCCTATCCTTTTTGCGGAGTAAGAGTTTCAGGCTTCTGCTCTCTTTCCCAGCTCCATCGAATGATGATCAGTGCTTAGAAAAATGTAGACGAGAAATAAAAGGTGGTGGTGTGGAGCAGCCCCCCTCCCCAACATGCTACGGTTGTTTAATACAGGTAGTCCTCGACGTACAACAGTTCATTTAATGACCGTTCCAAGTTACAACAATTGAAAAAAAGAGACTTAGGACTGTGTTTCACACTTCCGACCCTTGTAGCATCCCCATGATCAAAATTTAGATGCCTGGCAACTGGTTCATATTTATGACCAAAAGTTGTGTCCCAAAGTCATGTGATCCCCTTTTGTTGACCTTCTGCCAAGCAAGGTCAAGGCAGAAGCCAGATTCACTCAACAACCGAGTTACTAAGATATCAACTGCAGCGATTCACTTAACCAAGGCAAAAAAAGGTGGTAAAATGGGCAAAAACCCACTTAACAAACGTCTCACTTAACAACAGAAATTTTGGGCTCAATTGTGGTTGTACGTCGAGGACTACCTGTAATGACCTGCCTTAGGATAGTTTACCCATGCACGGTTTGCTGCATACCTCACTGCCATTTTGACACATGCTACAAATCAGCTTTGTACCAGATACAAAAGTGTGAGTTATGTCTTCATACCTATTCCAATGGGGCCTTGCAATTTATAGCAGCTGCTCCTTTGTCTACTACAGATTTCCTTCACGAGTGTGGAGTTTAGCAAATGATGCTGAAATGCAGCTGAAAAAGAAACACATAGGAGGGTTGGGGACGTGTAAAACCTGACCCAGATAATCTATACCTTGAAGATCCTTTGTTGGAAATTAGATGATAGAATGATCCAAACGATCTTTATAGGGTGCATGAAGAATTGAGTCTCCTCTACGTAACAGCAGTGCCATTTTTTCCCTTAAACTGATGTGCTTCCTTCGCCAAATAAGTCCATAAGCCTCTGTTTA
Source organism: Natrix helvetica (assembly GCF_964273705.1). Classification (NCBI taxonomy): domain Eukaryota; kingdom Metazoa; phylum Chordata; class Lepidosauria; order Squamata; family Natricidae; genus Natrix; species Natrix helvetica. The sequence goes on from NC_138548.1 coordinate 228,916,023, forward strand.
TACATCATTTCACAAGGTACCCCTCAGTTTTATACTTAAGAACTTGAAGCTTCTGTCTCCTGTTACTGCGGTAATCTGTTTTGCAAACAGAAACTACGTTTAGATTACGTGACGGTGAATTAAAAACATTCAAATCTTCATGTAAATAACCAGATACATTAGAAAACTGTGAAACATCGTGTTATTGTGACAAATTCATGCTTGAATAATGTTGTAGCTCTTCCCCCCCCTTCCTTTTTTAATTAAAAATCAAAATGGATTCCCTTCTCTAAGATTGAAAGGGTAGAATTGTACAGCAGCACAAGCACTAAAACTGAGCATCAGTCTTAATGGTATCATTAAGCAGATCATTTTGTGTTTTTTTTCTGCACGGCTATTATGCATCTAGTTATAGGGATTCACATATTACAAAAAGTTAACTTTTTCATCATGATTTGTACAACCAGGCCCACCTATTTCAATTAGCTAAGCTGTCAATGCTGGACTTATCTTCTATATATATAAAAGTGTGTGTGTGTGTGTGTGTGTGCGTGTGTGTGTGTGTGTGTGTGTGTGTTGCAGTATAACTCTGGAACGCCTCAAGCAATTTCTCTGGAAACAAATACTGTGGGGGTAAGATACCCCTAACACCCTTCGGGGTGTATGTTCTGTTAAGATACAGCCTGTTGTGCCTTAAAATGGCTTCTACTATACTATACAGTGCTGTGGAGTTGCCATGGGAACACAAGGGGGCTCCCTCTGGTAAGGGGGGAAATCCAACATTAGAAATTGCGGTGACGTTCATGGAAGGAGGGTTGGGATAAATAAATACCCGGGCAGTGCCGGGTTATCAGATAGTTTTGAATATTTTAACAAGCTTTATCATAGTTTTAATTGATTGACAGATAAAAGAACATACTCTTGTATATGTTTGCTGCACATGGCTTCTTCAGCAAAACATTACATTACATTTTTAAAAATGTAATTTAGTGGAATTTGAACCCAGGCCTCCCTAATCTGCTGCTGTTCTCCATCCACTAATCAAACTTCGATTACTTTGGCGACAGTGTTTTTCTACCTCAACTTTCTTTGCTCTTGCTGAGACTTTTACTAAGTATTTTCACCTACCTTCACTCCCAATACAATTCCTCCTCCATCTTCGTGATCTTTTGCTATATTACTTCCCTTCCAGTATATTAAATACCTTTGGGATTCATGGTTCAGGAGAATTCACACTCTAATGATTTCTTCAAGTACCTGAATTGTTTCTCACGTTGGAAAAAGCTAATGTGGTGAAAACTTTCGGAGAAGCTTCTCAATTATCTCCCGCTTTATTGCGCTTGAGGAGATTAGTGAGGCTTTGCAGCGATCCTCTTGGAGTACGAAATTTTTCTATGAGTCACCTGTTTTTTGAAGTAGAAATGACCTTTGCTTTCTTGAATTGTTGAGAGAACAAGGTCTAAAAGGAAGAGGCTTAAGGATTCTCCTTTCTTTGGAAGAAATTGGTCTTGTGGCCCAAAGATGCATAGGCAGTCCTCAACGTATGACCACAATTGAGCCCAATAATTTTTGTTGCTAGGTGAGACAGTTGTTCAGTGAGTTTTCCTCACTTTACAAATCTTTCTGGCCACAGTTGTTAAGTGAATCACTGCAGTTGTTCGATTAGGACAGGGGTGTCCAAACTTGGGAACTTTAAGACTTGTGGACTTCAACTCCCAGAATTCCCCAGCCAGCCATGCTGGCTGGGGAATTCTGGGAGTTGAAGTCCACAAGTCTTAAAGTTCCCAAGTTTGGACACCCCTGGATTAGGAACACTGTCGTTAAGTCAATCTGGCTTCCCCACTGACTTTGCTTGTCAGAAGGCCACGAAAGAGGATCACAGGACAACACACACACACACACACCCGGACACTGCAACTGTCAGAAGTACGAGTCTGTTGCCAAGCTGTTGAATTTTGATCATGTGACCATGGAGATGCTGCAACGGTTATAAATATGAAAAACGACCATAAGTCAGTGCCATTGTAATCTCGAACAGTCACTAAGTGTACTTTTGTAACTCAAGAGCTACCTGTACTGAAAATTTTGCATCTCCCAGAATCCCCAGTCAAGCGGCTGATGGAAACCATCATTCGGGAATGTGCTACATTTGGGAAGACTGCCATAGATATATTCTCACACCACCACACACTTGTGACAAGGAAGTATTGGCTAGAAACTTATTTATTTGCATCCCACCTTTATTGTTTTGATAAACAATTCAAGGCAGGGAATATACATAACACTCCTTCCTCCTCCTATGTCCCCTCACAACAACAACCCTGTGAGGTGAGTTGGGCTGAGAGAGTGACTGGCCCAAGGTCACCCAGCTGGCTTTCATGCCTAAGGCAAGACTAAAAGTCACCATCTCCTGGTTTCTAACCTGGTGCTTTAACCATTACACCCATGATGGCGAATCTATGGCACGCATGCCACAGGCATGCCACACGCCGAGCCATATTTGCCGGCAGGGCAGCTCTCAGCTCTGGCACGCAAGTGTGCAGCTGATTTTCGGCCTTCTGGAGGGCCGGGGAAGGCCGTTTTCACCCTCCCCAGGCTTCAGGAAAGCCTCCGGAGCATAGAGAGGATGAAAAACAGGCCCAACGGCCCAACCGGAAGTTGGGGAACGAACCTACAGTTGGCCTATTGGCCCTGTTTTTTGCCCTCCTCAGTCTCTGGAGGCTTTCCTGAAGCTTAGGGAGGGTGAAAACAGCGTCCCTGGTCCCCTGAGGGCCAGGGGAGGCCATTTTCGCCCACCCCAAGCTTTCGGAAAGCCTCAGGAGCCTGGGGAGGGCGAAAATTCCCTTCCCCCCCATGCGGGTTGCTTGTGCACGCGTGGTGGTTGTGGGGTTGCTTGCGCATGTGCAGGTGGGTGGGCATGCACACGCACGCAATAGCGTACACATACACACATAGTTTTGGCACACCTTTAGAAAAAGGTTAGCCATCACTGCACTAAACCAAACTGGTCATAGAGAAAGCCTCCAGAAAACAAACAGTGGGCTTTGGCTTGTGTTATTTAATAGTACTCGGCCTTTCTTCTCTCTTGAAGAATTACATCAGAGACAGATGTGGAACAGAAATGCTGTAGTTTCCTTCCTAATCGTATTCTCAGAACAGGTTCCACAGCTGTGAATTTCCTCTAATCGTCTGAGTATTAATGCTGGGTTTCACACTGTTTTTTAGCCCAGGGCTTCGTAACCAGCCATAATAAGATCAGACAGAAACCGGGCAAGAAAAATTGAAAACCAAATTTGATTTAAATTAAATTATATTACATCCATGCAGCCCATAGGAGTACATCTTTCTATGTAATAATTTCCCTATTTCAGTCACATTAACGATTGCAACCTTTCTAGCAACTTTTGGAGGAACCTGGGAAGTCCTCTCCCAGGACTTTCTGGAGTCCTCTGGAATAAATTGTCTCCTTAATGGTGGGTCTGTTCTGCTGACATAGTATGAGGTGATAGATATTGTGATGATAGATACTGTGTTTCTCCTAAAACATGACCCACCCCCAAAAGAAGGACCAGCACTGTTTTGTGTGCATGCGTTAAAATTAAGCCCTACCCCCAAAATTTGGCCTTATTTAAGCACGTGCGTGGCCAGGCTTGCTGGAGTGGATGACAATAGGCTTTTTTGGGTGAACGGCTACCGGTAGCTGGAGCCACCATTACAGGTAGGCAAGGGTGCACGAGTTGTGTCGCTCACTCTTTTCGGCCGCAAAAGAAGTGGCCTGGTGGCCAAGCCTGGTGCGTTCAGTGAGTGGGACGCTCCTTTCAACTGCGAAAGAAATGGCCCGGTGGCCAGATGGGGCATGTGGGCGCTTCTTTTGGCCATGAAAGAAGAGGCCCAGTGACCAATCTTGGCGCATGGGGGGGGGGAATTAAGACCCCTTCAAAAAGAAGGCCTAGCTGGTTGTGCAGCAAAGAGCAACAAAGATGATTAGGGGACTGGAGACTAAAACATATGAAGAACGGTTGCAGGAACTGGGTATGTCTAGTCTTATGAAAAGAAGGACTAGGGGAGACATGATAGCAGTGTTCCAATATCTCAGGGGTTGCCACAAAGAAGAGGGAGTCAAACTATTCTCCAAGGCACCTGAGGGTAGAACAAGAAGCAATGGGTGGAAACTAATCAAGGAGAGAAGCAACTTAGAACTGAGGAGAAACTTCCTGACAGTTAGAACAATTAATCAGTGGAACAGCTTGCCTCCAGAAGTTGTGAATGCCCCAACACTGGAAGTCTTTAAGAAGATGTTGGATAGCCAGCTGTCTGAAACAGTATAGGGTTTCCTGCCTAGGCAGGGGATTGGACTAGAAGACCTCCAAGGTCCCTTCCAACTCCACTATTGTATTGTATTGTATTGTATTGAATTGTATTGAATTGTATTGTATTGTATTGAATTGTATTGTATTGTATTGAATTGTATTGTATTGTATTGTATTGTATTGTATTGTATTATTTGGGGGGGGGGGTTTCAAAAGAAAATAAGATCCGGTCGTATTTTTGAAGAAACACCTCTTTTTCCCTTCCTTCTCTCTGGTCCTTCACAGATTTTTGCCCTAGGCCAGGGGTCGGCAATCTTAAACATTCAACGAGCCATTTGGACCTGTTTCCCACATAAAAGAAAACACAGGGAGCCACAAAACCCTTCCCATGCCTGACTATTTCCTGAGCGTCCACAGAACTAGCATATGTAGTTGAATTAAAGTTCTGTTTTCTTCTGAAACTTTTCTTTTCTTGGATTTATCCATGGTTGGCCTTCCGGGATCAAAGAGCTCAATAAATCACGTTCTGGTGGGTGTTGCACATTGGCAGTTGTGACCCATATTTTGAACGACAGGGAGCCGCAGCAGAGGGATGAAAGAGGCACATGCGGCTCCAGAGCCGCAGTTTGCTCACCCCTGCCCTAGGCAATGAACTACTAGAAATGATTGCAAGGGAAGAATCAAGAAAAGATATGGAAGTTTTGCATGGACTGTTGTACTCGCCTCACTATATCTCATATCTAATATTGTGTCAGGCACAAACTACTAGACCGCGCATGTAAAGTTCAACTGGCTACTTTATTGTTCTATGCCTAGTTTAGAAGAATCTCCCCCAGAGTGGCAGATGGGAAAGTCTAGGCCAGGCTCAAACGCATATTGGGGAGGCAAGGGTCAGCACTTGCCCTCTTATGTTTACTATTGAGTCCGGACTCCCACTTGGATGGTTGCTCCCCAACATTGTTGCCCCTTGTAGTAAAGCTCAGAGGCCCACTGACTCGTCTCTGTCCGACGCCAAGACAGTTTCATGTAATCTCCTCCTGATCTCCTCGTGTCATCCTCAACCCCTTTGTAATTTGACCCACTTGTTTCCAAAGACCAGCTGCTAATGAGCAGGTGTTATCAAACATGACAGCCCTAACCTCATTTCAATAGCTTTTCAAGAGGCTCCTCTTCACCCATTAGCCTCACAAAGCCTCATCCTGGGGAGGAGGTGGAGGGGCAGACAGGCAAGAGCAGAGCGTTTCAGAAGTTAGAGGACTGGCAAGAATATCTGTTGCGGGTGTTGTTGTGTTTTTGTGTAACTTGGGAGCTGGACTTCCTGTGTACGATGATACTTTCTGTGCAGACTAGCAGCTGGGAAGCAAGAATAATTATGATCCGTGGGTGTTCTGGTTTACCCTGAGATGCATCTAATTGTGCGCTGCGTTTTGGAACTGCATTTTACTTTTCCAGTTAGCAAGAGCACTTTATTGCTTAGCAGAAATCTTCTTGCTTTCTAGAATTTTCTCCAGAACCTCTCAGCAGCTTGGAGAGGTGCCCTTTGCTTCTCCGGGCTCATTTTGGGGGTTCCAGATTGCCACTCCAGCTGACCATCCATCGGCAACGTTTTATGGTTTTGCGACCCTACCCTAATTTCAACAGGATTTTTTTTCCTGGACAGGAAACTCCAATTAGCATTTTGAAAGTGGCAGCCAAGTGCAAACAGTGTCTAAAGCTCCCATTTCTTTAAAGGCCCTCTGGATATTTATAAATAAAACATATCAAAAAATAAATAACTTGAAAAAGTCCGAAGCACTGCGTAAGCAGAAAACATCAGGCATATTGGTTAGTTTAATACAGTGCAGTGCAGTGCAGTACAGTACAGTACAATACAATACAATACAATACAATACAATACAATACAATACAATAGCAGAGTTGGAAGGGACCTTGGAGGTCTTCTAGTCCAATGCCCTGCCTAGGCAGGAAACCCTATACCGTTTCAGACAAATAGCTATCCAACATCTTCTTAAAGACTTCCAGTGTTGGGGCATTCGCAACTTCTGGAGGCAAGCTGTTCCACTGATTAATTGTCCTCACTGTCAGATTTTCTTCTTCAAGGATCATGGCTGTGCCCCGCTGAACTGCAAACTGACTAACTCTGCATGAGAATCTTTTCTTTTAAGATCTCTTGAAGGTCAAGCCTGTGTTTTGCTATCTCTTCAGGTCAGATGTGCAGGTAGACTTGGCTCTGGATGGGATTTTACCCTTGGGAATTTTTTCTCTTGAAGGTCAAGGTCGTAGTCCTTGCAGCAGGGCAAGGACTACAGCATGGCTGCCCTGAGGCTGTTCTGGTAATTCCTGACTGATCCCATTCATGAATTTGGTGCTTTTTATGTCCAAAAGGTGCTTTTTTCAAGGGGCTACAGGACTTTCTGGTTTTTCTTTGAAGACGTTTTGCTTCTCATCCAAGAAGCTTCTTCAGCTCTCTTGGATGAGAAGCGAAAGGTCTTCAAAGAAAAACCAGAAAGTCCAGTTGCCTCTTGAAAAAAGCACCTTTGGGACATCCATGACCTGGATGACTGAGGATCTCCATAGGTGCTTTCAATAGTTTCTTCTCACATCAGTGGCTCTTCAAAATGTAACCCAATGACTGGCATGGCTAAGCTCATTTGCCATCTTCAGGCACTAAGCAGTGTTTGGGGGGCAGGGTTTCTGCAGTACAGGTAGTCCTTGACTTACGACCACAACTGAGCTCAAAATTTCTGCTGCTAAGTGAGACAGTTGTTAAGTGAGTTTTTTCCCCTTTTAATGACATTTCTTGCCACAATTGTTAAGTGACTCAATGCAATTAAGTTAGAAACACCGTTGCTAAGTGGATCTGGCTTCCCCCTTGACTTTGCTTGTCAGAAGGTTGCAAAAGATTATCACATGACCCCAGAACACTAATCGTCATAAATACATGCCAAGCATCCAAAATTTGATCACATGAACCTGGGGCATTAAAAAATGGATTTCTAACAGATGTTACCAAAGATTAGAACCCTCCAGGGTCTTTCATATGGACAAAAAAAACCAATCTAAAGATACAGGAAAGCTACTGCTACAGTTAAAGAGTCAAGATATTATTGTACACAACATTGTATTGTTCTGCATTACAGATTTTGTTGGTTGCACTCATTTTGCTTTTTTCAGAGATTTCACTGTTGGATAAGGTTAATGTCTAGTCTAACAAAGAAAAAAACTAGAGGTGATATAATAGCATCCAGTATTTGAGGGACTGATACAGAGAGGAGGGGGTCAATGTATTCCTCAAAGCACCTGATGGCAAGACAAGAAGTAATGGATGGAAGAGAGATCCTACCTGATAATTAAGGATACATTTCCTGCCAGTGAGAACAATTAATGAGTGCAACCGCTTGCCTCCAGAAGTTGTCTGTGCTGTATCACAAGGTTTTTAAGAAGAGACTGGACAGCCGTTTGTCTGGAATTGTACCAGGTCTCCTACTTGAGCAGGAGGTTGGACTAGAAGACCTCCAAGGTCCCTTCCAACTCAGCTATTTTGCATTCTGTATTCTGCCTTGGCCAAATCTCACTGCATCTTTATTGAGCCCTGTTTGTTCTGTGGCTGAAACAGACTTTTAGCCCTAGTTGGGACCACCTCCTCTGGCATCTCGGGATTTCCAGTGCCACATTGGTTGCTTTGGGACATGTTTGTTGTACTCTTGAATGAATCAGGCTTTGGCCACAAATAATCTTGAGACAGAGTTTGCTTAGAGGCTTCGTGAGAACTTGGTGACTAATAGCAGCAAAGATGCTGGCTCCCAGGGATTATGAAGGGGCTCTAGGATGGGAGCAGTCTATTGCAGGCTGCTCGTCTTGGCTTAAAGTTCACGTTTAGTGTTTGCCGGTCTTTTGAAAACCATGTTGAGTGATGTGAGATGCCATTCCGTTCCCTGAAATTCTACTTTGCGCCATTCTTCTTTTTGCCTGCTTCATTTAGCCTCTCGTTCTTTTTTTTTTTTTAGCCTTCCATTCAAGGATGCATCTTTGACTCCCTCTTCCCATTCAGTTTTCCCTTTGCTAACTGCTCCTTCTGAAGGTTGCTTCCTTCAGCTCCATTCATCCCCTCCTCTGCTCATTCACATCCCTGCTTTCCTTTACTCCATTCATATCTCACAATCTGTCTGGCCAAGCAAAGACCTTCTCTTCTTCACCGGCTGGTCCTTTTGTCCTTGGCAATCCCCTTAAACTTTGGACATTTGACAAAGCGTGTTATTTTGCATCCATTATTCTGAGGCATAGGAGTCCCCATCCTCCCATCCCCTTTACTCCTCACTCTCCTAAAAGTAATTCAACACTGGGTTCAAAAATAACAGTGCAGAACGATAGGTTATCCTACCTTCACTTTGCTAATGATGTGCAAGTTGCACCATATATATCCGATACATACGTCTATTTCTTTTTTGAGAAATGAGCAATTCCTTGAACAGCAGAGAAGGCTGTTCTAACTTTATACTGAAATGAACTGAAAGAACATGTAACTTTGGATTGTGCTGATTTTTTACATGAATTCAATAGTTTTTCTTCTCTTCTGGACATGGGAACACAGTCTCTTTGGTTTCTTTGGTAGATAATTTGGGTCTACTGGAGATCCACAGCTGCAAAAATGTTTTCCCTCTAGATTCATGTCCCTCCCCCCTCTCTCATCACTTAAAAATGAATTAAACCTTGGACATGATTATGATGGATTTCCTAAGATTTTGTAAATTCAGAAAACAGAGACTATCCCATCCACCAAAACTTGCCAGAAGCCTTAGTTTGATTACATTTTAGTGAAAAAGATGTTCTAAAGAGAAGTAGAAGAGGTTCCCTCGCACATATGTGCTTGTCGTTCCTGACTCTAGGGGGTGGTGCTCATCTCCATTTCAAAGCCGAAGAGCCAGCCCAAGATGTCTCTGTGGTCATGTGGCCGGCATCACTAAACACCGAAGAAACACGGAACACTGTTACTTTCCCACCAAAGTTGATTCCTATTTTTCCACTGGCATTTTTCATATGCTTTCGAACTGCTAGGTTGGCAGAAGCTGAGACAAGTAACGGGAGCTCACTCTGTTACGTGGCACTAGGGATTCAAACTGCCAAACCACCAACCTTTCTGATCGACAAGCTCAGCATCTTAGCCACTGAGCCATCATGTCCCTTTAGTAGAAAAGGCATTTTATACTGAAAATTCAGTGTATCTAACTCAGGAGATGCTACATTAATTTTTCCATCTTTCCTGGAAAGGCAGTAACTCCATGAAATGCCACAGGTCCAACCAGGAATGATTTGCAATCAAGACAGCTTTGCTAGAGTTAAATGGACAAGCAGCCTTGGACTTGGTGATGCTACAGCTATTCTGTCCTTTGTCCTAGACTTGTTGCTTGCCTATACAACAGAGGTGGAGAACTATGGCCCTTTTATGACTTATGAACTTGCCGGCGTGGGAATTCTGGGAGTTGAAGTCCACAAGTCATAAAAGGGCTATAATTCCCCACCCCTCTATACAACATCCTCTCCCCCCCCCCCGCACCCCAAACTAAAATATTCTAGGAAATCTAAGATCTGGCTTTCAATTATATGACTGGAGCAGTCACTTTCGGATTATGCTTTTCAATTCCAAATCAGCTCAGATATTCACACCAGCTAGAGTAAGAGCTGCTTTGTGTGGTGCAATTCTGCAGCTCAGGAGCTGTCCAGCATATGGGTGTGGAGATTTAGTAGGGGCACTTAAATGATATCTGGCTGCTTGTGAACTGGGGGTCGTCTATCGCTCAGATTTGCCTAGAGTCAAAGCAATCTAGAGCTTGTGAAACACCCCAACGGGATTGCATTTAATCATTTGGGGCTGGCTACAGGTTGTTCCCCAGGAAAAGAACTTTTAACATTCAGAACATTATCCATGGAGTGAGAAGAATGGAAAGAGGTTCAGGTGAATCAATTACTTTTTTTGTGAAGGAACAGAGCTGAATTATGGCCTATTAAAGTGGCACTGCCCTTTCTCCTCATTCATTCTTCCTCCTGTCAGGTGATGGATGGATGGATGGATGGATGGATGGATGGATGGATGGAAGGAAGGAAGGAAGGACATTAGATAGGAGCAAAGAGACAAGAAAAGCTTGTCATCTCTTTGCTGCCATCTAATGGCCATCTAGATTTCTGCAGCAAAGGTTGTTATTGCTTATCTGTTAGAGCAGGGGTGTCCAAACTTGGGAACTTTAAGACTTGTGGACTTCAACTCCCAGAATTGGCTGGGGAATTCTGGGAGTTAAAGTCCACAAGTCTTAAAGTTCCCAAGTTTGGACACCCCTGTGTTAGAGATAGGATAGCTCCTGTCTCTTTGCTCAGTGCAGTGATAATTGCATACCAGCAAATACACTGAAATGGAATGGTTTTTTTTTAATATTGATAAACATCTCAAGGCAGAATTGTTTACCTGGCAAGGACTCTGCTGTCTTTACAAGTGGAAATTTCTGTTTCTTTGGCTGTGGTAGGTCTCAGAGCTACTTGAATTGGGAAAAGAGATATGGCTAAGCAGTGTTGTGGCACTGATTTCCCCAGATATCAGGCCTTTGTTTAACAGCCATGTGTTACCCACCCTATTTGTGAGCCCAGACGTGACTAATGTGCCTTTAATTAAAGCAAAAAAATAATTTTGAGATTCTGGATTAAAAACTAAAGAAAAAAAAGTATTTTCCTTTATAAAGGAAAGATTCATGAATAATCTTTCTCCATCTTCTTTACAGGAGCATCTATTAATTTCAATAGATTTTTAAAAAAACACTATAGAAAGCCTAAGAAGTGAAGTAATCTAGACTCAAGTTGGTTTGTGATTAAGTCCATGAACATATTTACATTTTTGTGTAAAAGCCTGGTAGGGGGATTGAGGGAATTAAGGGTAATTGTCATTAAAATGCAGAGGAAATCTTGCATGAAATGACGGTTAGTGTTCTATTGTCAGAGAGATTCCCAGCCTTCCATACTCTTGAGGAGTTTGGTTCCATTTTGTTCATTGAAGTATGAAGTTAGAGGCAGGAATAATGCAACTGAACTTAAAATAGGAAGCCATTATGTTGGCCTGATGATAATGTTGGTCTCTGGTGGTGCTCTAAATAGGACTTGGAACTCAAGGGAAAATTAGGCCTGACTTGACCTACAAATGAAACTGAAGACAGTGACAGCTTCCCCATTCATATCTCAATAAAGGCTAGATGTTAGCTGAGTTTTTCCCCTTTTCTTTTTTTCTTTTTCTTTTTCTTTGTAGCAAGGATGCATGTTTCTGTGAAGTCCATGCATTTCTAAAAGACAGAAGAAAACCTTTAAAAAAACACACAGTTCAGCGTTTTGAAATGTCTTTTTTGTTTTTATGCTCAAAATAAGATTTGAAGCAGTTCAGGAGTGTTTTTCATGATGTGCAGAAGAGACTTCATGTGTATTTTGTGTGTATGGATGTGTAGGTGTTTTCTTAAAGCATGCAATTGTTAAGAATCCTGTTTCTAAGATGAAACAAATGTTTTAAAATGGAACTAAACTTGAATTTTGCAGTTCTACTATCCCAGAAAAATGTACCTTATGAAAAAGCATATATTAGTGGAAACAACATGAAAAAGCATTGCTATTAGATATAGGCAAAAATACACAATGGTTTGCATTAGAAGAGGCATGCACATTTTTTAAATAAAAAGAGAAGAGAGAAAAAATAATAGATGGAGAAATGGGAAGAACACTTCTTAAGAACATAAGAAAAATGTGTAACTTACAGAAATGCTTATTTTCCTGAGACGTTTATTTCCAAACATTTAAAAAAATTGCTTAATAATGAAAAGGTGAAATAATATAAACAATTAATTCACTTTAAATAATTCAAGGCAAACTGAATTGAAGACAGCAATAACAAGCTACTCAAAAGCCTGACTGCTCTCTGTTCAAGTGACAGTAATAAGCCACGGCAAAGCTTATTACTTATTATCACATTTTGTAGCGGTACGCAAAGTGTACATACAGAGGTCTTGTAAGGCTAATTCACACATGTGCACACATATTTAAAACATCTTGAAAACATTGCCTCTCAATTGGTTCTTCTTCTTCTTCCATGTCTAGATTAAACTTTAAACTTAAAACCGCAAGAATGAAGCCAACTTCTTGGGTTTGTCATTGGCCAAAAATAAGTCATGATTGGTACATGTTTCTGGTAGTAACCAATATACCACAGATGGGTCAGATTCTTTGTCACTCCACATTCAGGTAGCTTGCTGTTATCTGCTAAGAGCGTCCACTTGAGGATATTGGTTTCATACTTAGGCATTCTGACTTGTAACTTATTCAGGGTCCTCCAAGTTATATAAGGGGGGTCAGATCCTTCAGCCATATCCTCCTGTAAGGTTATTCCTTGCTCGATGTTTGTTCTCACTTGTGCAGTCCACCAGCAGCCAGCAGAGCTGGCAGCATATTCAGACAGTTGAGTAGGTTGGGGAGGAATATGGACCAGTCTGGGGAAGGCTCTGATGAGGGCTCTGTGTCAGAGGCAGAGAGGGGCCAGAGCCGTATGCCAGTTATCAGAGTAAGACATCAGTGAGGCAGACGAACAGCTGCGCAGAGTTGCCAGATGAAAGGAACAGCTAAAGAACAGGGGTTGACTTGGGAGTAAAGCCACAGGTGGACGATGAATGGAAATTTCCAGAGGAAATAAAAGAGGAGCAAAAGGGGAGGGGAGTTTGCAGGAGACAATTAGTTTCCTTAATTGGTTTGTGACTCTGAGACTCTTTGCCAAGTTCTGCAGATATTGGCCTGTCAGCTCTCCATGCCAGTTAAGGTCTGTGACTGTAAATCCTCCCTTGAAAGACTTGGATGTGAATGAGCAGAATTTACAGTAAATTAATAAAAGGGTTTTTTGTTGGGACCAAGAGTTTGCTTCATGCTCTTGGGAAGCCTACCTATCAGAACGCTCACCATAAAACTTTTCCTAGATCAGAGTCGGGGTATATGCCTGTTCAGAGGACGTTGAGGGTCATTCTCTTGCTTAGTTCTCTCAGCAACTGCTGCTACTTCTCTCCTGATCTTTGGTAGAGCAATGCCAGGATCCACTTTCTCAATCGGTGTAGGTTTGAGACAACCTGTCACTAAGTTTGAATTGCTTCCCACTGAATTGGTGGGGGAAGATATGAAAGTTGTGATTGGCTCACATAAGCTATCATTTGACGTTGTGGCTATTGATTGCTGAATGGCTGTCCAAACTTTTCTTGAATAGTTCCGCTGATAGCTTTGAAGTAACAGGCTGACCCACTGTTCAGGGGCTCTCCTTTCAGGTTTAAATCTCTCTCTGTAAAGCTTCCACCCACTGGTTCTCATCTTACCTTCAGGCCTATGGAGAATAATTCCACACTGTCTCCTCCGTGACATCCCTCAAGTATTGGGAGGCAGCTATCATGTCTCCCCATAGCCTTCTCTTCATTAGTCTGAATATATATCAAGTTCTTTTAATCGGTTTTCATAGGCTTTGGCCTCCAAACCCCTTACTTACTTATTTGCTTCAGGAGCTGTGAATCCAAGCTGCAGAGTGAGATTTTTTTAAAACCCCATTGGGTGTCAAAGTTAAAATTATCCAGGAATCAGTAGAGGTCCAAATTAGCACTTACTGTATTTTTCAGAGTATAAGACACTCCCAAAAAGAGGGTGAAAAACTGGGTGCGTCTTATACATTGAATACAGCATTTTTGGTCTCCTGAAACCCTGTCCTGCACATCCTGTTTTTTGCAAAAACGGACGTGCAGAGGACTTGGGAGGCCTGTAAAGTACTCCTGGGGGCTAGGGAGAGCAAAGACAAGTGAAAATGGGCCCGTTTTTCACAAAAACGGGGGTGTTTTTGCCCTCCCAAGCCCCCAGGGGCACTCTGCAGGACTTACAAACTCTCTGCAGCCCCATTTTTTGTTCGTTTTTGCCCTCTCAAGCCCCAGGAGCACTCTGCAGGCCTCCCAAACCCTCTGCACGCCCCGTATTTGTGAAAAATGGGCCCATTTTTTGCCTCCCCAACCCCCCACATGTTGCATTTTTGTCCTCCCCGGCCCCCAGGAGCACTTTGCAGGCCTCCCAAACTCTCTGCATGTCCCGTTATCACAAAAAACTGGAGGCCTGCAGAGTGCTCCTGGGGGCTGGGGAAGACAAAAACTTTTTTTTAATTTACCTCTTCAAAATCTTGGTGTGGCTTATACTCCGGTGCGTCTTATGGTCCGAAAAATATGGTAACTCAGTTACCGTAATTCTAGTTGAGTCCAAGCCTGCTTCTCCCCATCCAGGGCGTGACAGTCTTCATTCCTGGGTTAAGACATCCCTTATTGAGTCCGGAGTGGAGATAGCTGGGTTTCTTTATTACCGTATTTTTCAGAGTATAAGATGCACTGGAGTATAAAATGCACCAAGGTTTTGAAGAGGCAAATAAAAAAAAAGTTTTTGCACTCTGCAAACCTCCCAAAATGGCCCCTTTTTCGCAAAAACGGGCCCGTTTTTTTTTAAAGGCATGAATAGCCTTTAGGGGGCTTGCAGAGTGCTCCTGGGGGGGGCGGCCTAAATGAGCAAAAAACGGCCCGATTTTCGCAAAAACGACTCTGTTTTTTTGTCAAACAAATTGCATGCATAGCCTTTAGGAGGCTTATAGAGTACTCCTGGGGGCTGGGGGCTGCAAAATTGAGCACAAAACAGCTCATTTTTCACTCATTTCTGCCCTCCCCAGCCCCCAGGAGCACTCTGAAACCCTTCTACAGGCTGTGCAGGGCCATTTTGGTGAAGGAGGCGGGGTTTTAGGAGGCCAAAAATGCTGTATTCAGTGTATATGACGCACCCAGATTTCAGCCTCTTTTTTGAGGAAAAAAGGTGCGTCTTATACTCCGAAACACACAGTATATTGAAGATTCCTCATTTCAAGCAAGCAGATGACATTTCCCATCAACTTCATATACATGTTGAAAAAGTTCACGGAGGGGACTGAGCTTTGGGGCACCCCATAACGGAATGCCGAAATATAGGGCTCCTTCCCGCTGCTACCATTGATCGGATCACTTTACTAGAAGAGCAATAGAGCCACTGGAAAGAGTCCCAAAGGTGCTTTTTCCAAAAGGCAACTGGGGAAGATGCTTCTGAAGTTCTGAACAAGCTTCTTGGATGAGAAACGAAATGTTTCAAAGGGAAAAAACAACAACCCAAAAGCCAAGTTGCCTTTTGGAAAGAAGTACCTTTGGGACAACCCGTGACATGAAGTATTGAGCATCCCCATAGACACTGTACAGGTACTTACGACCACAGTTGAGCCCCAAATTTCTGTGGCTAAGCGAGACATTTGTTAAGTGAGTTTTGCTCTCTTTTAGGACTTTTCTGGTCACAGTTGTTCAGTGAATCCCTGCAGTTGTTAAGTTAGTAACACCGTTATTAAACGAATATGGCTTCTCCATTGACTTAGCTTGTTAGAAAGTCCCGGGACACTGCAACCGTCATAAATACGAGTCAGTTGCCAAGCATCTGAATTTTGATCACGTGACCAGGGGGGTGCCTGCAACAGTCGTAAGAGTGAAAAACGGTCATAAGCCCCTTTTTCCGCGGCTGTTGTAACTTTGAATGGTCACTCAATGAA
This sequence comes from Natrix helvetica, assembly GCF_964273705.1. Classification (NCBI taxonomy): domain Eukaryota; kingdom Metazoa; phylum Chordata; class Lepidosauria; order Squamata; family Natricidae; genus Natrix; species Natrix helvetica. The sequence goes on from NC_138548.1 coordinate 228,931,953, forward strand.
CAGTTGTAAGTCGAGGTCTACCTGTAAAGATTGCCTCTATGGCAGTGATGGCAAACCTTTTACACACCAAATGCCCAAACTGCGTCTGTGCGCATGCCATGCCCAAACGAAAAAGTGCATGCACATGCATATGCGAAAGCGCACGTATACGCTGACATGCATCTGCATGCACGGACATGCGCAAATGTACACATGCACGGACATGTGCAAACCTGAAGACCAGCTGGGAGGTGGGAGGCGGGGCATCCCAACACAGGCAGCGCGGCAAGAGAGATATCTTTCTTTCGTGAGCTTCTGTTTCGTCGCACACGAAAGAAACGCCACAGAGATCTGACCTGGGGCGATGGCGCACATGCCAGCAGAGAGGGTTCTGTGTGCCACCTCTGGCACACGTGTCATAGGTTGGACATTTTTGGGTGTCTGCTGCGCATTCGCAGGGGACGGAGTGCATGCAGGGGATTATACTCACATTCACGGCAGGGGGGGGATGTGTGGGGAGGCACTCACATTGCATTTTGGGGGTTCACACGTGTGTGGCCCCCCCGCGCCCAATTTTGGGCCTGAAAGGCCTCTTGCACCAACCTGGAATCAAAAAATGGGCGACGGGGTGGCAGGGCACATGCACGGGGATGCACAAGCATGCGTGGGGATGTGTGCACATGCATAGGGGGAGGATGCATGCACGGGGGCAGGGTGCATGTGAGGGGGCACTCACTCACATTGCATTTTGGGGTCACGCGGGCGGGCACACTTGGTCACTCGGCACCAAAAAGGTTAGGTATCACTGCTTTAGGTTGAGAAATTCAAAAGGCTACCCAGAAGAGAGCTTAGGGCAGCCCATCTCCATCCTGGGGCCAGTTTGTGAAATCACCTGGCCTGAGCTTGCCTCCAGGGTGTCTTTTCATTTTCCAGGCTCCACCGGTGAGATTTATTTTGCTGTAGAACATCTTTCACTTGCGTTGCAGAACTGATTTATCCACTGTCTCCGGTTAAGGATTTTTCTCCTTCCTCTATCTCGGGGCTTCTGATAAGGCAGCACAAGGCCGTTAACACTGAAAACATGAGCGCAGGAGGGTCTATAAAATCAAATGGGCCGGAATTGAAAACCAGAGATTATAAAAATAAGAATGATAAAAGGTAACCTTTCAGAGGACATCTTTATAACATCTGCTGCCTCTTCGCTGTCTTGACTTGTCCCCCCCTCCCCCTGCCCCACCTCCAGTTATGGTGAGGCTGAATGGTTTTAAAAAGCAGCACGCTAATTCATCTGGGGATGGAGCTCTCGGCTCCCCTGAGGCACTCGGGGATACCAATAAAGGAGACTAGTTGAAGCTCAAGTTGAACTGTGGGGTTGAAGCCCCACAGTTGAACTGGGGTCCTTGGTGCTCTCTGAGCATGCTTGTTTTCTTGTAGACATTTCATTATCGAAACTATCGCATTTTTCGGAGTACAAGACGCACCAAGGTTTTAAGAGGCAAATTAAAAAAAAGTTTTTGCACTCTGCAAACCTCCCAAAAACGGCCTGTTTTTTGCGAAAACGGGCCCATTTTTTTTTAAAAGGGCATGAATAGCCCATAGGAGACTTGTAGAGTGTTCCCTGGGGGGGGAGGGGCGAAACGAGCAAAAAACAGCCCGTTTATCTCAAAAACGGGCCCATTTTTTGTCCAAAAAAAAGGCATTAGGAAGCTTATAGGATGCTCCTGGAGGTTGCGGGGGAGAATTTTGAGCAAAAAATGGCCCATTGTTTGCTCATTTCTGTCCTCCCCAGCCCCCAGGAGCACTCTGGAAGCCTCCTAAAGGCTCTGCACGGCCATTTTGGTGAAGGGGGTGGAGTTTCAGGAGCAAAAAATGCTGCATTCAGTGTATAAGGCGCACCCAGATTTTCAGCTTCTTTTTTGAGGGAAAAAGGTGCATCTTATACTCTGAAAAATATGGTAGGTAACATCATCAGTGCTAGTCAGCACCACCGGCAATCCTTGAGTTATGCCAGTTTACTTAGCGACTGTTCAAAGCTATAATATCAACTCCCACTCCCCCCAAGTACTTACGACACAGTCCTGACCGTACAAATGTTGCAGCACCATGACTCAGTTGTTCACCCTTACAAAGGACTACAGAGGCACTGCAACATTCGCCCTGCCTATTCCACCCCCCTGCCCCGCCCCGCCGGATCTCCATAGGCACTGGGCCTGTGGAGTCTCACTTACCTTGCAAAGATCTAGCGAGTTGTCTCCTCTCCAGCCTCTCTGCTGCGGTTTCTTTGCCTGCGTCCCTGGAGGCTGGTGTGTGTGTGTGTCATGCGCGCTGCTCCCAGCCTCTGTTCTTCACACCAAAAGCCTTGAGGAAAGCCGACCAAAGCCTGAAGGGACAAGTGATTGCGTCCTGGCAGGCTCCGTGTCAGGGTTCCAAGTAACACCCCCAACGAAAGAAGGCTCTGAGGCTTGAGTTTCCTCAAAGTTAGACATTAGAACCACTACTGACCTCCGCTCCTTCCGGCAAAAATTGAAGACTCACCTGTTCCGATTAGCAGGCCTGGCATAATTACAACTGTCCCTCCTGGCAAATGTATTAACTGGTTATTTTAGGGGTATTGTTTTTAACTTATTGTGTGTGTTTTAGGGGTTCAAAATCCTATATTTATATATATTGCTTTGTACAGTTCTTTTAATTCCATTTTTAACCTCCTCCATTCCAACTGTACATATTCAATTTTTATTGTATTTTGATATATTTGGCATGGACTGTACACCGCCCCGAGTCCCTTTTTGGGAGAGGGGGCGGTCTAGAAGCATGAATAATAAATAAATAAATAAATAAAGTTCCATTTTATTAGAGATGTCGTCTTGGCACATCTGGGAAAACCCGAATCTGAAAGCTTCCAGGTTTTCCCCACCCAAATGAAAGTCCAAGCACTTGCCCAGCACCCACATGTCCATCACATGTCCAATCCAGAGGTGGGTTCCGTCCGGCTTTACTGCCAGTTCGCTTGTGCGTGTGCTGGATGTGTGCTGTGCACACATGCGCATTTCCATTAAAATTGTCCTGCGCATGCATAGAACTGAAAAACAAGATGGCGGCGCTAACAGTGCCGACTGGAGAACCAGTTCAGGGACGTGGCAGGCCTGGGTCGCTGCCAGTTCCAGTGACCCACACCACCATACCACTAGGAACCCACCTCTGATCCAATCAGGCACCGTTCAAAACTGGAGATGCCTTCCAGTCACACCATCGCAGCTGCAGGGCAAGGTGTCCTTGACTCCCTGAGAAAAGAATGTTATTTTGATTATATATCTCACCCATACGCCATATAATCCCCCCTCCCGTTTTCCCATGGTAGAAATTGTGGCAGGCCTGAAGGCCCAATGTAAAAGATGGCTTCCAGGTCTCACACTCTGGTCATCTTTTCCAAAAGCTTTCGGCATGAAGAACAGAGGCCAGGAGGGACGATTCAACAATTCAATTTCATCATTTAAAATAATAAAAAAGTTATTTTAATTTTTGTCATTCGCATTTCATTTTGTCTCTCTTAGGGATCCTTTCTTTTAATGATTCTATTTTCACTAGTTCTTTGATACTAGTGTAACTCTTGTTCCACGGCAAGTTGGCCTGCAGTGAGTTGGCCGTGGCAAGTTGACTGTGGTGAATTGGCCATGGCTAGTTGGTCATGGCGACAGGTATTACAAGGGGTTAGAGTCTTCCCAAGGTGGCTCAGTGACTAAGACGCTGAGCTTGTCAATCAGAAAGGTCGGCAGTTTGGCAGTTTGAATCCTAGCGCTGCATAACGGAATGAGCTCCTGTTACTTGTCCCAGCTTCTGTCAACCTAGCAGTTCGGAAGCACGTAAAAATGCCAGTAGAAAAATAGGAACCACCTTAGGTGGAAAGTCATGCCAGCCACATGACCATGGAGACGTCTTCGGACAGCGCTGGCTCTTCGGAGATGAGCAGCGCCCCCTAGAGTCAGGAACAACTAGCACATATGTGTGAGGGGAACCTTGACCTTTAGGGTCTTCCCTCGTTGCTTGGATGTTCAGAATCCCCTGACATGATGCCTTTGGAAATTGGGATACCCTTGCACCTAGGTCTCCTCCTTTCTGGGATGTGGCCCACTTCCGCATCTGCCCTCTTCCTTAAGATGTCTATCAAGTCAGGCCACAAATTCCATTCCTGACCGATTTGAGGTACCCTGTTTGAAGCAGCAGCAACGAAATCCATACGCTCCCCTCGCCGAGCCATCTGCCTCAGCTAACTTAGGTAACTCTGTTGCTGTAGGTTTCTTTTCTACTTCAAGATTGAAAAGAAGAAGGAGGAAAAAAAAAAACACTGCCCAATTTAGCTGCTGGCAAGCTGCTCCTTTTGCCTCCTGCCCCCACTTCCCTGCCTCTTTGCCAAGCCAATCAATCCCAGCCAAAGGTGGGAGCTTTGTTTGCAGTCAGCGAGAGCCAGCGTCTTCAAAAGGGGTTTTGTTGCTTTTACCAAGCTGCCTTTTCCACAGACAAAATGTTTCCATGGAAAAATGCCCTCCTGGGCTGAACTTTTCTCATGAATCTCCACCTCTTTTCTTCCGCCTTTCAACTCAAGTGACAAGCTTGATATCATTATTATTGGCAACCAGAAGCCGGCAGGCCAAGTGGAGAAGATCAAAGACCGGGCTGCAGACAGACGAGGGCCCAGCCAAGATGAAGTTGCATTGGATTTACTGTAAATTGCTGCGAGCTTCTGTGGGGATTTCAGTTTATAAAGGCAAAATACCTTTCATCTGATGCCAGTCTTAGCTTCCTCCTTTTGTGATCACAAAACCATTGATTGTAAAACAGCATATTTTATCTCTCCATTAATCACTCTTCTGTGTAGCAGAAATAAAACTACAGTACTTACAAGGGTAATACTGTATTATACTTCTTTGGCACCCAGTGAATCTTAAGTGCAATCTTTGTAAGGTAGAAACTTGTTTTGTTTGAAGGATTTTTAACTACAAAAGAGCAACACATTAAACATTATTTTCATATGAAGTCACCGTTTTACCCATTCCTATTCTTTTCTCTGAAGGGACGTGGTGGCTCAGTGGCTAAGACGCTGAAGTTGTCAATCAGAAGGTTGGCAGTTCAGCGGTTTGAATCCCTAGTGCCGCGTAATGGAGTGAGCTCCTGTTACTTGTCCCAACCTAGCAGTTCAAAAGCATGTAAAGATGCAAGTAGAAAAATAGGAACCACATTGGGTGGGAAGATAACAGCGTTCCTTGCACCTTGGGTGTTTAGTCATGCCAGCCACATAACCATGGAGGTGTCTTTGGGCAGCACTGGCTCTTCGGCTTTGAAACGGAGATGAGCACTGCCACCTAGAGTCGGGAACGACTAGCACATATGTGCGAGGGAAACCTTTACCTTTATTCTTTTCTCAGGGTCACTAGCACTTAAAATCACTGGAATTATAATAGATAATATGTTAACATTTGTCATTTCAGTGGATATAAGGCTGAGTTTCTCAAGCTTTTTAAAAAATATTCCTTAGAGCAGTTCATTTCGAAGGAAACATCCTTGAATATCTTGCAACAGAGGTGTCCAAGTCGATTTCATTGAGGGTCTCATAGTGTTGTATTTGACCTCGTGGGGGGTGGGGTCCATGGTTGGCATGTCCAGCTTGACGTCATTCCTGTCAGGGGCGCCTGTGATGGCCTGAGTGCTCTGTCAGTGAAAACAGGCTCCCGAGCTCCGTTTTCGGCTGCCACAGCTTCCTGCAACCATCTTCCAGTGAAAACAGAGCTCAGGAGTGCCACACGCGAGTAAAGCAGTATATAAGTCTGAGTGCTATTGCCATTGCTACGGAACAGTCGCTGAACGAACTGTTGTAAGTCAGGGAGTACCTGTAATTGCCTGTTCCTGCCATCCCCTTTGATGAATGCATCATTCCCTTTCTTTATCTGTCTCTGTATCCAGCTGGATCCTGAGAACACGGGTTATATCAGCACAGAGAAATTTCGGAACCTCCTCCAAAGACATAGCTCTGAACTGGATCCGCATAAACTGGAAGTGCTTTTGGCCTTGGCAGACAACAATTCGGATGGGAAGATTTGTTACCAAGACTTTGTCAACTTGGTAAGTGATTTTCTAGCTGGTAGAAGAGAAAATGAGGGGGTGTGCATGTGAAAGCATCCATATCTGGAAATACCTCGGGATGTAAAGGAAAGACATGGATGGGAGCATAATGAGAAGGGAATACTGCTAGTCCTTGGTTTATAACCATAATAGGGACTGGACAATTTGTTATTAAGTGGTATGGTTGTTAAGCGAGGCATTGAGTGATCTGACCTGATTTTACCTTTTTTCCCATGATTGTTAAGTGAATCACTGTGATTGTTATGTGAACCACTGATTGTTAAGTGAATCACTGTGCTTGTTAAGTGAATCACAACCTTTCCTGCCAGCTTCCCCATTGACTGCTGGTCGGAGGCCATCCAGAAAAGTTCAAATGGTGATCACGTGACCACAGGATGCTGCAACAAATATAAATTCATGATGGTTGCCAAGCACCCAAGTCGTGATCGTATGTTGCTTCTCCATAGGAATGCGATAGTGGTTGTAAGCATGAGGATTGGTTGTAAGCAGTGGTGGGATTCAGCCAGTTCGAACCTATCCTGTTTCCCTGAAAGTAAGGCCTCCCCGGATAATAAGCCCCATCGGGCTTTTGAGCGCATGTGCTAAAATTAGTCCTCCCCTGAAAATAAAACCTCCCCGAAAATATTGCAACACTGCAGCAGCCATGAGGTGACCACGCTCGCCACCTCTTGCACTTCAAAAATAAGGCCAAGCTTATTTCAGGGATCAAAAGAAAATAAGGTCCTGTTTTATATTTGAGGAAACACTGTATTCAGGAGAACTGTTTGTTGGAAGAAATCTTATTTTGTTTTCTTCCACTTTACAGGGCTAATCCTGTAAGGAAGGCAGGAAGGAAACATTCTGATGTTGCTTCTAGCCTAAACTTTATTGCCCTGCTTACAGAAACTGCCTCTCCGGTTAAACCCTTATTATATTGTAACAGCTAAGGCGAAGTGCTCATTAACCTGAGTGACGTTGAGTTGGCTACACCCACACGGTCACATGGCCACAGAGCCACGCCTACCCAGCTGGTCATTAGGGCAGAAAACCGATTGTTAAATTATTTGAATCCCACCACTGGTTGTAAGTCACTTTTTTCAGCATTGTTGTAACTTTGAACCCTCGCTACATTAATGGTTGTAAGTTGAGGACTTCCTGTAATCTCCAAAAAGGAAAAGGGAAGCACTGGTAGGCTAATCGGCACAGCAATCAATCAGCAAGTCTTGCCTTGCCTGCTGAGATTGTCTGAAATGGTATAGGTCAGATCTCCTACTTAAGCAGGGAGCTGGACTTGAAGACCTCCAAGGTCCCTTCTAGCTCTATTCTGATTCTGATTGGAAGGGGATGACCAGATAGATCCTTCTGGTTATTGTAGGCTTGACTACTGTATTTTCGGAGTATAAGACGCACCGGAGTATAAGACGCAACAAGGTTTTGAAGAGGCAAATTTTAAAAAGTAGGTAGGTAAATAGAAGGAGAGAGAGAGAGAAAGAGAGAGAAATGCAGTAGGTAGGTAGGGGGAGAGAGAGAGTAGTTAGGTAGGTAGATAAAGGGATAGAGAGAGAGAGAGAAAGAGAGAGAAATACAATAGGTAGGCAGAAAGAGAGAGTAGGTAGGTTGGTAAGTAGAGGGAGAGAGGGAGAGAGAGAAAGAGAGAGAGAGAAATACAGTAAATAGGTAGGGAGAGAGAGAGTAGGTAGGTAGGTACATAGATAGAGGGGGGAGGGGGGAGAAATACAGTAGTTAGGGAGAGAGTGAGAGAGTAGGTAGAGAGAGAGAAAGAGAAAGAGAGAAAGAAATACAGTAGGTAGTTAGGGAGAGAGAGAGAGAGAGAGAGAGAGAAAGAGAGAGAGAGAGAGAAATACAATAGGTAGGTAGGGGGAGAGAGAGAGAGTAGGTGGGTAGGGAGATGTTTCCAGGTGTATTTATCCATGTGCTGGAGAAGGAAATCACTGACAATCTGCAGCACCGGAGACTTTGTTTCTGCCGGCACAGCACTTCATCAACCTAATTCTCATCAATCACTCTAACTAAAGAGCTTTCTGAAATGAAAAAAAAAGTTTTTGCACTCTGCAAACCCCCCCAAAACGGTCTGTTTTTCTTGAAAACGGGCCCGTTCTTTTTAAAGGCATGAATAGCCTTTGGGGGCTTGCAGAGTGCTCCTAAGGGGGGGGGGGGAAAGAGCAAAAAAAAAACGGCCCATTTTTTGCTCATTTCTGCCCTCCCCAGCCCCCAGGAGCTCTCTAAAAGCCTCCTACAAGCTATGCACGGCCATTTTGGTGAAGGGGGAGCGGTTTCGGGAGGCAAAAAATGCTCTATTCAGTGTATAAGACACACCCAGATTTTCAGCCTCTTTTTTGAGGTAAAAAGGTGCGTCTTATACTCCGAAAAAAATGGTAAGTGCCAGCCCATTCTGGGCTGAAATTCTTAAAGCTGGTTTTAGAATATTAGCCAACAGCATCACAAGAGAGAAGCAGCTTACGTTGCTGTGCAGAATTGCCCTGGAGTTTAGAAATCCTTCTCATACAATATTATACATCTATTCCAGCCCGAGGAATTCATGTATACATAATTTGATTATTTGTGCATTTATTTATTTAGTGTGTTTCTTCTGTGCAATGAGGAGAGATCCATTTCTCAATGTGCAGGGTTAGAAAAACAATGTTTATGTTCCTTTCTGACCCATATGTTTGCATTTCTACTTTCCAGAAGCACAAATGACCTTAGCTAGAGTTTGGGGATTTCTGGTCATTTTGAAAACTGAATTATTTTAAGCCCATCTGTGCTCAGCCCTCCCTTTTTTTGTCCCTTTTCCAAAACTGAATTATTCAAAAACACAGTTTCAGTTTTGGAAAAAGACCCAACCACACACACCCTCATCCTTTTTCCTGTTTTGAGCTGGAGAAAAACCAAGGGAAGGAAAAGGAGAAAAAAATTGAGAGAAAGCAGAGGGGGGGGGGGAAATTACACTAAAAAAAAATGGTTGTGGTCCCCTGCTTTATAGTGAAATGAAAGATGAGCTCATAGTGTGGGAAAGTTGGAGACTGATGGGGTTAAGACAGCTGAGTTGCTTTAGAAAGTGCAGATCAACCCAGGGGTGTGTGTGTGTGTCTTTTAATTGGATGGCAAGGGAAGAAGCGGAGAAGACTAAAAAATGCATTCAGGAGGGCCGAAAGGCAGAGCAGAAGCAAACTATCTTGCTGTGAATGCTTGGAGATCAATTTCAAACGCATACCTTTGATGTGATGTGGAATTTGGCCTAACTTCCCAGTCAATATTTTGGATTGTGTTCGATCTAAAGAAGTATTGCTTTGATTTCCAAAACTTTTTACAAACAATGCTTAGAAGTACACACTATCTTCTCCAAAAGGGGCTGAGTTTTGTGGAGAAAGCTCTAGATCAGGGCTGTCAAACTCATATCACCACGTCGTCGTCACGTGACGTATCAGGACTTTTTTCCCCCTTTCCTAATCCGGGAGGTGGGCATGGCTAGCATGTGATGCATCCAGCCTGCGGACCGTGAGTTTGACACCCCTGCTCTACATGGAGTTTTTTGGTATTCTTCCTATTTACTTCCTCTGATTACCTCATGGGTTCTGAACATGAATGGAGTTGGTGAATTTATGAAGATCCTGCTACTCTCATGGTGAAGAAGTGTTGCTTTGACTCTTTCTACACACAAGCAAATCACAGTATCACAAACACACTAGTCTCATTCCTGGATGGATGGATGGATGGATGGATGCAATTTTTTTTTCTACCAGTTCTGTGGGCTTGGCTTTGTGGGCGTGGCTTGGTTGGCATGGCATGGTTTGGTGGTCATGGCAGGGGAAGGATACTGCAAAATCCCCATTCCCTCCCAATCAGCTGGGACTAGAGAGGCAGAGAATAGATGGGGGCAGGGCCAGTCAGAGGTGGTATTTACCGGTTCTCTGAACTACTCAAAATTTCCGCTACCGCTTCTCCAGAACTGGTCAGAACCTGCTGAATATCACCTATGGATTGATGGATGGATAGATGGATGGATGGATGGATTCCTTCCATGAATACCTGGATAGATGGGAGCTTCTCTTAGTATCCATCTCTAGTACCATCATGTTCCCCTCTTCAAAACAGGTGTATAAATCCTGAAACAAATGCAGTGAAAAAGACTACCCTATTTTCTGATGAAAAGGTGATATGTCATCATTTGTTTATTAGATTTTTATCTTGCCGTTATTACTTTAACAGTAACTCAAGGTGACAAACCTACCTAATGTTCCATCTTCCTCCTATTTTCCCCACAACAACAGCCCTGTGAGGTGGGTTGGGCTGAGAGAGAGTGACTGAGAGGTCACCTGGTTGGCTTTCATGGCTGCCACAGCCATGAAAGGGACTAGAACTCACCGTCTCCCAGTTTCTAACCTAGTATCATAGACTAAACTGGCTCTCTTGTTTTCCCTCTTTCTTTGGTTGTTTTTCATGTTCTATTTTCTCTGTTACAAAACACTTTTTCTTTCTTTCAGTCTTTAGTTCTGTTCAGGTAACCTCAACAGCTTTCTGGACTTTCTCATATTGATGCTCAGTAAACACTTCTCTTTTTTATGAAGTTTCTTAGAATCCTCTCTGTTCTAAAGTTTCCCGTGAGTCAAACAATCTCCAGGCGGTTGCTGTTAGCAACAGCACATTGCACTGCAAGCCCAAGTGTGTTGAGCACATCCATGTGTAATCTCATAGGCCTTCTAAGTGGTTTCCCACATATAGTGAACAGCACCTGCAATAAAACATGGCTTTAGTGTTTACTGAAATGAATCCGGAGCGCTGCTAAAACCAAATACAGTCTTAATCTGCTGCCTTTCAGAAGTTTTGAATTCTCCTTAAATTCTGGTATCCCCCTTGACTATCAGGATCTTTGTCTTGAAATGTGGATAAGCATAGGTTCTTCATCTCTAAAACCAGGGGTGAAATCAACTTACCTTCGCTACCGGCTTGCAAATGTGAGCGCGCAGAGCATCAAAAACGGGACATGATGCCGTGTGGGCGGAGCCTCCTGCTGCTACCGCTACCGGTTTGCCCGAACCGGATAGAACCAGCTGAATTGCACCACTGCTCTAAACTCATATCCAGAAGTTGCTTGCTTTTCATAATTATGTATCTCTCCATGTCCGTACGGATGATTTGAAGTACAAGTTCAAACTTTTTAAGAAGGTGACCCGACACCCCTGAGTAATTTTCTGACTTGCTGGCTAAATAATTGACTTAAAAATGGAACAATTTGCTAAGGGAAAACCTTTCACTGATTTCAGATTCCCGTAAAATTGGAATTCCATTCTGTATCTCTTGGTTCTACCAGAGATGTTGCTCTTATCAATGCCTTCTGCCCGTGCTTGGGGTTAAATAGATAGCGCCAAGTTAATTGCCTTTATTGATCTTCTTTTAAATTCTTTAAGTGCAATTTGTGCCTTCCCTTCTTCTTCTGTTTTACTTGTTTATCCTCTGAATAAACTTTATATAATTGTACAATTGACTGTAACGATTTTAAAAGATAACCTTCCCTAAACATTCCCCTAAACTCTCTCTGCAAGATAGCATGACTCCCTTTGGTTCTTTGGATTTTTCAAATGTTTTGTTAAATTCAGCCTTAGTTTTAGGGAAAGAAATCTAGCATAAGTGCTCATTTTAAAATTTAATTTTAATAAAACTGTTACTTGTATTTTATTTCTAGAGATGGACTGTGCATCAAATCAAATGGATTAGCTTATGAATTTGGACTGGTAATTCCTTTTCAGGATTTTCTGTGGGTTTGGAAGCTAAGCAGAGTTGTATCTGGTTACCTTCTGAATCAGAGATTACCAGGAAATACCAATTGTCGTCTCAGTTGTGGTTGTGACTTGAGATCTACCCAGAGTGGTATTCAGCCAGTTCAGGCAAGTTCTGGAGAACCAGTAGCGGAAATTTTGAGTAGTTTGGAGAACCGGCAAATAGGCTGGCCCCACCCCTGCTGCCTCCCAGCTGATCTTCTTTTGTTGCCCTGAACAGGAGAATGGAGCTGGAAAGCAGGTTAGTGGGCTGGGGAGGAAATGGGGATTTTGCAGTAACCTTCCCCCAGGAGTGGGGAGGGAATGGGGATTTTGCACTATCCTTTCCCTGCCACGCCCACAAAGCCCCACCATGCCCACCAAGCCACACCCATAGAACTGGTCGCAAAAAAAAAATTGAAGCCCACCACTGGGTCTACCTGTATGTCTAACTGTCAGCGTTCCAAATATCACGCAGAATTAAATCAGAGTCCAAGGCAGAGCTATCCTTCAAGTTCCAATTTAATAAGACAGACATGTTGGCAACAAACTGTGGAATCCCAAATCTAAAAGCTTCCTGGGATTCCACCCAGTTGAAAGTTCATGATCTTATCCCCACATCCATAAATCCATCACATGGTCCAATCTTCTTCGGCCACGCTGGCATCTCCACCCAGCTACTTCCGGTCAGGTGCAGAAGTGCGGAGACAAAAGATGACCTTGGGCTTCTAAAAAGGAATGACAACAACACATTCCACAATTCTACTCCTTTCTATTCCCCCCTCCCAATTACTACACTAATGAAACAGCATAATGAAATAAGAGAGAGTGTGGCAGGCCAAAGATCCTAAAAAGGAATATAACTGCAGGCCTGACACTAACACTTCTTTCTCCACTGTTTCTTCTCCCAATCACATTTTAGGGGGTCCCTGACAGATTCAGTAGGCCATGTCAAAATGGGTAGTGGATGGGAGCTGAAAAGGGAAATTCCAAGCAGTGCTCTATTTTTGGATCTGTCAAAACTATTTTGGAAGTATTGTCACTTGGGCTTGTTTTCTTGTCAACAGTGCACAAACAGTTTGCCAGTGTAGTATCTTGTCCAGGTTTTGTTTCAACTTCTCAATCTGATTTCTACCTTGGAGAGATTCAGGAAAGAGGCCAACCTAGGTTTAGCTTGCTGTGAGAGCTCTTTTCAAATGCCTTGCCTGAAATTAATCAATCATCTAATTAATTGGCTTTTGTAGTTGCGTTCTCTATCCTTTGGCTGTAAATAAAGCCAGGATTTAAATTAGCTACGTTGTAAATTAAAATAAAATAGGGATGTCATTCAGAAGTGGCTGACAGGGTTATTTTCTTCTGAGCCACAGCCAGTAAACTGGTTGGAATTGATTAATATGGCAAGATATCCCTCTAACTGGTGTGTTTTGAGTGATCATTTATCTACTTTCTAAAGCCCTCTCATGAACAAGTGACTCTGGATGGCATGCAAAAAAAACTTACACATTTAGTTTTTAAATTGTTTACATTTTTTAAAAATATAAATTTTCAGGGTGAGCAATCACTATTGGAGTCGATGATGGATTGCATGTTTGTCTTTTTAATTTTTACTGAAAACCTTTCAGAGATATAAAAGATTTAACATTTAAGAAAAAGGGAGCATAGAAAGAAATGCAAATATAGAAAAAGAAAAGATACAAAAAGAAGCAACTTCCAAACCTCTTCATCACAGTTGCAATCTTATCCTCATTTCCTTCCTCTCTAAGGTTACTACCAGACCTCCCCTCTTCCATTATTCAACCCTTTTCAATCAGCAAATCCAGAAATTACAAAACATTCCCTCCCCCCAATTTGGGGATCCAGCGAAACAGCTTTTCTAAACATTTTAAATCCACTTTCAATACCATCTCCATATTTTTATTTATTTATTTATTTTATTTTATTTGTCAATCGTTTACAAGATAATAGGTATAAGATTAAACATGAATATGAATGACAAGGGTACAAGTAAGTGGGGACAGTAGGACAGGGACGATAGGCATGAAGGTGCTCTTATGCATGCCTCTTACAGACCTTTTAGGAATGGGGTAAGGCAGTGGTTCTCAAATAGTGGGGCGCGCCCCCCAGGGGGGGCGCGAGGCTCCGTAAAGGGGGGCGCGAAGGCTTCCTTTCCATCTGGGTGCAACGGCGGCGGCAACAGCGCAGCGGCGGCGGCGGACTGGAGTTTCCCGCCAAGGTTGCCTGTCCGACCAGCCCCCGCTGGCTCCTGGCTGAGGGAGGAGCTGCCGCTCCGCCTTCTCCGAGCGGGATCCACGCCCTGCAACTGGCCGTGAGGGGAAGGTTTTGGCCAAAAACTGGGCCATTTTTGCCCATTTGTTGCCAGTAGAATGCTTCTGGGGGTGGGGGAGGTGAAAAATGGGGTGCACAGATGCCCCAGGAGGCACAAAAAATGGGCCCCTTTTCAACCCCCCCCCACCTTCAGAAGATGATAGAGAAAGAGAGAGCTAGTGAGAGGGAGGGAGGGAGAAGTGATACAGAAAGAGATAGAGAGAGACACACACACACACACAGAGACAGAGAGAGACAGAAGGAGAAAGAGGGACAGAAAGAGAGAGAGAGGAGAGAGAGACAGAGAGAAGAGAGAGACAGAAAGAGAGAGTGAGACACAGAGAGACAGAAAGAGACAGAGAGAGAGGAGACAAAGAGAGAGAGACAGAAAGAGACAGAGAGAGTGAGAGAGAGACAGAGAAAGACAGAGAGAGAGAAAGAGAGAGGGAGACAGAAAGACAGACAGAAATAGAAGGAGAGACAGAAAGAGAAAGGCAGAGAGAGAGAGAGAGAGGGAGAGAGACGAGGGAGAGAGAGAGACAGAGGGAGAGACCACTTGGACTGTCTTCGCATCTGGGATGCATGGGTCTTTCCCATTGAGACGAGCAGGTGTTGTTTCTAGAAATCACTGCATGCAGGAAATATATGTGTGTGTTTGTGTGTGTATGTTACGGTGAAAGACCGAAATTGGTGAATGTCGACATTCACCGGTGAATGTCGACATTCACCAATCTCGCTTGGTGAATGTCCGAAATATTTGCTAAATGCCCTTATTTCTGACTTACACCGGTGAATGTCGACATTCACCAAGTACGTTTCCCCCTCTCTTTGGGGAGGAGGAGAGCCAGAGGGTCGCCTCTCTTTGGGGAGGAAAGTACGTTTCCCCCTCTCTTTGGGGAGGAGGAGAGCCAGAGGATCGCCTCTCTTTGGGGAGGAGGAGAGCCAGAGGATCGCCTCTCTTTGGGGAGGAAAGTACGTTTCCCCCTCTCTTTGGGGAGGAGGAGAGCCAGAGGATCGCCTCTCTTTGGGGAGGAAAGTACGTTTCCCCCTCTCTTTGGGGAGGAGGAGAACCAGAGGATCGCCTCTCTTTGGGGAGGAAAGTACGTTTCCCCCTCTCTTTGGGGAGGAGGAGAGCCAGAGGATCGCCTCTCTTTGGGGAGGAGGAGAGCCAGAGGATCGCCTCTCTTTGGGGAGGAAAGTACGTTTCCCCCTCTCTTTGGGGAGGAGGAGAGCCAGAGGATCGCCTCAAAGGATGCCCCAAAGAGAGGCAAAACGTACTTTCCTCCCCAAAGAGAGGCGATCCTCTGGCTCTCCTCCTCCCCAAAGAGAGGCGATCCTCTGGCTCTCCTCCTCCCCAAAGAGAGGGGGAAACGTACTTTCCTCCCCAAAGAGAGGCGATCCTCTGGCTCTCCTCCTCCCCAAAGAGAGGCGATCCTCTGGCTCTCCTCCTCCCCAAAGAGGGGGGGAAACGTACTTTCCTCCCCAAAGAGAGACGATCCTCTGGCTCTCCTCCTCCCCAAAGAGAGGCGATCCTCTGGCTCTCCTCCTCCCCAAAGAGAGGGGGAAACGTACTTTCCTCCCCAAAGAGAGGCGATCCTCTGGCTCTCCTCCTCCCCAAAGAGAGGGGGAAACGTACTTTCCTCCCCAAAGAGAGGCGATCCTCTGGCTCTCCTCCTCCCCAAAGAGAGGGGAAAACGTACTTTCCTCCCCAAAGAGAGGCGATCCTCTGGCTCTCCTCCTCCCCAAAGAGAGGCAATCCTCTGGCTCTCCTCCTCCCCAAAGAGAGGCAATCCTCTGGCTCTCCTCCTCCCCAAAGAGAGGGGAAAACGTACTTGGTGAATGTCGACATTCACCGGTGTAAGTCAGAAATAAGGGCATTTAGCAAATATTTCGGACATTCACCAAGCGAGATTGGTGAATGTCGACATTCACCAGATTTCGGACTTTCACCGTAACATGTATACATGCACATACAAGTGTCATTTCTTCAGTGTTATCACAGAAGTGAGTACACCCCTTAACATTTTGTAAATATTTAAGTATACTTAAATATTTACAAAATGTTAAGGGGTGTACTCACTTCTGTGATACTCTATATATAAATATATGTATATATATGTTCTAGCTGTGCTCCTTTAAATCTTTTCTGCTACAGTTAATAAAGCTATTCTTTGTTGTAAATTGATCCACATTTTTCTTTTTTTATTCTCTTATACGTTAATAAGGATACAGTGTTATGCAGAGGTGTACTTATAACAATTTTATAGACAAATGATACTATTTACAGTCACGCGGGGGGGCGCGAAATGTTTTCTTCTTCCTAGGGGGGGCATGACAGAAAATAATTGAGAAGCACTGGGGTAAGGTCAATAGTAGACAATCTTAGGTTAAAATCATGGGGGTTTGTGGATGTAACAACAGTGTCAAATATTGCATTCCAGGCATTGACCATTCTGTTGCTGAAGTCGTAATTTCTGCAATCAAGTCTGGAGCGGTTTACATTTAGCTTGTATCTGTTGTGTGCTTTTGTATTATTGTGGTTGAAGCTGAAGTAGTCATTGACCAGTAGGACATTGTAGCGGATTATTTTGTGTGCTATGTTTAAGTCTGACTATAGGTGGCGTAGTTCTAGGTTGTCCAAGCCCAAAATTTCAAGCCTTGTGGTGTAGGGAATATTGTTAGGAAAAAAATGATTCTTCATTAGTTGTTTCTTTCTTTCTATCTATAATCTCACTGCAATTACCATATAATGTACAAAAATCAGTCTTCCATAAATCTCTTCTATTTGGCTATTGATAATTCCCAGTAAAAAAAAAAGTTCTGGTTTCATCTGAATTGTAATTTTTAAAAATCTTTGTATCAATGGGTGTTTTGTATCCAATTTTTCTTTCACAAGTCACTGTGTATGATAATACAACCCTTTATGTGTTCCACATTTCCAACATTGATTAGAAGTTATTTATACTACTTAGACAGTTTCTCTGGGATCATATATCAGTGGTACATATTTTTATAAAAGTTCTCTCTCAAAATGTAACACACATTTTGTTACAAGCTTCAGTTCCTTTAACCACAGTCTCTCCCATTGGTCCATCTGTATATTTATAACCAACATTCTTAGCCTACTTTATCATCTTTAACTTGTTCTTCAGTCTTAAAACTCAGCAAATGTTTATACATCTTAGCAATCACATATTCATGATTTGTCCCCCCATAAGATTTCAAATTCCATTTTATGCTTTTCAATTCCAGTCCCTTTTTTTAATCTACATCAAATGTCTCCCTTAATTGTGCCTATGAAAACCATTGACAGCTAAATATTTCTGCAGACAATTGTTCTCCTGACTTCACTTTATGTTCCCTTTGCTGCTGTACCAAACAAGTCTTGCTATGTTAAACATTTACCCGCCTGCTATTTCTTTTCTATGAAATGCTTCCTGTGTTACTACCGCTGAAGGCATCTTCAGGCATGACTTGGATTTACTGTATATCAATTCCATATTCTTAATATGGAACTCCTAACATAATGATTTTGAAAGTCTACCTTAACTCTAATTTTGTTATACTGTAAAACCCCATGCCATCTAAACCGTAGGTTGAATTCTTTTAAACCCATGATGACGAACCTATGGCATGCGTGCCGGAAGATCTCTCCGAGCATGGGAGCTGTCTCCTGTTGATCTTCCGGGTTCCAGCGTGGTGGCCAGCTGGTCTTCATGCGTGCGGGAGTCCTGGAAACTGGAAGAGCAGCTGCCTGGTGTGCATATGCGCGCCAAGAAGTTGATCTTCCAGTTTCTGGCGTGCACATGCACACGGGCCACCTGGTCTTCCGGTTTCTGGCATGCATGCACGCGTAAAGACCAGGTGGCCAGTGCGCATGCCAGAAACTCTTCCCAGCTGCTGTTCCGGTTTCCAGCGTGGACACATGCGCACGCTCCCGTTTCGGCACTCCGTACCGAAAAGGTTCGCCAACACTGTTCTAAACTGTTTTCTGTTTCTCAATAGCAACCCCTTGTTCATCCAAACTGAACATCAGGCAGCAAAATACAATTTAAGGTCTGACCGTCCTAATCCTCCTCTTTCCTATGCATCCTGTAAAATTTTATACTTAACTGTTTTTTCCCCATTCCACATAAACCCAGATATTATTTTTTTTGTCTTTGCGTGAAATGCGTGCCATTTATCAAACTGCTGTTTGAAATTAAAAAAAACATAATTTCAGGTAATCTATTTGTTTTTATCACATGTGATAAAACATGCCCAACGTCCTTCCGTATCTTAGCAGTTATTTGGAAATAATATAAAGTTTATATTAGTCGTAAAAATGCCCTATCCCAGATTAGAAGACTTCCAAGATCTTTTCCAATTCTCTTATTCTGAACATCTCTTGAGCTACCAACCAGCCCCCAAGGCTGTGAATCTCACCAAAGATTAACATTATTATTATTATTATTATTATTATTATTATTATTATTATTATTATTATTATTATTATTATTATTATTAATGCACAGCTAGTCCTCCTAGTTATAAGCAAAGAACAGAAGCCCATAGCGGAGATATAGCACAAAAGCTGTTTAAGGAACTTAGCTTTAGAAGATGAGCCATTGAGCCCAATTACAAGGAGAGATGTTATTTACTATGCCCCTGAAGTGGGGGGGGGGAGGTGTAACTTACTGTTGGCAGCCATGGCCCACTCAGGTCGCTTTTCTCACGTGGTTTCTTGCAAATCCAACAAAGCCTGCACAGTAGGGAGGCCACCGCATCTGCCATGATAGGGTCTCTGTTTCCAGGTCAAGCCTTCTTCCTCCATTCTCTCCCTTTGGGAAAACAAAGGGTGGGCTTGTTATATGGGACAACAGCTCCCAACGGCCAAAGCCAAACCAGGCTCCTCTTCGATGGTCTCGGGGAGGGGGGAGGCAAAGGGGTGTGACAGCTGCTGCTGAGCTGAGAGCCACCTGCTTGCCTGCTCCTCTGGTGGCCTAGGTGAGAAGCAGATGTGAAGCAAAGCAGGACAAGGCGGGACAATGCCGCGGAGCAGGCTGCCCTTGTGTTGCTTTAATCCAAGACGCTGATTGACATCCCCGAGTGGAAAGATCAGAAGGGTTGCTCCTCCCTTCCTCCCCTCTGAATGGAAGATGGGTAGACTAGCTTTAATTGGATTGGAGATGGAAAGATTTCATGGCCTGTTGAAAGATTTCGTTTTATTCTGGTTGAGAACCTGACGTCTGTATGGATTCCTAAGAAACATTTTCCCCAGGCCCACCCCAGTTTCTCCTTACAGCTGTAATGCATTGGTGCTTCTTTGCACCCACCAGATGCGAACACCCAGTGCAGTTTTATCACAGAGTGCAGTTGCACTCATTCAGCCCACTTGCAACAGGTATCTAGAAAGCCTTTTGATTCTGATTTTCTGAATGCAGGTATTCCCCGTGTGCTTCTTTCTTTTTTCATCCTTGAAAGGGTTAGGCCAGGGGTGTCAAACTCAATTTCATTGAGGGCCGCATCAGGGTTGTGTTGAGGGGGTGGGATGGGGGGGGCAGCTTGACATCACTCGTGTCGTCTGTGGTAGCCCAAGCTCTCTGCCAGTGAAAATGGGCTCCCGAGCTCCGTTTCCAGCTGTGATGGCCTCCTGCAACCCTCTGCCAATGAAAACGGAGCTCGCGAGGGCCATGCGTGGCCCTCCAAAGCTCTGTTCTCACTGGTGGAGGCACCGTGGGCTATTTCTTTGCTGTTTTCATGGCAGTGCTGTGGACCAGATTTAAGCACCCTGAGGGCCGGACATCTCTGGGTTAGGTGAATAGTTAGGGATGGCAAGATAGAAGAGGATGCTGTGAATCCTGACATTAATGTTAGCTTCTGGACAGTTTGTGAGTTTGTATAGTTGCATAACTGTATGGTCAATAGGTCAAGCTTTCCTTATTTTGCACATGTGATAGACCTTTTGATTATTGTTTTTCAACCCACAATGAAGTTCACCAGCCCTTTAACCTTTAGAAATATGTCAAACCCTCCTCTTGACAAAAGTTGATTCTTCCTTTTCTTTAACTTTCAGTGGTGCTACCTTTTCTCCCAGAACATTGACATATAATTTGTCTGTGCCTTTTCAGTTGTTACCATCCCAGTATCTTGTTAATAAATAGTTTAAATTCTATGCCACTAAAGAAAGTTAGGCCCTCAATAAACCAGGTACTAGGAGCTGCTCAAGGTAAGATTGGCATCAGTCTTGCGAGAAGTCTGAATGTATATCTCTCCCCCCTTGCCTTTACAATCCAAGAAACTAGGGAGTGTCCTTGAAGCGGTATATAAGTGTGCTATTGCTATTGCTAGAAGCAAGGCTGTGGCATACACTTGAAAGAAAACCAGGAAACCTGTATTTGTGGAGTCTGTCTGTCAAGAACAAAGAGTGTTTATTCACAGATAACATGCAAGTGTAACACTTGTAACCATCCTAGGTAGTTAGAGGACAGATAACAAAGAGTTAGTCATCGTGCATATCTCAGGTAGAAGTTAGGAATAGGGATAGCCTGGAGCACATGGAAAGTGTATCAGATAACTCCTGGAGCATTCACTAGCTAAGGCGTAGGAATAGGGATGGCTAGAGACCAATAGAACGAATTGTTAGATCATTACTAAATGTTTATTAGATGATATTTCTTATATATTCTGCCTTCTGCTTTAGTGAAATTGTCTAAAGCTCTCTTAATTCTTTCTTCTGGGTCCTGGCATTTTTCTGGCTGGGACCCCTTTTGGTGAAGTGCTTAAATAAAAGGAAACAAAACCTGCACCTCTGGTCTGGTGTTCTTCATCAGCCTCCCACCCAAATTGGGGACAACAATTTCACCTGGTCATTACACACATAAGGCATTTGAATATAGCGTATACTGATTAGAGTATGTGGGCTTCCTCAGAGCAGACTTCTGATCTGGGAGCGATAGAATGAGAGGGAAAACATACAATCTAAGCTTTGTTTCTAGGATAAATGCAGTACCAAAGAAGTTTATAGGACAACGTGCTTTGACACAGACTGGGGGGGAAAAAATCTCCATGGGAGAGAAGAGATTATTTTGACACTTTGGAAACATTGGGCTGACTCCTAGAAACCATCCTTTTATAATTTACCTGCCAAACTGGTCTTTGTTCCAAAACAAATATTTGGCTCTAACATTTAAATGGATGCTGTGTTTTTATAGTCCACTCTGTTGCCTAAATTAAACCAGATGAGTTATTTTTCTATATCTACTGGCCTTGTCACAGTAGGGAAAAAGAGCATCACTCAATCAACATAAATAAATGAACTTTATGCAGCTGTTAAATAATACTGGTAGTCCTCGACTTACGACCACAATTTCTGTTGCTCAGCAAGTCAGTTGTTAAGTGAATTTTGACCCCCCATTTTATGACCTCTCTTGCCACAATCGTTAAGTGAATCACTGAGTTAGTAACACAGTTGTTAAGTGAATCTGGCTTCCCTGTTGACTTTGCTTGTCAGAAGGTTTCAAGAGGTGGTCACATGACCTCAGGACACTACAATGAATCTGTTTCTAAGGGTCTGAATTTAGATCAAGTGACCATGGGGATGCCACAATGGTTGCAAGTGTGAAAAGCGGCCATATAGGTCACTTTATTCAGTGCCGTGAAAACTTGGGGCACTCACTAAATGAATTGTTGTAAGTTACCTGCAATCCCCAATGCAGGCATTTTCCTTCACCAGTGAGTTTTCCTTCCCACAGTCTTGCCTAGGCCTGCCTTTCTGGCTTGACCCTTGCTCTCTAAAACTTTGGATAATATATAGTTTGACCACACCTTTAGCCTAATGAGAACAAAAAAAGTGCTTGTCTATAGCAATTGTCCCAGGCCTCTTTTGAAATTCTCAAATCAATAAGATGCTTTCAAAGGAAAGGATGGAGATGTTAGGGGTGATGATTGTTTTCATCTGATGAGAAATTAGATGACCATGTGGTCCCCTGGTGCAGTAGCTTATTCTTACTTTCAGATGATAGCTATCCAGACAATACTACTTATATATCTGGGCAAGGACGCAATCAATGGGAAAAGACTCATGTACCTACAAACAAAGTGTTGGTATGTCAGGATCAGTGTTATCTCCTGGTGTCCTCAATATCTGTTTGGCTCTAGAATTTCCAATCTGCTGACTGGCAATCTTGGGAGTTTTTGTTCAGGACATCTGAAAGATGCGGGTCGGAAAAAGGAGTTTATTTGTCTTGCGTGCAACCTATAAAGTTTCAGTGCTTTTCTGTTCCCTCTTGCCATACATGGTCCTATACTATTTTTTTATATTACTATGGACCTAGTTTGTCTTGTTGGAGTAAAAATCTCACTAGTTCACCAGTACAAAAAGTTAGGAGAAGTTGCTTGCTGAAGCCAAAGAGATGGCCTTGTTATAAGGCAGAATTAGGCAATCACGTATTGTCTCCTGCCCTCTTTTGAACTTGCACAGTTGAAATTCACTAAAATCACCAATTTTCAGAATTTGGCAACAGAGAGCTTTCCCAGAGAGAGGTCCAGATTAAGAAACTGCGCAGTCCCAAAATGGAGGCGAGAAGGAGAAAGAGATTGTATTTATTTATATTTATATATATGCACACACACGCACACGCACACACACACACACACACACACACACACACACATATATATATATATATATATATATATATAATGTTGTATTTGTGCTGATAAATAAATAAAGGGAGACTAGTATAGATCTATTTCAAGCTATTTAGCTCTCATTAGCTAGCCATACCCTTTATTTATTTATCAGCACAAATACAACACAAATGTAACAAAGGAAACATTAAAAATATGGTTTTCTACCTGGATGGTCTCCTGGAGTGAGCCGAAAGACAGAAAAGGGAAGCAGTGTGTTCCCTCCCATATTTGGGCATACCAGGGGTTGTGACACCATACATACATACATACATACATACATACATACATACATACATACATACATCAAGTAGGTTAGAAGGTTATAGCATTTTAGTATTAGCATCTAGCACTTTACAACACTCTCTGAACACATACGATGTAGAAGCGTTATTTGCATATTGCCCCCAACAATCTGGATCCTCATTTTACCAACCTCAGAAGGATGGAAGGCTGAGTCAACCCGACTTCTGCCAGGTTCGAACTCCAGTCTGTGGGCCTGCAATACTGCCTTCTAATCACTGCGCCATCAAGTTATATGTTTAGTTTGGCAAGATTCTGTCCATTAAGTGAAAGCAAATGAAGGATTTAACTCATTTGTTGCTTACTGTTTTATTTCTGGCCTTGGGCCTGAAGTGTGTCGACTTTTTAGTTAACACACTTCGTTTAACCCTCCTGTTCTTCCTCCCAATTTGAAAGTAAAGAGGAAGGAGCGGTACCAATAACAGCAGAATTATCTAGAATTCTACTAGGTGTATAGCAGTAATGGCTAACCTTTTTCCCATCGCATGCCAAAAGCGGGGCGATCGCCAGGGGGTCATGCACGAGTGTGCCCACACCCATAATGCTGTGCATGTGACCCCCCCCGTGCACATGCGGGTATGACTCCCCTCCCGCCACCGCTTTTGGCCCGCGATGAACCTGTTTTTCGCCCTTCCCAAATTCCAGAGGCTTTCTTGGAGCCTGGGGAGGGAGAAGATAGCCTTCCCCAACCCCCACCCCGGAGGCCCTCCAGAGGGTAAAAAACGGCCTTAAAAGTAGGTTGAAGTCAGCTGGCCAGTGCGCGCATGCGTGCTGGAGCTGACAGGGCAATGCCTCACGTGCCCTAACAAATGGCTCCATGTGCCACCTGTGGCACGCATGCCATTGGTTTGCCATCATGGGTGTATAGTCTTTTTGACCTCTCCATTTTCCCCTCTCTCCTTCTCTCTTTCTACTCCTTGAAAAATTATGGTTACTGTTCATCAGCATTAACAAAATTACGATAATGCATATAATTCATTCCTGTAAAATGCCACTTCCCAAACCTTTAGAGAAATCTGTCTTCATCAATAAAACCCAGGGAAAGGGACAACATTTTGACTTTCTACTGACAGAGTGCATGTTCTACGTAATGTTTTTTATGGTTACAGATAACTCCAGTGTGCTTGAGGGGAAAGACGTTGAAGTGGTTAAAAAACAACCGCACACCAACCCTCACGATAAAAAGGAGAAAACATTACATTCCAGGTGGATTAGATAACACTTTTAAAATATCAATTATTTTTTGTAGGAAGAGTTGTTATGAAGAAGCACACCATATGTCTGTGCTGAAGTGGAGAATGTACATTGATTTCTTGTTTTTTATTATAATCGTTTTTCAGTGTTTAGAAATGTCTCTGTAGCATAGAAAGGCTGAGAGCCAAAGAATTGAGGCCTTTGAACTATGGTGCTGGAGAAGACACTTGAGAGTCCCTTGGAGTTTTCCATGGGGTTGCAATAGGGTCGGACACGACTTCGCAACTAACAACAACAAAAGCATAGATATTTCAGTTACATAAAACCTATGCCTTCTATTTTGCTGTGCAAGATCCCAGGGTTGATTCTGCTCTTTCTAACCCCCAATGGCTATCTCCAAAAGCTGATCAATTAAATCTTGCCACCAGTTTATTTGAAGGAAGACAGAAAGCAGTTGCTGAATGACTTGGAGCTTTTTCTTAGGAAATGTATAATCTGAGGCTGATCATTTGCACAATGAGTTACTATAACATGCTTGGGTTTGGGAGTTCTTTATGAACCCAGAAGCATATTTGCTTTAGTGATTGGCTTTGAAGCCTCTGGATTGGTCAGGTGTGGAAGAAATATTGGGAGCTTGACCGTTTTTTAAAGACGATTAGGGGACTGGAGACTAAAACATATGAAGAACGGTTGCAAGAACTGGGTATGTCTAGTTTAATGAAAAGAAGGACTAGAGGTGACATGATAGCAGTGTTCCAATATCTCAAGGGCTGCCACATAGAAGAGTCAAGCTATTCTCCAAGGCACCTGAGGGTAGAACAAGAAGCAATGGACGGAAACTAATCAAGGAGAGAAGCAACTTAGAACTGAGGAGACATTTCCTGACAGTTAGAACAATTAATCAGTGGAACAACTTGCCTCCAGAAGTTGTGAATGCTGCAACACTGGAAGTTTTTAAGAATATGTTGGATAACCATTTGTATGAAGTGGTGCAGGGTTTCCTGCCTAAGCAAGGGATTGGACTAGAAGACCTCCAAGGTCCTTTCCAACTCTGCTATTCTATTCTATTCTACCCCATTAACAGAATGTTGCCCTTGAGTTTCCACCCTTTAGTTTCCATTTTCCATAGCTGAGGTACCGGAAGTTAAAGACTGTAGTTTTCATGAGATCGGGTTCATACAGTGAACTGTGATTTGTTGAATCATCATATGCTAATTAACCAATCATCTTGGGGTGAGCTTGGGCAAACAATGTAATGAGTTGCAGTGGGAGGACAATGGGCAACAGTCCTGAGAAAATAGAAAGGGTGAGAAAGAAACTCATAATGACCACCCCTTGACATTGTGATGGGGCAGAGAGACTTTCATTGGGTCTCAAGATTCTACGGTTATATCCTGCAGCGAGAAAATATTATTTCTGGAATCCTCTGTTTCTTGGCCTGACCCACCATAAAAGGTTGACCTCAGTCTTGAACGCTGAGAGTTCTTCCTGGTCCCATTTTATACCACACAAAATCAAGGCAGGGACTTACACAGGACTGAATTCCTGTCTCTCCTCTCTTCAAGGCCCCTTCCTTCTCCAAGGTCGTCTCTACATTCCTTTACATTTCCCACTTAGAGATTCAAGGGAGATTTGCTTCAGAACTCATGATGGAATTTTGGATTGTTTTGAGGTGCTTTAACTCACCTGACTCATGGACTTGCAACAGTTCTTCATCCACCATTCTCTTCTGAAACCAAATCCTGGATTAATGGAGGAGAGACCATGAAAGCAAACCGAATGCTGCAGAAATGGGAGCCTCGTGTTTTTCATGGTGAGCCTGTTTCTCTTAGCGGCTGGCTCTTTAAATGGCCTAAGGATAACACTTTGGCAAACTTCCAAGCGAGTACTTAATTTTCAGCATGTAAATGCTCCAGTAGTTTCCTTCACTGGTAGCTGCACTATGTCCTAATTATAGTTGCCTGGAGTAGAGTTATAGATGTCAGAGTCAGACTCTCTAAGTGAATGGCTGAATGAATATCGCAGGGCTTACTTGGGTTCAGAGTCGTGTTGAATTGTAGGGAAGAATTATGGATTGGTTAGTGAAGAGAACTTTTTGCTTCGGGCTATTTATTTATTAAGTGCATAGTGCAGACACCACAAGAGCAGTAAGAAGTTACAGTACATAAAGCAGGCTTCAATATGACACATATGAACGAAATGGCTGGGGCCTCACAATTCCATGACTGTCAACTTATCTGTTTTGACTTCTGCTGTCCTGAAGACACCACTGTCCATATATAAAACTTCAAAAAAACCTCTACAGATTTCTCCTTAAGGTACACACCAGACTTAAAGAAAGATAAAAAGAGAGAGAAAGAAAGAGAGAGAGAGAAGAATTAATTACTCCTCTTCAAGAAGTTGAATAGCGGTGGACTGCTATGGGTTCGCCCGAGTTCGGGAGAACCCGTAGCTAACATTATGGCTGGTTCGGAGAACCTCCAAATCCCACCCCTGGCTGGCCCCACCTCCCCTCCCCTCCCAGGAGTCTCCACACAGCCTGTTTTGGATGCGAGGTAAGTGCAGGGCCTGCGCAGAGGCTCAGGGAGGGGAAAAACAGGCCTCCCAGAAGGCCTCCAAAGCCCGGGGGAAGCGGTTTTCGCCCTCCTAGAGGCTCAAGGAAAGCCTCCAGAACCTGGGGAAGGCGAAAATGCCCCACCATGGTGCAGGAGACCAATTAGGCCATG
The DNA here is from genome assembly GCF_964273705.1 of Natrix helvetica. Taxonomy (NCBI): domain Eukaryota; kingdom Metazoa; phylum Chordata; class Lepidosauria; order Squamata; family Natricidae; genus Natrix; species Natrix helvetica. The sequence goes on from NC_138548.1 coordinate 228,959,041, forward strand.
GCCACCATGTCCACACCCACCCAGCAACTGGGCAGAGAACCCGTTGTTGAAATTTTTGAAGCCCACCCCTGAATAGGAGCCTAGAATTTTTCCAGCTGCTCCGTTCCAAGTCCTCTCCTTTCTACTGTCAGCCTTGTGCGGTAATCCAGACAAGAGATGCATTCAGGCTCTATCTAAACCCCGAGATTAAAATGAATAGAATCTTGCAAATCTGAAAATACCCCTCTCATTTCTCCCTTTTACTGTCCCCAAAACTAGGGAGGTTCCCTTCTGAGACGCTTTCTCTACCCCTCTTTTGGACTCATTTTTTAAAAATCAGACCGTTCTCTAGGCTGTGGCTCTTCCCCGGGTCTCCCAAGGCCATTCCTACATGCCATGTCATCTTCCTTTTCGTCATATGGTCCAGGGAGAAACATTTCTCTGCCTACCCTATGCTCTCCAATCCATACATCCAGGCAGAAAGATGCCAGAAGAAAAGAAGGCAGAAATCTATACACATACACAAATACAAATACAGATACAATACTATAATTATAGTTGGTCATACAATCAGTCAGATGTTGACACTTTTATCCCCCTATCGCAGTGATGGCGAACCTATGGCACGCGTGCCACAGGTGGCACGCGGAGCCATTTGTCAGGGCACGCGAGGCGCTGCCCTGTCAGCTGGCCAGCCCGCATGCGCGCACTGGCCAGCTGAGTTCACCATTTTTAAAAGCCATTTTTTGCCCTCCTCAGGCTCCAGAGGCTTTATAGGAGCCTGGGGAGGGTGAAAAGAGTCCCCCCGTCCCCCTCTGGAGGTCCTCCGGAGGCTTCAGGAACCGTCCAGAGGCTTCCCTGAAGCCTTCGGAACGCTTAAAATGACCCTCCGAGCAAACCGGAAGTGACGATCCCTGAAGTGTCCGGAGGGCCTCCGGGGGGGTGGGGGAGGCTCTTTTCTCCCTCCCCAGGCTCCTATAAAGCCTCTGGAGCCTGGGGAGGGCAAAAAAAACATGTAAAAATGGGGGGGAGCGCCTGGTGTGCGTGCATGCGCACTGGAGGGATCGTGCATTGCATTATGGGTGTGGCACGCCCGCACACGACCCTCCTGCGCTCCCCCCACTTGTGGCATGTGAGCCAAAAAAGGTTCGCCATCGCTGCCCTATTGAGTCCTTCCCAAGACCCCAGGATAGACAGAATTTGTATTTTAATAGAGTTAAAGGTAGCATCACAGGATGTAAACTGTTCCAAGTAAAGCTGCCTTTTGCATTTGACTGGTGATGTTTTTGTCAATGCTGATGGTGTTCATGTAATGCTCCAGATGTTTTGCAATTGCACCCAAGGTGGCCATTACTGTTGCTATTACCTTTGCTTTCTTGTCAACAACAATGTAGGGTGTTATCCAGCAGGTGCTTCTCTCTCCGAGTTCTAAAGACCCAGAGCACTTTAGCTTCTTCATTCTCTATTACTTTTAGTCTGTTTTGTGGTCCCAGAAGTTCTTGCTTGCAGGAAAAAAAAGTATTTCTTGCAGATAGTCCGATGCACTATGGTTGCTACTTTGTCATGTTGTTGTTTGGAATCAGTCTGTGTGATCTTCTTGCAGCAGCTAAGCAGGTGGTCCATTGTTTCTTCAGTTTCTTTGAGGGGGATCGGGGGCAGGGGGGGGCACTTGCTCTCTATGGCTGTCTTATCAATTCTGGCTTTGTATGCATTTGTGCTTAAGGATTAGTCTAGTGCAGCCATAATTGGCTACTTGTCTTTTTCTTCAACTTTCCTGCTCTTAACTATTGCCAGGTCTTGTTGTTATTGGCTTTGCCTGCTTTTTTTTTTTTATGTACCGGCTCTGTGGTACTTTGCCTTACCAGTTTTTTTTTCTTTTCTTCATTTGGTCTTTCTTGTTGGCCAGTTTGATCTCTCCAGTACTCAGTAAGCCTTCGTGGTATACTAGCTTCTGTGCATTTTCTTCACTATCCTTCAAAAATGTTCTTCCAATGCTCTTTTTTCTTCATCAGATGCCTCTACATTTCATTCCAAACTATTTTCCTTGGTAAGTAGAGCCTGTCAACATTGCTGCATGGATGAAGGGTTCAATGAGTCATTGTCGTTCTTTTCCTGATCTTCCTATCCAGGGCTTCTAATTCAGTGCGTATTGCAGCTGTGTATCTAATGACTGGAATTGCCCAGGTGTAAATCACCTGGATTGCAATTCCTCCGCAGTATTTGGACCTTAAGATCTTCTTCACTCTCTTGATGTATTCACTTCTTCTTGACTTTAGTTTGCTTGGTGTTGACAGCTTGAAGGATACCCAGGTACTTGTAATGCTCATCTTCATCCAGACTCTGGATGTTATTTCAGTACCTTTGCTGTGTATATGGATAGTGTTGAGCAGTGAGACTATTTTCGATGATGTTTTTTCATACAGGTTCAGATCATTCATGTGAAGGAAGTGGGATAGTTACTCAGTATTGTTGACAGAGGAATCAGTGCAATGACAAACAGTTGTAGTGAGAGTGAGTCTCCTTGAAAGATATTATTAATCTTTCCCAATCCATTGCCACTGACCAGCAACTATACCCTTACATTGTGCCATGGATTTTTGCACAAAGCTTCTGATGTTTTCACTGACTACTGTTGTTTTTAGGCACTTGATTATCCAATCGTGTGGCAAGGAGTCAGATGCCTTCAATCCACACTGCATTCAAGTCGGTCTCCCTTCTCTTGCAATTTTATAAAATCATCTTGTCAGTTAGGAACTGATCTTTTGTTCCTCCGCAATTTGGGCAACGTCCCTTCCTTCTGCTCAAGTGGAAACAGTTTATTTTCAAATAGATGCTCTTGCACTGCCACACCGGTTAGCAATGTGAATTGGTAAAGCAGGTAATTAACTTTCGGTTCCCACCTGCCCTTTGGATCTTGCATTGTTAGTTAGGTTTTGCCAATATTAACAGATCTTCAGTTTTACCTCTTTGAAGTATGTGGTTATACTGTTCAGCAATGAGTTCAGATCCTTCAACTAAAAACCATGCATTTCATCTTCCCCCGGTGTTGGCTATCTTCCTTGCCATTTCCCTCACTATTTCTGCCATTATTACAAGTTCTTTCATTTTAGCTTCATTTTAATTCTTGCCCTCTTTCTTTACCTAAGCTGCATTCCTATTATATTTCTTCAGGTTGTCTTGTGGCTGGGCCCAAAACTGCACTGTTTCTTCTTTGTCAGATGTTTACTGATTCACTGCTGTCTTTTTATTAATGGATTGGTCGAAATTATTCAGATTCGCTTGAAACTGGAGATTCTGCCAATAGTGTGCAATTCAGTCTTTGTATCTGCTGATCTATTTGGCTATAGCTGTTATTTACTGCTCTGCTTTATAATTTCCAGTACTTCTTTAATCTTCCTTGTTTCTTGGCAACATATTGTTTCTAAATGAAAGTATTAGTACCATGTTATAATGCCTTGATAATAGCAATAGCAATAGCACTTAGACTTATATATCTCTTCATAGTGCTTTTACAGCCCTCTCTAAGCAGTTTACAGAGTCAGCATATTGCCCCCAACAATCTGGGTCCTCATTGTTCCCACCTCGGAAGGATGGAAGCCGGTGAGATTTGAACCGGTGAGATTTGAACTGCCGAACTGCAGCTAGCAGTCAGCTGAAGTAGCCTGCAGTACTACATTCTAACCACTGCACCACCTCGGCTCTATTCCAAGACCACACTTGGAATATTGCATCCAGTTTTGGTCGCCACAATAAAGATGTTGTAGATTTTGAGACTCTAGAAAGAGCACAGAGAAGAGCTACAAAGAAGATGAGAGGACGGGAGGCTAAAATATATGAAGAACAGTTACAGGAATTGGGTTTATCTAGTCTAGTGAAAAGAAGGACTAGGAGTGATATGATAGCAGTCTTCCAATACCTAAGAGGCTGCCACAGAGAAGAGAGAGAGAGTCAACCTATTTTCCAAAGCACCTGAAGGCAGAACAAGAAGCAATGGATGGAAACAAGTCAAGGAGAGAACCAGCCTAGAACTAAGGAGAAATTTCCTGACAGTGAGAACAATTAATCAGTGGACAGGCTTGCCTTCAGAAGTTGTGGCTGCTCCATCACTGATGTTTTTTTTTAAAGAAGACATTGGACAATAATTTATATGAAGTGGTTAGAGGATCTCCTGCTTGAGCAGAGGATTGAACTAGAAGACCTTCAAGATCCCTTCTGACTCTATTATTCTGTTATTTCTTGATCAGGCGCTGGTCTTCTTCACCTTCTTTTCTTTCATCTGTTCTAGTTTGCTTACATCTGTTTGTAGCATGCTGATCTTAGTTTCTGGCCTGATCTACCATTTTGGTAGTGCGCTATTTGTCTTTTCCTCCTGGTTTGTTGATTTTGCACCCAAGATATTCAGTTATCACCGCAGCCGTGCTGTACATTAGTTGGTTGGAGAAAATGCAGTGGTAAAGGGTTTGGAAAGAATTTCAAGAGCCCCCACACTGCACATTTTTCCTCCCTTGTTGCAAAATTGAGTGTAAATGATTCCTTCATCATCTATCTTGTTTGGAAATAGGCTTCAAAAGCATTTCAAAAGCATATCTAGCTGTGGTAAATAAGCATATTGTAATAGTGTTCCATTACACATTTCTCCCTCAGGCGTGAATGCATTTGAGAAGGCACAGCATGTATTGTTAGGAAGCAATCTCATCCACGTCCTTCTTTGCATGCTGAATAATCCAATAAACAATTTTAAGGAAAGTGAATATTTAATGAATCAGACAATGTTTTTTTTCTTAATCCCTTTTCCCTTTCGCATTTTATCCATCTGCCTCCACTTTTAATAACCAGGTTATTAAAGAAGCTGCAAATCAACTACATGGGGGAAAAAGCAAGATGTGCCAGGCCACAATAAATTCCCCATTCTTTCTCTCAATGGTTGAGTATTTGATTCAAAAACCCCAAACCTAGAAATCAAGCAGTAAGTAAATTACAACCATATGGGAACTGTTCTCTTTCTAGTGAAAGGCCCTGGATAACTAGAGATGACAATTCAATGAAGTTTTGTTGCCGTGAATTTGTTGGATCTTCTCACCCAAAAGGAGAAATCGAATTTTGCTTCACGCATGATGTGAGAGTTCCACAAAGATCCAGAACCATAGAGTAGACCGCTAGCCAAAAAAATACCTCCAAAAGAAGGCAGGAACAAAGTATTACTGTCCTCTATTACTATTCTTATTTGGAGTTATCTGAGCGTAATACTTGCAATGAACATGTAGAAAAGAGATGGCATTTCAGTTGCATCAGTATGGCCTCTCTTTTGACTTTTTGGAACAGACCTATGGATACCCCTGTATATGATCTATGTGTTTTGAAACATACGTCCATCACATCTATAAAATGTGTTGACCTAAAACAACTGTATAAAAATAGTTATTCTTTCTGGGGACTCTTTTTCTGAAATTACATTCTATGTTGCGAAGTGTGTTTCTCTCTCTCTGCCTCTTCCTCACCCACACATAGAAACACAAGTAGAAATAAAAAAAGAATAAATGCAAATAAGTTGTACTGGAGTACAGTCTTGGTTAATGGAATTTTTGCATTAAATTTATTGAAAGAAATCTCAGGAGTTTACATGTTTGTTAGGTATGATAAATGCAAACACGTTTACCATTGTTTGTTAGCTATGAGGAATATTTAGATGTTTTTATAAAATCCTTTATACATTGCATACAAGGGCATTTTCAATTGCCTAAATCAATGCCTTTTCCGTGATGGTAATAAATTACAGTAATATCCCTTACCAGATCACCTTTGCATTTGTTCGCAAATCCATGATTCATGCTATTAAACTGCCCTTTATTTTACAATTGGCACCTTAAGATCAGGTTGCCACATGTTAGCAAATGTTCACTCCAGTTCAACCGGCATTTACAAAACAGTTAACTTATTGAAATATCTAGAGAAACTGAGAAATGTCTACTTCGGTTGTGGTTATATTGCGAAGACTACCTATATTGTGATGAAAATAAAATGTATATTGAACAATAAGCCAGACAGCAATATAAATAGACTTCCTTAATTTCAGAAATGGATTCTGACTGAAACGTTTCCAGCTTTTTCCCTTTGTCTTTGCAGAATCTTGCAGGTCCAAGTGCTGAGTAAGCCAAACCATACAGTTAATTCATATTTCTTTTATTGTGTTTGTAGTCTGTCATCATAAAAGAGGTTGCATAAATCAGTAAAAAAAATATGTAGTTTGGAAAGCGATGGCTGAATGATTACTCATTTCAATTACTCATAGGTCTCTTGTCTCGCACCTGCTGAGGTGCTAGATAACATTGTGAAATGATGGCAAGATCTAAATTTACTCATAACTTTGGAGAAAAAGAGAGGAATTTTCTAGACTATGCCTTTCCCAGAGAGACATCCCCCCCCAAAGGGTATGATTAGAGTTAGGGTTGGGTTAGGACAGGGGTCACCAACCCACATGGAGCTGCATGTGGCTCTTTCATCCTTCTGCTGCGGCTCCCTGTTGCCGGTCGGCTCCACAATTGATAGGGCTTTCATTTAGGACAGGTAGAGGAAAAAGGATGCCACGCTAGGAGGAGACTCTATGGTGGGGGAACCGGACTTCCGGTCGGCTCCAGAATTGAATGGGGGGCTTCTGGTTAGGACCTTTGTGGCTCTTTGAGTGTTTAAGGTTGTCGACCCCTGGTTTAGGGTCTAGGGTCATTATGAGTTAGGTCAGGGGTCACCAAACTTTTGGACCTCAGGGACCACTAAATTCATAGTTTTAAATTCAGCGGACCACTAATATGGTTTTTTAAAAAGATAAATAGTATGTGATGCAATATAAAAAATGCAAATAATTTTTTTGCAGAGCACCAACATTTTCTTGTGGACCACCAGTTGGTGACTGCTGAGGTAGGTGGCTTATAAATAGGAATTATTTAAAAAAAAACCCATCCATTAACACTGGACAGAAATATATCAGTCAGGGCAGTTTTGAATATTTTACATTTCTAAGGACTCTACAACAGATAGCACTAAAATGCTGTTATCCAGGACGAAAGTGGACATAAATGTATGTAAACTGAATTAATTCCCCGCCACATTTCAGATCCCTATTCTGCATTAAAGTAGGGATTTTGAGAGATAAGCAGAGAGGAGAACATTTCCTTTGGTGGCAATTACTAGAAGTAGAATCTGGGATCCCACAGCATGATCCTGAGAATCTTCTATTGCTAGTAACTGGACCGTCTCCAAAGGAAGTGTTCTCTCTGCTTTTCTCTGCAAATCCCGACTTCAGTTCAGAATAGGGATCTGAAAGGTGAAGAGGAATTATTTCAGCTCGCGTACATTTATGTCCACTTCTGTCCTGGATAACAGCATTTTAGTGGTATTCTGTTGATGAGACTTTAGAAATGTAAAATATTTGAAACTATCCCGACTGATACATTTATGTCCAGGGCTAATGGAGAAGAGTGTTTTTAAAATATATATATAAATCATATTTATAAGCCACCTAACTCATGGTGACCCTGGAGAATCTCATTACAAGAACTTTTAAACAGAACTTTTGAAGTTTTTAGGATTTCATCTGGGAACATTAAATGTTCTATTAAAGCACAGAAAATATTGTTTCCTTGTTCTTTTCTTGCTGTAACATGAGTTGTTTGTTTTTGAGGTCGGCAATTACAAGAATAATTATCTAGGTAGATGTCAGTCGCTTTCCCATTTTTTTTTTCATCACAAGATATTACCGTATTTAGTGTTTTTATATGTCCAGATTAAACGGTTTTCAGTACTATAAGCACCTAGACAGAATACAAGTGATCAGTATGTAGCCTTAGATAAATGAATGAAAAATAAAGATAGGTTGGGGAGAAAATGAAGAAGATTTTAAATGCTGTTTACTACACTGAGCAAGTATCATTTTTAAAAACATTTTTACTGGAAAATGTTTGGTTTCTATGACATCCATATATTTAAACAAATAGCTTATTAGAGGTAGTCCTCCACTTATGACCACAATTGAGCCTAACATTTCTGTCACTGAGAAAGTTAAGTGAGTTTTGCCCCATTTTTGGTAGTTCTTAAGTTAGTAACATGGTTGTTAAGTGAATCTGGATTCCCCATTGACTTTGCTTGTCAGAAGGTCACAAAAAGTGAGCATATGACCCCCCAGGACACTGCAACGTCATAAATATGAGTCAGTTGCCAAGCATCTGAGTTTTGATGCCATGACCATAGGGATGCTGCAAGAGTTGTAAGTGTGAAAAACGGTCATAAGTCACTTTTTCAGTGCCACTGTAACTTCAAATGGTCACTAAATGAACTGTTGTAAGTTGAGGACTACCTGTATTTGCTCATAGGTGTCTGAGCAGTGGGGAGCAGTAGAGTGTTTAGAACTGACTCGGATTATTCCCCATTTAGAAACTTACGTTACATTTCCCATCCCACCATAAAATTATTGGTTTTGCCAGCCTTCCCACATCTCAGTTTTCTGGTGTGTTATAGATGGTCTCAAGATACATAATTAAACGTGTTTGAATCATGGGTACTTAAGGAAAATGAGATACCTGAAAAGACCAGGCAAAACTCTGGAAAATAATAATTTCTTTCAGAAAAACTAAGGCAAGTTCAAAAGACGTATCAGGATTTGGAGCGAATTACTAATTCAGGGAATTAAAGTAAAATTCTAATAAGGTAGATATGAGATTTCAGTACAATAGCAAGATCCACGGAAAATAATGTTTACATTTGAGGAAAGGGGATCTTATTTAATGAGATGAACAGGCTGGTTTGTGAGGAGGTTGGGGAGAAACATGGGCCAGTCCTGGAGTCTGGGGAAGGCTCTGATGAGGGCTCTCCATCGGAGGCAGAGATGGAGCCAGTGCTGTCCGACCGTTATCAGCTGCCTTCAGAGTCGGGTATCAGTGGGTCAGAAGAACAGCTGGAGCCTGTTCCCGATGTGTGCATGTGCATAGCTGCCAGGAGACGGGAACAGTTAAGGAACAAGGGCCGACTCGGGAGTAAAGGCACAAGTGGATGGTGAATGGCCCCTCCCATAGGGAAAAAAGAGGAGCGAAGGGGGAGTGGAGTTTGCAGGAGACAATTAGTTCAATTCATTAGTGTGAAGATTTGTTCATGACTCTCAAAGACGCCTTACCAAGTATTTTCTTGTACAGCATTGCGTTTGGAAGATATCGGTCTGGCAGCTCTCCAAGCCTGATAAGGTCTGTGGTTGTAAATTCTCCCTTGAAAGACTGTTTGCCGGGATTTTGCTGGATGTGAATGAGAGGAATTCACATTAGCTTAATAGAAAGGGGTTTTGTCGGGACAAGGAGCCTGCTTCGTGATTTTGTGAAGGCTAGGTCAGAACAGGTTTTGCAGAAGCCACCCAACTATGTGTGGAGACATACTTAAAGAGTGTCAAACCAAGTGACATTTAAGTGACTCAATCAGGGGAGTGTTTTCTGCTCGGGCAGTTTTGAAATAAGTGGGTGCTGGGCCAGGGCACTAGTTATTTTAATGAAGTTGAGGCAGGGGAACTGCTTGACAGGGTGTCTGTAGAGATTCTCCATCATCCAGATCATGGTTTTTTCAAAGGTGCTTTTCAAAAGGCCACCGGACTTCCTTGGGTTTTTGTCAGGGAATTGCGCACCAGATACACAAATGGAAGTCGGAGACGCTAACACGGACTTGTAGTTTTATATAAATAAATATTTTTTAGATCTTATATTTACAGCAAACAAGATAGTCAGGCAAATGGGAGCATCATGAGACAAATCACAGACCATACAGGGCACACAGAAGAAAAAGATGGGGGGGAAATTCCCCTTCCATATCCACAGCAACCAATCAGAGCATAGATTGCAGAGATGGGTTGCTCCCGGTTGCTACTATTATGAAAATAATTCAGGGATTAGCTGATTCTAATAATGCAGTACCTAGCAGTCAAAAACTACAGTGCTTCTGAGCAGAAAGGTACTTTTTGACAATTAGAGTATATAATTGTTGAATTGACCTAAGCGGATAGGTGTCACCAGCAGACAGGTGATTGATGGTGAATTATGACTGAAAATTCAAGGAAGCAGACATGCTTCTGGCAGAGTTTCAGAGGTTTTCAGTCTCTTTTGCTTTCCTAGCATTTTAATTGATTGGTTTAACTTGTGCGATTGCCGTATATATTTGCTGCTTGTCTTGTTATTTTCTTAACATGCCCTTTTCTTGTTTTGTGTTGTTGTTGTTTCTTCTCTCTCGCCACTCTGGGATGATTTGCATCATATTCTTGTGTGCTCCCATTCTCCCTGAAGAAATTAAAGGCAGCTTTAAAATGGTTGTACATAACAAATGATAAATAACATTTGTCGTCGGGACCGCTAGCACCTCAGCCCCCTTTCATTCAGAACAAGCCTTACAGCGGTGTGATTAGTTTGTTTTTGAAGCCGTTTGGCTCAGCTTGAAGCAATTACCCATGTACATTGTAGGTATGAAAGGAGGAGGTCTGGTCTCTGAAATCTTGTACGGAGGAGGCAAAAAGAAAATGATCAAACACCAGTAAGCAACACCACCAACCCGGAATGCTAATGCTGTGGTACTTTCTCTCGTGTGCTGAGTTAAGCCTTGGCAGCTTTCTACAAGCAGATGTTAACAGTGCGGCAGTCTATAGGAATAAAGGACTCTCAGAAATGTTTCTGGCAATTGCACAAGAGTGTTTATTCTATGCGAAGGCATATGTGTGCATTTGGAACATCTTATATACTACTCGTACTCTATTAGGAAGGAATAGATAACTCTTGGGATCTCGGTTAATTAAGCACCATCAAATTGGGATCACTACTGGTCATCTCCTTTGTCTGTAGTGATGATCATTCAGAGCTCAGGGATCTGTTTGATACTATGTGGTCCCTATTTTAATTTCTCTTTCTACCTACCTAACAACTACCCGCATACCTGCCTATTTATTTTAGGATGATTGCAGGGTCCCCGGGTCACGAGATCACCTTTGGCGACTTTCTGACAAGCAAAGTCAATAGGGAAAGCCGGATTCACTTAACAACCGTATTACTAACTTAACAACTGCAGTGACTCGCTTAACAACTATGGCAAGAAAAGGTTGCAAAATGGGGCAAAACTCACTTAACAGCTGCCTTGCTTAGCAACGGAAATGTTGGGCTCAGTTATGGTTGTAAGTCGAGGACTATCTGTAGAGTACCGTATTTTTCGGAGTATAAGACGCACCAGAGTATAAGATGTACCAAGATTTTGAAGAGGCAAATTTAAAAAAAAAGTTTTTGCACTCTGCAGACCTCCCAAAAATGGCCCGTTTTTCGCAAAAATGGCCCCGTTGTTTTTAAAGGCATGAATAGCCTTTAGGGGGCTTGCAGAGTGCTCCTGGAGGGGCAGCCCCCCCCCCAAATGAGCAAAAAACAGCTCTGTTCTTTGTCAAAAAAATTGCATGCATAGCCTTTAGGAGGCTTATAGAGTTCTCCTGGAGGCTGGGAGTGCAAAATTGAGCAAAAAACAGCCTGTTTTTCACTCATTTCTGCCCTCCCCAAGTCCTAGGAGCACTCTGAAAGCCTTCTACAGGCTCCGCAGGGCCATTTTGGTAAAGGGGTGGGGTTTCGGGAGGCAAAAAATGCTGTATTCAATGTATAAGACGCACCCAGATTTTCAGCCTCTTTTTTGCAGGAAAAGGGTGCGTCTTATACTCTGAAAAATACGGTAGTTTAAATCAAATGGGTAGGCCAAAGATTAAGTGGGAAATTGATTTCTTTTGAATATGTACTGTTTGTATCGTGTAGAATTCGGCATTGTGGCCAACTATTGAACCCTGATAATGTATCTGAACACCCTCAGTTTGTAGTTCGATTAAAGCATTTTAATTGTTTTCTTTCCTTCCTCTTAACTGTATCTTCAGATGAGTAACAAGAGGTCCAATAGCTTCCGCCAGGCCATTTTGCAAGGGAACAGGAGGCTATGCAGCAAGGCCCTCCTGGAGGAGACAGGACTCAGCCTTTCTCAGCGGCTGATTCGACACGTGGCCTATGAGACGTTACCCCGTGAGATAGACCGGAAGTGGTACTACGACAGCTACACCTGCTGTCCTCCACCTTGGTTCATGATTGCCATCACAATTGTAGAGGCAAGTATCTTCAAGCACAGAATGATTTGGGTGGGGTTTACCTAGTCTACGGCATTCTCTTCGGCCTGAAAATGGATAAGCTTGTGAGCAATCAGATAAAGTTGGGGTCAGCTAATCCCTATGTAATTTAGACCAGGGGTGTCAAACCTTGCCAACTTTAAGATGTGTGGACTTTAACTTTAACAGAATGGCTGGGAGTTGAAGTCCACAAGTCTTAAAATTTAGCAAGGTTGGACAAACCTGATTTAGACCCTAATATATGCATACATAATTTAAATGCTAATATTTACACAGACAAAGAGTCCAAAGTTTTTTTTCTGGAATATGGTTTAATAATCAGCTACTGGTATAGACTGGGAGCAGATAACGTATTAAATGGATTCTCTGATATTTGCCATGGCAACCTGTGTTTTCAAAAAACAGTTTAAACTATGTTTAAATAGTTTAAATAGTTTATTAAACTATGTTTCCATTTCTTAAAATGTTTTAATGAAGGTATTGGACTGTGGCTTTCTAAATGTTGTCAGATTCCAACTCCTATAAAGTTTGGCCAGTTGTCCCAGACAGTGGTCAAAGATAATGGACTTTATATGTAGCAGCTGTAAATTCCCCACTTTTACCTAAGAACAGCATCCATAAGGAATGTCACCTCTCTGGCAGAACCGTTTGGGTAGAATTGCTTCTTCAAGGAGATCCGCTGAGATTGTGGTAGTTTAGAAGTAGCCAATATCCACTTGGAAAGAAATAGACGTTAGAAAAGATGTGAGTTAGTACTATTACTCGTCTGGCATTAACACAAAACATGTCTTGCACACCTTCAGTTTTGATAACCACCATGTTTGTTATTGCTTGCAAACTGGGGGAGTTGTCGGACATTCACCAAGAAGGATAAAACAAAATGCTGCTAAAACAGTTAAGGACAAATGGTGATGGACTGTGTTTGTCAGATGCAAGTAACCAGGAACAGGAATTGAGTTCAAAGCACTTTGAGTTTATTACATGTTACCGATACACAAGAATCTGACCTACTAATGGTCCAGGCAAATTGGTGCTAGATAAGAGTCAGCAGAATGCATGGAGGGCTGGACTTACAGTAGGTCTCTTGTGGGAGCGTAAGGATTCCAAACTGATGACACATTTGATCCCACCCACGGGCTTAGCCAGGTCATCTCCTACAATGCTGGTGCCTTTGAAAATAAGCTGTTGCTTGAAGGAGGGGTGCTGGCCAGTGTTATTTAATTGTTTTCGTACTGCATAAACAAGGCTTTCCTCTCTTAGTTATCTTTACTTCCTCTCCAAGCAGCTTTGTTCTTCCCTTTGCCTTTGTCTTCTCTTTGCAGGGCAACTATCAGGGGTGAGTTCCTACCGGTTCGGCTGAATAGGTAGTAACTCAGCTGGACATGTGACCATACCGGTTCTATCCTGGGCGCTGCCATCTTTATTTTCTGTTCTGCATATGCGCAGAACAATCTTCATTGAAAAAATGTAATTTTTTCTCCTTTTTTAATGGTGTGCGCATGCCAGTCCCAGAGAGATCCCAGAAGTGGGCCTTTTTTCACAAAAAGGGGTGCATTTTTCCCGTCCCCCAGCTTCCAGAAGCACTCTGCAGGCTTCGGCAGGGCTGGGGGAAGGGAAAATGCCCCCGTTTTTGCGAAAAATGGGTCATTTTTTACAAAAACGGGGGCATTTTCCCCTTCCCTCAGCCCTGCTGAAGCCTGCAGAGTGTTCCTGGAGGCTGGGGAGGACAAAAACTTTTTTTTCTTACTGGGTAGTTTGCAGGCGCTCCCTTTGCTCCGGTGAGGCTGGAGCCCCCCCCTCCCGCCGTCAAAACTTTTCTCCACCGTTTTGGTGGGCATCGCTTGGTGGTGGGGGTCATGTGACTGAGTGTGTGAGAGTGATGTCAAGTTGGCCCTGCCCACTCAGTCACATGCCCCCCATCTAGCCACACCCACCGTACCAGTAGTAAGAAATTTTGAAACCCACCCCTGGCAGCTACCCTTTCCTCTTGCCCCCCGTCCATTTTCTTTCCTTTTCCTCCTCTTCCTCCTCTGTTTCTGATGAAAGAAGAGAAAAGAAGGGAAGTTTGCTTGTCCGTGTACACGCTTGTGTTTCTCTTATGAAAATGGTTTGCGTGTGTGAGAAAGAATAGAATTATGATTACATAGGAAATTAATTAGCTATATAAATGAGATGCCAAATTTGTAGGCAATTGGTGGTGATTATTTTCATTTTATTTTGTCCTAGTTTGGCCTTGCTTTTTTTTAGTATTGCTTCAGGAAGAGATATGTATGTGTGGGTTCACATGTAATATGCATAGTATGGAGGGAGGAATCTCCCTCCCTATTTGAGGCCACAGACATTTCTTCAAACCTTCACGGACCCCCCTGTGATGACATCACACACCACGCCCCCCCGAAGCATCCAGGGATCACAGGTTGAGAACCACTGCTGTAGAAGATAGCGAAAATCTTAGTTTGAGAAGAGGGGGAGTTAGGAGTTGCATAGGATTTGGGGGGAGTGTTTCCCTGCCTGCTCTCTTTGGGAGGTTGTCTTCAATTCAGAGTAATCTTTTTAAGTAACTGTGATGTTAGTATGAGATAGAATGGAAACAAACACAGAAATGGAACTTGTAGAGCTCAGTATTAAGGTATCTCTAATGCTACTTGGCAGATTAGAGTCAGGTGGGGCTGAGGACCTCTGCAACTCTTCACTTGGGATTAGGATATTCTATAACCACGATGACGAACCTATGGCACACGTGCCACAGGTGGCACATGGAGTCATTTGTTAGGGCACGCGAGGCATTGCCCTGTCAGCTCCAGCACACATGCGTGCTCTGGTCAGCTGACTTCAGCCTTCATTTTTGGCTGTATTTGTCCCTACGGAGGGCAAAAAACAGCCCTACAGGCAACCCGAAAGTTTGGGAACGGAACCCCTGAGGGCCTCCGGGGCATGGGTGGGGTTTTTTGCCCTCCCCAGGCTCCTAGAAAGCCTCTGGAGCCTGGGGAGGGCGAAAAGCGGGTCCATCATGCACCAAAAGCGGGGGAGGGGGTCATGCTTGTGCATCTACACACAGGGAATTGCGTGCATAGAATTTTGAGTGTGGGCACGCCAACGCAAGACCCCCCTGTGCTCCCCCCACCTTTGCCATGCGATGGCAAAAAGGTTAGCCATCACTGTTCTATAAGGTTTGGTTTTTTTAAAAAAACAAAATCCACCATGCTTTTTACATGAGAGTGGGAGAAGTCATGTTAGCGATTTTTGAGGGACAGGCAGCTCTCCTTCTCTGTTCCTCTAGTAATCCCAGAATGGCAGTAGACCTTCTGAATGGCTAGATTACATGAATAATACGATGTTTAAGCCAAGGAAGTCCAGTCCAAGGAGTTTTAAGATGGGAAAGCTGGACAGTATGATTCACCCACTGTTGGATAAAGGACCATGTTATTTTGGAGAATCAATTAAATGAATGAATGATATCAAGTTCAAGAAGAGGTCTACAAGGGAAATGGAAATAACAGCAGGAATAAGCCTTTGGCCTTTTAATTTCTTGTTCGGTCCTTTGATCTCTCAAATAAAGCTTTATTTAAAGCTCAGCATAATGCTGAAATATATCTTAAGGCAGTTCTAAATGGTTTTAATTACATTATATTGAGCAATTAAACAAAAGTAATGGCGTTGCGGTAGAAAGGATGACAGTATATTTTAAAAATATGAAAGGATGCAGATCCTCTAACACTCTGTGTGTAGACGGTTTGTATAACACACCTTTGGGTCTGTCATGTATTTGTGCAATGGGTCAGTTTAGCATACGGATAGTCCTCGACTTACAGCAGTTCATTTAGTGACTGTTCAAAGTTACAACTGCACTGAAAAAAGTGACATGACCATTTTTCACACTTATGACCGTTGCAGCATCCCCATGATCATGTGATTTACATTTGAATGCTTGACAAATGCTTCATATTTATAACGGTTCCAGTGTCCCGGGGTCAGGTGAGCCCCTTTTGTGACCTTCCAACAAGCCAAGTCAATGGGAAAGCCAGGTTCCCTTAACAACCGTGTTACTAATTTTACAACTGCAGGGATTCTCTTAATAAATGTGGCAAGAAAAGTCGTAAAATGGGACAAAGCTTAACAACTTTCTCACTTAGCAATATAAACTTTGACCTCGATTGTGATCGTAAGTCGAGGGCTACCTGTATATGCATATATACTTTTACATTTGCATCGCAGACTGATTTAGTTGGTAATACGTTTTGTTTTACAGTTTTATAGTCATCTATGCCCTATAGATAACATAGGAAATATGTGTTGACCCATTGGAAATGAAATGTCGTTGAATCCTCCTGGAATCGATTTAGCTGAATAAAATACGTTTCATGACTTTCTTTGGATCTGCTGGCTTTTCTTCCAATGGCCTAAATTTGGCATCAGTATGAGAAGGGCTTAAATCCAGGCAGATTGTATTTGTGTGGAATTACTCCAGAGAAGAGAAATTCTGGCCAGTTATGGATTCTGCCACTGCGGAGATTTATGTATGCCCATGTAATCCTCCTTTTACATTGCCTGGATTCCCACATTGTCCTAAACCATTATGAAATCTGCTTGGCTTTGGCTCAGCAAGAAGTGAGAAGCAGCCATTGCAACATAATCTGGAAGGTTCCCAGAGGCTGCTATTTCATATTCAACAACAAGTTAAATGAAAAAGTTTGGTTATGAGTGCGGTATTTAACATGGCGCCATTCGGGTGTTCATTATTCAAGTATTTTGATTCAACTTGTGCAGACAAAGCTTAAATATGATGTTCTTGAGGATGAGCTAACAGACAGGTTGTCCTCAACAGGAGGGATTAATATTAGAAATCTCCTCCACATTTAAAACAAACAAGTAACCAAAAAAGTCCAAACTGACTCCTAGTTAGAAGTACTTTTGTTGAACTGAGCTGTTTATTTTTCTTAAAATGCACAGGTTTTGTTTTCTTTCTGCTGTTCAAGCATTTGGATTCAAGAGAGCAAAGGTACCTCAGAATATTTGTGAGACAATCTGCAATTCCTTAAACCGCACGTGCTTTTTCCCAGGATCACAATGTAGCTCCACAATTCCAGAATGTCGCAGTGATCACACAATGTAGTCACACAATTCCAGGGGAAAGTGCAGCTCTTTAAGGACTTGCCCTTAAAGAGCTGCTTAAAGGTGTCGTCTGAACACTCCCTCACACTCTGAGGCACCTTTCCTCCCTCCAATTAAAAGCTCTGGGTTTTTTTTTTTTTCTGGATATGCAAATGGATATTTGGTTAATTGTGGGCTTTCCTTGCTCTCCTAGGTTGCCTTCTTTCTTTACAACGGTGTGGTCCTGGATAGGTTTGTGCTGCAAGTAACCCATCCCTTCTATCTGAAGAATTCATTATTATACCATCCTCAACTCCGTGCCCAGGCCTGGAGGTACCTCACCTACATCTTCATGCATGCAGGGTGAGTGTTGCAGAAATGTCAATGTCTCCATTGTAACATAGTATTAGGGCAGGGGTGTCAATCTCACATCATCACAGAGGCATCTCGTGACGTATCAGGACTTTCCCCCCTTCACTAAACTGGGCATGGGCGTGGCCAGCCTGTGACATATCCAGCCTGCCCTGTTTAACAGCCCTGTATTAGGAGAAGAGGGTAAGGGAGACCTTGCAGTTGGCAGACCTGGGTCCAGTATCACGGCATGGCCCACTGTTCCTCACCTCTTTAAATTAGCTTTCCATGTGCCATTTTAATTTACTGCTGTATCCCTACCATAATTCCTAGTCACCTATAGTTGCATACCATCCAACTTTCTGGGTTTTCACAACTAAACAATAAACTAACCAGGTAGGCTGGGTTCCTATAACATGGTAGGATAAAAAGGAATTTTTATTTTTATCTAATTTGCAGTTCAATGTTCTGGAAGTCCTTGACTTGCAGCCATTCATTTAGTGACGAAAGTTACAACAGTCCTGAAGTGACTTAAGGCCTCTTTTCACATTTATGACCATTGCGTCATCCCCGTGATCACATGATCAAAATTCGGACGCTTGGTTCTGGCTCATATTTATGATGGTTGCAGTGTCCTCGGCGGTCACGTGATAATCTTTTACGATCTTCTGACAAGCAAAATCAATGGGGAAGCCCGATTCACTTAACAACTGTGTTATCCTAACAACTGCAGTGATTCACCTAGCAGCTGTGGCAAGAAAGGTTGTAAAACAGGGCAAAATTTACTTAAACAACTTTCTTACAGAGCAATAGAAATTTTGGGCTCAGTTGAAGATCGTAAGTCGAGGATTACCTGTATTCCTTTGCTCTTTCTGTCACTCATCTTACGTCATCTATTTAATTTGTGTCCCTCTGCCTTTTCTGAAATCTCCCTGTTCATGTAGCTTTTTTTCTCTTTGTGTACAGCTCTAAGTTTTCTTGGTAAGATCTTAAGAACAAATTCACTTCCCATAGCAAATTAGTGTAATGGTTTGATAATTTCTACATTCTCTTGCATCTCTCGTCTTTGGCGTCGGTGTATATACCAAACTTTTTCACACCATCTGTTCCATATTTGTGTAAACAAAACTATTAGTCCTTTAAACCCCTCTTCTCTACAGTTTTAAGCAGTTCAGTGGGGGCATCATCCAATGGTGGATTGCCAAATGTTTTACTACCGGCTTGGGCGCTCCCCGGCGCACTCCCGGGCGCGCTCGTACTTGCGCAGAAGCATCCGGATGGGTGGGCAGAGCCTCCCACTGCCGCTACTACTGGTTCGCCCGATCTGGACCAAACCGGGAGCAATCCACCTCTGGTGTCATCTGTGTTTGGTGCCTTCCTTGTTTCACAATGGTTTATTGTCTGTCTCATTCCATTTTTTAATGGGCTCCATTTCTGAATATAATCATTCTGTTGCCTCCAGGTCTACTGGTGGAAGGCTTCTCAGCTGGTAGATCTCATCATCTACCATTCACATTCCATACAATTATATAGGCAACAATACAAAAATAGTTTGCTCTTTCCTTTTTCCATTTGATCTTGGAGCGTCTTCTGTTAGGTACAGGTAGTCCTCAACTCACAGTAGTTCATTGACCATTTCATATTGACCATTTGACATTACAACAGCGCCGAAAAAAGTGAGTTATGGCCAGTGGTGGGATTCAGCCAATTGGCACCACTTTGGGAGAACCGGTTGTTAACTTTCTGAGCAGTTTGGTGAACTGGTTGTTAGAAGAAATCATTAGGACAGGAACCGGATGCTCAATTATTTGAATCGCACCACTAGGTATGCCCGTTTTTCACAATCGTTGCAGCATCTACATGGTCACATGATCAAAATCCAGAGGCTTGGCAATGCAATCATATTTATGACGGTTGTAGTAGTGTCCCGAGGTCCTGTGACCACCTTTTGCGACCATCTGACAAGCAACGTCAATGGGGAAGCCTGATTCACTTAACAACCACATTACTAACTTAACAAGTGCGATGATTCACTTAACAACTGTGGCAAGAAAAGTCATAAAATTGGGCAAAGTTCATTGAACAACTTTCAAAGTTCGGGCTCATTTGTGGTCATAGGTTGAGAACTACCGTAGTTTGCCTTCATCCCCTAAGGACATATTCCATAAACCTTGTTCTACATTATCCAAAATCACTAATCAGAAAATCATTTTTACCCAATGTAGGTAAAAAACTTTAAGCTTTTGTTTGTGTTCAGATAATGGGTTTGCATGTCGTTCTCCAAAGAAAAACCACTTTTATTCAATTTTGTGTAATTTACCCAGATTTGGAAAACATGGCCTTAGAGATTAGTTCTTAGCTGCCTCTCTTCTGCTCAGGGATTCACTGAGTTATGTCTGGCAAAAAAACAAGAACATTAACACTGGGTCAGTCTTGAAATTATTTAAGATCCCTGACTATAATGCAACACCGAAAATACTGGCAGATATTACTTGATAGCCGTTTCAGAATCAAGTAGGGAGCTTCTCCAGCTAAGACCCCCCCCCCCCAAATCTAATTGGAACATTTTGGCCCTTTTGCCAATAAATAAACTGTCCTATCAGATTTGCAGAAAACATTTCACTTGTACACATTTGCTAATGAAAGCTTTTTTGTTGTAGTTTAACCTGAGAGGGTATTTCCCAGTCCTTCTTCTGATGGCAATAGAGTACAGGTAGTCCTCGACTTACGACCACAATTGATCCCAAAGTTTCTGTTGCTAAATGAGGCATTGGTTAAGTGAGTTTTGCCCCATTTTACGACCTTTCTTGCTAGAGTTGTTAAGTGAATCACTGCACTAGTTAAGTTAGTCACAGAGTCGTTAAGTGAATCTGGCTTCCCCATTGACTTTGCTGTGTGTCACTTTTTGTGATCACAATGACTCCAGGACATTGCAATGTCATAATATGAACCAGTTTGCCGAATGTCCGAATTTTGATAGGGATGCTGCAATGGTTGTAAATGTGAAAAACGGTCATAATAAGTCCCTTTTTTCAGTGTCCTTGGAACCTAGAACGTTCATTGAATGAACTGTTGTAAGTCGAGGACTACACACCCTACAAGTTTTCATGCACCTATTATAATATCTGGTTTTACCCTATCATT
Source organism: Natrix helvetica (assembly GCF_964273705.1). Taxonomy (NCBI): domain Eukaryota; kingdom Metazoa; phylum Chordata; class Lepidosauria; order Squamata; family Natricidae; genus Natrix; species Natrix helvetica. The sequence continues at coordinate 228,979,763 of NC_138548.1, forward strand.
TTTTCTGATCCTCCACTATCAAGCTGAGCAGTACAGAAACTTAGCCTCAACATATGTGAAGAAAATCAGGCACCCTAAAATCTCTGGGATGTTTTTGAATGAAAAGCATTGACTTTCTTTAAACACAACCAATCACCCTGGAACCTTGAAAAATTTCAAAGCACTTTAGTCATATTGCAGAACACATTTCTTACTCCCAAAAGCTAACCTTTGCCTTCCCAAGTATCTTGATGCCACTAGGCTGCTGTGTGGCTTGAAAAATGTGCTGAATCTTTTAATTATCCTGGGGTTTTGGCTTTTTTTACACACCCTTGGCTGGTTTCCAGGGGAATCTCTCGGAAGATCAAGTATCCAAAGTCTGCTGTCTGTACACACTAGACTGAACTGGCATTGGATGATGATATTTTTTGGCATATTCTAAACCCTTTGGAAGTGCAAGCCATCCCAGCCGCACACTTATTCTCCACTCGAGAAGCAATGGGTGTTAGGGATGGTTGCTTTTAAGAAAACTGTGTAATATTTAAAGGGCTCAGCAATCACTTCCAGCCAAGTTGCCTGAATTAAGATTATTTCACCAGCTGGAGAACAAAATAATTCTCAAAGAAAGCAATAATGGTATTTGTGCTTTTTAATGGTAAGGCCATTATTCTGCCCCCCCTCACTCCCTTCCAACAAAGGGCAAATGGATACAAGGGTGGTGAAATCTATTGTTGCCCTGCTTCCTGCTGTGACTTTAAAATGTTAATGCGGATCTCTTAATTTATTATGCTGATCTGCTCTGGGGGGGGGGGCATGACAACTAGAAGGTACCCTGGGAGAAAGGAGTCATTGGGGGGGGGGGCGTTGCTTGGCCTTCCTCAGAGCATCCTCAAACATGTGCTGTTCATGTTCCAGCCCTAACAGGGAAAAGGTTTCTGAGACCCCACAGTTGTAAAATTTAGCTTTCCGCTTTAAGGCAGAATGGCCGTTAATGATCTGTGGGGGGCCCCACCCATTTGTACTCCTGCCATAACTAATGAATTGCATTGATTCAAGGGCCCGCTTACTTGGTCCCAAAGAAGGTGAAGCCTGGATAAATCAATTACATTGTCATCCAAAGAATGACACATTCAGAGCATGGGAAAGCTAATTATGTTTTATGGGCCCTTATTGAACGATGGGACTCTGATGCGCTTGGCTGCTGCAGGACCAGGAGCAGTTTAACTGAATGGAAGGCTGATTTTTAAAGAACCAGCCAAACACTGGGCAAGCAGAAACATCGTCAGAAATAAATCATTGCACTTCCAGAGAGGTGGTTTAAAAGGCAGTTAAATTCATTGTTAGGGTAAAACCATGAAGCTTCCCATGACGATTCTTGTTATTTAAGCCTGCATTTAGCTGTGATTCTTTCAGTACAAGGAAAAAGATAATATTTAAAACCTTGTTTCAAACTTTTCCCCTCGTTTTCAGTCTAAACAACATGTTTTGGTTAAATGTTATGATCGGTGATTATTGTATGAGGATGCAAGCACAGAGAGTTTGCAATCCGCCCTGTTTCAACTTAAACAAGTATGATAATCAGCAAGATTTTTTTTTAAAAAAAAACCCACTCTACAAGAAAATCTGGGCCTAACATCAAATGGTAAATCTTGAACAATTTAGCTGTTCAGTATTCTTGGATATATGCCATCTGGCTCGGGAGATTGGCAATTTTTTAATTAGTTCATTTATCGCCTTTATTTGTGCTATTCAAGCAGAATGATTGATGGATCCAACTTTTGGGGGGATGAAGTCTGGATGTAAAGAATTAAATCTTTTTGCAGTCTCCATCTCTTCTTTTAATGTTCTTGTTAAATAATGAAGTAGCCATTTCGTTTTTCACAAGTTGCTTAAATCCTGTGCACTTTACTGACCACATTATACACTACTATGCAGTGTTCAAACCTTGTGAGGTTTTTACTTCTGGAGTTTCGAAAAAATTACAGCTGTCTCCATGTAGAAAATCTCTTAACAGAGAGTGTACATTTTCCTTGTGTTAACATTGATTGTTCAAAAAGCTTAAAAAAACAAACGCAAATCATTCTCCTTTCATTGTTTGACATATACATTTCTCCAATATAGACTTTCAAAATACACAACTCTCCAATGCAAACTTGATTTAAAATGTAACTACTTATTTTTGCATACAACTTTTGGTAGAATACCTGACTTTTCACACAGGGAGTTCATTTTTTGGGTCAAGAAATGATACCTGATGATTGAGTGATTGGAGTGATTGGAGTGATTTATCATATTTATAGCCATGACTTTTAATTTCTGTTCTTCAGGCCAGGGATTTTTTTTGCATCATTCTTTAGAACAGGGATGAACATTTGACAACCACTGTGAGTTGCTCCACAGCCTCTGATTTGCAGCTTCTAAATTGCCCTGGAATGACTGGGTTCAAAATGTTTGCCAGTTTTTCAGAAAAGGAATTGAAAGGCAAAACGGTTCCCATTTCATCTTTTAAAAATTTCCAGTGCTTTCTGAATAAGTTATTTCCCATCTGAAGGCATTAAACCAGTGGTTCTCAACCTTCCCAATGCCGCGACATGGAAAATATATATTTTCCGATGGTCTTAGGTGACCCCTGTGAAAGGGTGATTCGACCCCCAAAGGGGTCCCGACCCACAGGTTGAGAACCACTGCATTAAACCTTTTTAAACTGCCCAACCTTCTCAAGCAGGATTGTCCATACAGAGATAATGTCACTGCCATTAGAGACACCCACTGGAACACTAAGGACTAGATCATTCATTCATTCATTCGCTTGTTTGTTATTTGACATCTTTGGTGTAAAAGATTTCTGCCCTCTGCGAGATAGCAGAGCAGGAAATAGTACCTTGCGTTGCCAGAAATTATCCAGTTCATTCGAGTTCAGATTTGTACCAGTCCATGGTCTTAATTACCATGCCTGATTGATTAATAGTAAATTAATTGTGATTAACATATAATAATTATGGTTCATTGAGTTTGGTGGTTAAACATGTAGCCCTAATCAGTAGTGTTCAAAAGCAGATTTCTTAAACAGTATTTATTACATTATTTTTAAATTAAGGAGCATGCCTGTTTGAATGCTCTTTGGAAAACTGAAGCCAGGAAGTCTAGTGCTTTTAAATTGTATTTTAAACTAAATAATATTTTATCAAGGGGGTTATGTAAATGCTTTTATAATGTTTTTACAAAATATTACTCGGGGATTAAAAATGATGATGATGATGATGATGAAGATGATGATGATGATGAAGATGATGATGATGATGATGATGATGATGATGATGATGTAAACTGAATAAAAATAAGCAGTGCTGTTTTCTCAGGATAGAACACCTTGGACTCAACGTAGTCCTTCAGCTTCTGGTTGGAGTTCCCCTTGAAATGGTTCATGGTGCAACAAGGATTGGATTTGTCTATATTGCTGGAGTGATCGCAGGTAAGCTCTGTGACTGATATTGGTTAGCCGTTATTATTTTGGGGCCCACAAAAAAGCTTAAAAGCTGCCTGCTCTTTATTATTGCATCTTTTAGAAAAGTGTTTGTCCTCCATCCAGTGATGGGTTCTGGATCCCGTTGGAACTGGTACGGTGCAACGGGGCCCGGTGTCCACCACACAAACATGTGCAGTGCACACATGCATCCTTACCTCCTGCAATGCTCCAGTTGCTCGGCGGAGCATTGCACAGGCGGCGTATGCTCCGTGCGCATGCGCTGAAGCGCCAAAGAGCTCAAATACAGATAAGGAGGGTGGGCCATCCGGAGCACCGTACTAGAACGGTACTCGGTGCTCCCGACAGGCACCGGTACGCCCATATCGGGGCGTACCGCCTACAACCGACCACTGCCTCCATCCCTAGTCTGAAGCAAAGTTGTAGTTCTGGAATTCTTTAACATTGTGAGAACGTCCTTGTCAATGAAGCTGAGAGTGTTACGTATTTTTTTTTGTGGCCGTCGTTCAATGATCTCCACAATCATTTAGTGGAACCAATTGTCCGCTATGGGGCATTTTTTTTACTAAAAACAAGAAGAAAATGCTGTTTTCTGGCAAGACATCGTAAATCAATTGAGCGTGCAGGATGCTGCAAACAGCCATAAATGCAGACCAGTTGCTGGGCACCCAAAATGTAATCCTTGAGGGGCGGGGTGGGGGGCGGGGGCGGGGCAGGGCGGGCAGCCTTTGGAACTTCTAATCCAGGCTGTAAGTACCTTTTTGGGTTCCATAGTAACTGCTTTTTGGTTTTTGGTTAGTTTTTGGGTTAGATCAAAAAGGCAACTAACTTGCTGATAATCCAGCAATTTCTTAAAATAGATGACAGCGTTTCATACACTGATTTTTACATTTGTGTTGCACTTGTCCTGTCAGTGTAGCTTTTCCACTCTTTAAAAAAAAAATTAAGACATTCTTTAAGTTGAAAGATGCTGGGTAGGTGAAAAATCAAAAAGTGTAATTAAAACAATAACACCGAGCAAGGTGTGTTTGTTTATTATGTGGCTGGAACAGTGGTCATTTGCTGTTATTCCTCTTTCAGCTTTCCCTGTTAGATTTTCTTTCCTTTGCGCTAATGAACAAATGATGTTTTAATAACTGAACAGGAATAAGACGTTTTTTGCCATGAGAAAATAAACAAAGGCGGAAAGTGTAATTGTTATAATGGGATGGCAAAATTATAGATGGGAGCTCAACACACATCTGAGGATTTATAACTTGGAACCTGGATATCTGATGGTAGTGATGGAAATGGCAGGATTTATGCCGAGAGGGAGAGGGAGGGCAGGAGAAAAAATAAATTTGGAAAACTCACTTTGCATAGTGGAAAGATTTTCCTTTATGGAACATTCCACTGTGGAGTTCTCCTTTCAGATCGAACTAATTTAACAGCTAAATGAGAACAAATGCTGAGGTGAGGCCGCAATGTAAGCATATTTACAGGCTTCACATATGACAATTTCTTATTCGCCTTTCCTTTTTCTTATTTGTAACCTATCTGAAATATGTCCTGTCAGCAGGGTTTTTTCCCCTCCTTAACAGATTTGCTATGGAAATGAAAGTGATAGGGAGAGCAATGGGAAAAGCCAGGAAGCTTTTAAAAACAGAGCCCGGTGTCATCTGGGCCACTCATAAAATTCTGTTAATAAAAGAATTGCAAAATTAAAAACCTTCTTCTTATTATTTTCCTGGACCTCTGGCTCCTGCTGGGTTCACAGGAAAAAGTCATATCTGGGGCGGGGGGGGGGGGGGGGAATTTTACCAGGTTCATTTGAGACATCATTTGTGGTCCTATCTGGCCAGGCCACTACTACCCTGTTTCCCTGAAAATAAGACCTCCCCTGATAATAAGCCCAATCAGACCCTGTCTTATTTTTGGGGAAACCCAGTACTAACCTTGATCACTTCAAGGAGCTTTACATGGAGCTGCCTTTGAAGAATAGGCAGATTTTGGAATTGGCATAAAAGGTAGCAGAACCCCTGTGGTGATTGGTGATAGCACACCTGCATGGAAACAGCTATATTATAACAAAGAGCTGGTTTTAACTCCCGTGTGATTTTTAAAAAGTTCTCCGGAGGCCAATTCTCTTTAACTAAGCAATTTCCAGCTTAAACATAATGGGAGCTACTATAGGTAGTCCTCGACTTACAACAATTCATTTAGGGAACCGTTCAAAGTTACAATGGCACTTGAAAAAAGCGACTTATGACCGTTTTTCACACTTACGACCATTGCAGCAACTTTGTGGTCACAGGATCAGCATTCAGATCCCTGGCAACTGACTCATATTTATGACGATTGCAGTGTCCCGGGGTCATGTGATCACCTTTTGCGACCTTCTCACAAGCAAAGTCAATGGGGAAGCCACATTCACTTATCAACTGAGTTACTTAGTTTAACAAGTACAGTGGTTTACTTAATAACAAGGGCAAGAAAAGTCATAAAATGGGGCAAAACTTCACTTAGCAACAGAAAATTTGGGTTCAGTTATGGTTGTAAGTTGAGGACTACCTGTACTATTGTCTCCAGAGTCTGTTCTTTGGAGCAGAAACATAGAAGGTTGGACGTGGAGAATCCCAAGGAATAAATACGGTAATCCTGTACTTTCCACTATCTTTTCCTTTATCTTGCATGAAGCCTTTTTTCTGGGTATGAATTTGTTGTTATGCCAGCTTTGACATTGTGTGCATTCCTCCATTATTTTATGTCCAAACATTTATTAGACAGGAAACTCTGTAAGACAACTTCCAACAAGGGACCGTATTATTGCATGTTATGTCACGATCAGTGTACTTTTCATTTGATTTCTAAAGCTGTTAACAAGCACATGGCTATCCTGACAATAACTACAGCAAAGACAGTCTTGTTGCAATTAACTTCAGTGAGCAATAATTCTCCCCTGAAGTGATTTTTTGCAGTGTAATTTACCAGTTGGTTGCCCATAAACTGTTGGCTGGTTGCAACCTGGAGATTTTTATTCACTTAATCAGAACAACCAAGCAGAAAAGGAAAACTGGCATCTCTTGGTTTATTATCATGGCATTTTCTTTGGCTTCTTAGCTAGGCACCAATAGTTTCTCTCACAACACTGTACACAATTGAAATGTCTTTTGTGCAAGGAAGTTTTTTAAAAACCCACTGAACAGTCACATTAGCTCATGATTTCTTTTAATGTTGGTTTATTGAATGGGGTACGATGGCCTGATGTACTCATAATGCTAAGCCATAAATTATGTCTTATAAACCCCAATAGCTGCTAGGACGTCGCAAAAGAGATGGGCTGTATGCAGGGCCCAAATTGCTGTAAGGTAAAGGTTCCCCCCCACATGCGTGCTAGTCGTTCCCGACTCTAGGGGGCGGTGCTCATCTCTGTTTCAAAGCCGAAGAGCCGGCGCTGTCCGAAGATGTCTCTGTGGTCATGTGGCCGGCATGACTAAACGCCGAAGGCGCACGGAACGCTTTTACCTTCCCACCAAAGGTGGTCCTTACTTTTCTACTTGCATTTTTACGTGCTTTTGAACTGCTAGGTTTGCAGAAGCTGGGACAAGTAGTGGGAGCTCGCTCCGTTACACGGTGCTAGGGATTTGAACTGCCGAGCTTTCTGATCGACAAACTCAGTGCCTTAACCACTGAGCCACCACGTCCCCTAAATTACTGTTACTTGCCTAATAAAGTCGTCTCTTATCGCAGTTGCTAAACTATTTTCCACCATTTTGAGGCCAGACACGTAAATACACTAATGAACCTTTAAGGAAAGAACAGGGCCTAAAACTTATCCTAAAACTTTCAAATGAGCTTTTATCACATTGTGTGTTATTACAGCTCTACCCAGCCCACAGTGACCCTCATTCTCCTGAAATATGTTAAGTTTAGCTATGAAATGTTTATAACTGGTGAGGGCCAAACACCACCTGATGACCTGTTTGTGGTCTCTTACTGCTTATTGTGCCACCTGAACAGCTGATGGGAGAGAGAATATATTGGACCAAGCAGGACATTATTTTGATTCATTAGGTTTAAGGAATTGTCCAATGGGGTTTTCTTTCCAATTCAGCTACTTAACACGGTTCCTTTCTTTTGCAAAAGGAGCTGATCCAAGTGGTTTAAAAGCTATAAAAAGCACAAAAAAGTTAACAATTTTCAAAGCATTTGTACGAGCTCAGGCTCACAGCAACAACACAAGTAGGCCTCAACTTACAACAATTCCTTTAGTGACTGTTCAAAGTTAAAATGGGACTGAAAAAAGTGACTTATGACTGTTTTTCACACTTAGGACCTTTGCAGCATCCCCATGGTCACAGGATCAAAATTCAGATGCTTGGGCAACTGACTCATATTTATGACGGTTGCAATGTCCCCGGGGACATGTGATCCTTATTTGCAACCTTCTGACAAAGTCAATGGGAAAATCATCTTCACTGAACCATTGTGTTACTAATGTTAACAACTGTGGCAAGAAAGGTCATAACATGGGGTAAAATTCATGTAACAACTATCTTGCTTAGCAGCAGAACTGTTGAGCTCAGTTGTTGTCGTAAGGCGAGGATTGCCTCTATTGTATAGACCAGAAGGGGAAACAAGGTATAAGAATTAAGCCGTGGCCAAGGTAAATGCCTGTTGAAGAAGAAATGTTTTCCTTGCTACTTGGAATGCACTCTTCCAAAACAGGATAGTAATCTAAATTCTTGAAGCAGTATAAAAGAAACTGTAATCATATTTAATACATCTGGCAAGCAGACTAGCTTTTAAAATCATTAACAACTCCCCTCAGGATGTAGGGCTGAAACACACTAATTTTAAACCCATTAAATGCTTTATATATTTTTAACGTTTACTTTAAAAAAAAAACAGTTTACAGATGCCTAGGACATCCCAGAAAAGCATGTAATAGAGTCTAATAACTGAAAAGGAAGCCGACCTAATCTTCCGGCGAAAAATATGTACGATCCCCCTACTTTGGAGAGGACCCGTTGAGCTTTCTCTGCAAAGACGGAGTAACTTATTGGACAGTAAAATGATATTAGCCCTTTCGTCACAGCAGATGGCAGTAGCTACCCAATCTTGGCTAATCTCAAAAAAGCTAAAGAGGGATGGATCTGGTTGGAGATAAGACCAAGAAGAAATCCTAAATTTTTTGACCTGACTGGGTAATTGGGAAAAAATATATTAGTAGAAGATCATTGCCAACTGTTTCTGTTTTGCTCTTAAATCAAACATGTCCATAGAGATTGGTGGTTGAATTCTCATAGTCTTCTTCTAGAAAGTACAGATAGTCTTCAACTTACAACAGTTCATTTAGTGACCGTTCTAAGTTACAACGGCACTGAAAAAAAATGGCATGGCTGTTTTTCACAAATACAACCATTGCAGTATCCCCATGGTCAAGTGATCAAAATTCAGATGCTTACTATCTTATATGTTTGACGATTACAATGTCCCAGGGTCATGTGATCCGCTTTTGCAAACTTCTGACAAGCAAAGTCAACGGGGAAGCCAGATTCACTTAACAGCCGTGTTGCTAATTGAACAATTGCAGTGATTCACTTAACAACTGTCCTAAAACGGGGGTAAAACTCACTTAACAACTGTCTTGCTTAGCAGCAGAGATGTTGGGCTCAATTGTGGTCGCAGGTCGAAGACTATTTGTGTTCATAGAAAAGGCAGGGGGTGTTTTATTTGGCATTCATTTGTACTTACCTTTTTTTTATTATTTCTCCAAGGTTCCCTGGCAGTGTCCATTGCTGACATGACTGCACCTGTTGTGGGTTCATCTGGAGGGGTGTATGCTCTTATCTCTGCTCATTTAGCCAATATAGTGATGGTAAGCCCTGGATTAAGTAGAACAGATATTGCCTTTGAGACCAGAATGTGCTGTTTATTGGATATGGATTCATTTATGCGACAGCTGAACTGTTGTTTTCAATCCAGCCTGAACAAATAACATCAACATTTGGTTGTTGTCATTCTTGTTTTCTTTTTCCTAGGCTTATGTTGATTGTCAGCAAGTAAACAAGTATCTCACATATTTCCATTTACAATAACCAACAGATCTGATTTTATGCTATTATATGAGCATGGGAGAGTTAGTTCTCATATAGTCAATAAAAAAAATAAGACAGTAATAACTCTGACCATTACCAAAGCAAAGGACAAATGGAAACCATTAGCTATCTGCAAAAGAACTGGGTAGCCCATTAAAAGGACTGAATATTGTTTTTATATATAAGACATACAAATGCATAGCACACAGCCCATTCCCATAAAACCAAAAGAAGTCAACCAATTTGGATCTATTGGCATGTACGAGTTAAGCCAGTATCTGAAAAGCTATGAATTATGGATTTTTTTGTTTAAGACTTTTGGAGGAAGCCAGGTTGGGAAAGGCTAGTCTATGGTACAATGCAGCCAAAAGGAAGATTACTATTAGATTTTCAGGTGCCAAAAATCCACTGTGGGGTTTGTATTTTATTGCCAAAAAAAATATATCACATTGTATCTAGCCCTGCCAATTAAAAATATAAATAATTCTAGCTTAATGTTAGTGAGGGAGATTCTTGGATGATGAAAACGATGCATTGGGCACTCTAAACACATTCATCACAATATTTGTTCCACTTTGCCTTGCTTTTTCTCCTGAGAGACTGACTCTATCAAACCTTTTTACTTTCCCTGGAAGTCCTTGGATAACTGCAAATAATAAAAATGTCTGTGCCTTTAGAATGAAATATTCCTGGAAATAAATAAAGGGAGAAGAAACATAAAGCAATTCACCCTATGGGAAATAATAGATAAACAAACCAAATAAAAACGCAAGATTTAGCAGTGGCTTCCACAGTTTTCTAAGTGCATTGTTATCTCTGTGGAGAAATGAACCAAAGATGCCTTCTAAAGATGCCTTTCCCCCAAAAAAACTGGATCGATTTGTAGCATCTTTTCTGATGCTTATCTAAAATGTTTGTACTTCATCTCCCATGATTCCTACTGCCCATAAAAAGGCACAAGGTTGAGTAAGAGTCATAGATCATAGACAAAATGGCAATTACATATAACTCAGAAATGCTTAAAATGGTTCAGGTTACATATTGAAATATTACCTTGAGTGGTACCTGTTTGTACCTCTCTGGCCGGCTTTGTGAATTGATTTCCAGAGCACAACCATATTGCATCAGTAACCACAGTTGCTTACCTTGACTTGCGACCTCAACTGAGCCCCAAATTTCTGTTGCTAAGCAAGACATTTGTTAAGTGAATTTTGCCCCATTCTTGCTAAGTGGATTACTGCAGTTGTTAAGTTAGTGACACAGTTGTTAAGTGAATCTGGCTCCCATTGATCTGGCTTGTCAGAAAGTCACAACAACTGATTAAAAACAGATTAAAATTACAGAAAATGAAAAGTAATCTTTAAAAAAACCATGAGTTTGGAGCGGAGTAGTGGTGGTGACTTCATTGTTGTTACACCAACCATCTCCAGCCTAGATCTTCTCCTAGACCAGCGATGCCGAACCTTTTGTGGCTCGCATGCCATAAGTGGGGGGAGCGCAGGGGGGTCGTGTGCAGGCGTGCTGCACCCATAATGCTATGCACATCCCCAGTGAGCATGTGCGCACTACAGGCGTGACACCCCCCATTTTTCCATGCTTTTTTCGCTCCCCCAGGCTCCAGAGGCTTTATGGGAGCATGGGGAGGATGAAAACAGCTCCCCCCCCCAGAAGCCCTCCGGAGACTTCAGGGACCTTCAGTAGGCTTTCCTGAAGCCTCCGAAGCAGTCAAAACAACCCTCCGAACAAACCGGAAGTCACTTCCGGTTTGCTCGGAGAGTCGTTTTAAGCACTCCGAAGGCTTCACGGACCTCCAAGAGGCTTCCCTGAAGCCTCCGGAGCAGTCAAAACGACCCTCCGAGCAAACAGGAAGTCTGTTCCTGAACTTCTGGTTTGCCCGTAGGGCCGGTATTTTGCACTCCGGAGGCTTCAGGGAAACTCATGAAGCCTCCGGAGGGCTCCGGGCTGCAGGGAAGGGCTCCTTTCGCCCGCCCCAGGCTCCTATAAAGACTCTGGAGCCTGGGGAGGGTGAAAAATGGCTTTAAAAAAGGGTGAACTCAGCTGGCCCGCGCGTGCATGTGCGCTAGCCAGCTGACAGGGCAGCGCCTCGCGTGCCCTGACAAATGGCTCCGCGTGCCACAGGTTCGCCATCACTGTCCTAGACCCCACCAGCCAAAATTCCCTGGCTGATGGGATCTGCAATAGGCCTTTACTGCCAGCATGAGTGGGGCCGGCCAATAGAATCAGGAGAAGACAAGTCCTCAGATATCCTGGACCCTTGCCATAGAGGGCTTTAAATGTGATAACCGACACCCCGAATTGGACCCGGAAGCAGAATTGGCATTTATGGCAGCTTGTATAACAGTGGTGTTACATGTGCCAACTCAACTTAGGGGCCTCTAAAACTGTTTGCACTGCCGCATTTTAGACAATTGTAGTTTCGGAACACTCTTGAAGGGTAGCCCGCTGTAATAATCCAAAGAAGAGGTGACCAGGGCATGAGTGACTGGGTGCAGGGGCCTCAGGATGCAGAAAATGATGCAGTTGGCACAAAACAGGAAGTTGTCCTAGCCACGCCGGCCACCTGCTTTTTGAGCAGGAGTTGCAAATCTAGGAGACTAGGAGATCTTATACACCAAATCTATCTGCGGTAGTGCCATCCCATCCAGAAGTAAAGATGATAAACCTCCAGATCCCGAGGCTCCTTGTATCCACAGCGACTTCATCTTACACGGATTCAGCTGAAGCCTGTTGTTCCCCATCCAGGCCCCCACAACTTCCAGGCACCACAAAACATCACTCGGATCACCAGGGAGTGAGATGTAAAGCTGAGTGTCATCAGCATATTGATGATATCTCATCCCATGATGTCAGTCACCCAGCCGTTTCTTATAGATGTTAAAAAGAATGGGGAAAGTACCAAGCACTACAGTACCCCAAAAAGAACTGCCATGGGCTGGATCTCTCGTCCCCTAACAACCCCGATTAGAACTAGCCATGGAGAAAGGAACTGACCAGCACAACACTGTGCTCCGTAGTCCCACATCCCATTTACCAATTTTTGAACGATCAACTGAACAGATGTGCCAGAAACCCAAACTTATTTTAACAGGTAGCTCCTGAAGAGGAAGAATCACAATTAGATACACTATTGTGCATTGGAATTACAGTCTATTGATTTTTAAAATCTGCTGAATATGAATCAGTTCCATCATATTTGGGAGGGCTTGAATCAAAACCAATTGGCTGTAGCAGAAGCCAAATCTGAAGTGAAGCCAAACTTTTAATGTAATTTTGTTGCAGACAGCTATTGTGGTACCAACTCAGCTGTCAAACCAGCCTGCAGTAACGAATTCTAGTCTAGTTTAAATGTTGTATTCTATGCCAAACCTCTTGACCATTTTTCTGTAGTACATGAGCTTGCTTTTTATAGAAATAAACTGGTAAATCTACAGAAAGCAATTAATAAAAAATTAGCTCCTTAATCAAAAATTATTCCTATGTATTTGTTTTATTCTCTGTTTTCCCAAAGGGTGATAATAAGGGACAGATGCTGGTATATTTAATGAACGGCTAAATATATCCATCATCCTTCTCTTTTATAGATTTTCATGAATGTATGCATACGTATCCTTATTAAAATGTTAAGAAAAGTGTAAGAATTTCAACAAAGTTACAGATGGATTTGCTTTTGAATAAAAACAAGGAAACTGTAAATGCCATCTAATCCATATGAGTCTATACCAAATATATAGTGCTATATCTTGTACATTCATAATATATGGATAAACTTTATTGATTTTTCTTTTTGGAGTCTTAAGGGCAAATTCCGTAATATTTTATTTATATCAAAATATAAGTCTACAGTTTCACTGACAAAAATTTGAAAACATGATATTGTGTGTGTGTATCTATTGTAAACACACACACACACACAAAATTCTAAGTGGCAATTGTCACTGTTATATCTGTGCTATTAGACGCCCACAGAGTGGAGGGAGCGTCTATGACAATTCGCCATGGCCAACTTACTACGGTCAACTCACCACAGCCAACTTGCCATGGCCCATTTGCTGCAGCCAACTCACCGTAGGGACAACTTGCCATGACCAATTTACCATGGGTTAATTCACTGTGGGATAAGAGTTACACTAATATCAAAGAAATGGTGGAATAGAATAATTAAAGAAAGCATGCAAAATGAGGGACAGAATGAAATGTGAATGACAAAAATTAAAATATTTTTATTTATTTTGAATAATTAAATTGAATTGTTAAATTGTCCTACGGCAAGTTGTCCATGGCAACTTGTCCCACAACAAAAGTTGGCCATGACAAGTTGGCCATGGTGAGTTGCCTGCAATGAGATGGCTGTGGCAAGTTGGCCAATTCCGGAGAGTGATCCCTTAGCCAGAAGATGCTTTTGTCCCTGCCTATTCTTGAATATCCAGCTTTTATTGTATGTCCCTCCTTCCATTTTTAAAACTTGTGCTTTTTTGTTTGTTTATCAGATAATCTCTTTATACTGTCTCATTACTTTCATCATGTCTTCAATTTTTATCCCTCTTTGATATTATGTTTGAGCTTTAATGAGCTTGATCCAATATGTATCATCTATAAGAATTTGTCCAAATGTTTAATAAAAATATAGAAGTATAGCAACCTCAGGACTGACTCATATCCAACATTCATTATCCGTCTCCTTTGATGAGGATATGCTGATGAATTTTGAGCTAGCTTTTCAGCTACTGTAATATCATTTAGTCAACATTTTTGTCAAATGGGTTGCCAAAGTCAAGATATGTCAATAGCATTCCTACAATCTATTAAGGAAATTATATCTTTATATCTATCATCTATCTATCTATCTATCTATCTATCTATCTATCTATCTATCTATCTATCATCTATCTATCTATTTATCTATCTATCTATCTAAGATTTCTTCTTGAAAAGTGTTTTTAAGATACTTAAAGAGTTCAATCTCTTTATGGTCTGCTTTAGAATCTTTGCATTTCCAAGCATCAGAGTCCAAAATATTTTATATTATATATTTTACTCGAGCTTCCTTTTCACTCATTTTTAAGATGTGGACAATGTTTTCCCTCTTACAGTCACCTGGCACTTCATGAATTCTCCAACATTTTTCACTGGTAATGGTTCAGCTTTGCTTAGATAAATATCTTCTAGCAATCCAAAATGAGTTCATTTTTCCATTAAACAATGGGGCCATCTCCACTAATGTATTCTCTTAGTATGGTGATACCTGGCTCACTTCCATAGCACATTCTCTGGCTTACTCTCCCGGAACCATTTTTCCCACAATGCTTTTTCCCAATTGAATTATATAATCTCCAACTAGAGTGTTATTTGTTTTGGGATGTGTGGTTTTGCGGTTGCAAAAGCTTTTCCCCCAGTCTTTTGTTTTGATCTCAAAGCAGAGGGAGAAGGATTTGGAGACAGGCAAATACATGGCCCCATGTCTTACTTCCAAGTTATTTTTCACCAAGTTATTCTTCTATAGGTATTCTTACCTATAGAAGCAGGCTGCCAAAAATAATCACAGCCTTGATTCTTAAACCTGTACTTATGTGCGGCTGTCAGACTTTTTTAAAGACAGCCATGTGAAAAAGAGGAAATTAAAATTATCAGTTTATTTTACTTTGCCTGGAAGAGGATCTTGTGTGTCTCTTACAGAGATTTAATGTTCTCTTGTAATTGCAGTAAAGTGGTTGTGGTTTGTGCTCCTCATCCCAATGGGAGAGATCCGAGCTCCAAGACCCTCTTAGGCTATGTCCCCAGTAATATTTAACTACAGCACAATCGACAACAGCAATTTTTCCCCTTATCTCCAGAACATTGTTTCATTTGGCTCCCAGCACATTTCTAAAAGAACATTGTTAGTTGTACAGATATTAAAGTAATATTTTCCCCCTTATTCCAATGCTGCTCTTTAAAAAGCCTCGAGGTGTATGAAACCTGTAGCCTTTGTCATCCATTGTTTTGGAAGAAAGTCAAGTTACCGGAACAAAGTTGTTTTATAAGAATTCCTTCTCACTAACCAGAACTTAGCCTGAGAGGGATTCTTGGTGTCCTGTCAATCTCACTAAACAGTTGTCTCTTCTCCTGAGCTAGCCTGGTAGGACAGTGGATTTCTCGCCTCGCGGGACTTCATTTCCCACGCAAATCTATAGAGCCAAGGTGGTGCAGTGGTTAGAGTGCAATACTGCAGGCTACTTCAGCTGACTGCTAGCTTCAGTTCAACAGTTCATATGTCACCCAGCTCAAGGTTGACTCAGCCTTCCATCCTTCCGAGGTGGGTAAAATGAGAACCCAGATGGTTGAGGGCAATAGGCTGACTCTGTAAACCGCTTAGAGAGGGCTGTAAAAGGACTGTATAAAGCGGTATATAAGTCTTAAGTGCTATTGCTATTGTTACAACTGGGGTTTCATATCCACGTGACGTCCCTAGGCCTCGTGGACATCATGTGGATGTGGCTAGACCCACACATGCAACATGGCACAGATCACACTTGAGTTTCTATTGGGATGAAGTAGTGTCACTTCCTATAAGTCTGGGAAATAGCCTCTTCTTTGGAGTCAGTCTGGCTAGTTTTCTAAAAACTAGATTAAATAAGGGAAGCAGTACTCTTGTTTGGAGGATTAGGCTGTCACATTGTTTTTATGGTTTCCTGTTACTTATTGTTCTGTCTCTATTTTTATGATACTGTTAACTGTCAGGACTGGGAGTCTAATAATAACACTTCTTAAGGCAGTTTTCATATTCGATACCTGTATGTATGTATGTAGATACTTTTACATGCTGGTTTTTTTTATTTAAAAAAAATACTGTGTGGTGACCTTTCCAGATCCATTAATACGATTGGCAAGCCATAGACTTGTCTTTGGATCAGGCTACCTTGGCATTGTCTAGTATTGTGACAAGATGGGCAGCAAACAAATTTAACGAATAATAATAATCAAGACCAAACAAGTAAAAATATTGATTTTAATTAACAACAACAAAAAAAGACTGTTTCAAGTCTCTGCTCAGTCTTTGAAAGTATTGAGTTTACTTGCATTGTGGTGATTTGTGTAGATCGCTGATGTGCCTTCAACATTTAATATGGCTAAGCTCATATAAAATTTGAGGTATAAGCTACAATTATTAGAATTACACGTTACCGGGCTCATTCAATGCTTAGTCACAAACCACAGCTACAAGCCATAATGGTTGAGTTTATATAGAAGTCTATATAGAATAACAGAGTTGGAAGGGACCTTGGAGGTCTTCAAGTCCAACCCCTGCTTAGGCAGGAAACCTTATACCATTTCAGACAAATGGTTGTCCAATCTCTTCTTTAAAATTTCCAGTGTTGGAGCATTCACAACTTTTGGAGGAAATTTGTTTCACTGATTAATTGTTCTAACTGTCAGGAAATTTCTCCTTAGTTCTAAGTTGCTTCTCTCCTTGATTAGTTTCCACCCATTGCTTCTTGTCCTACCCTCAGGTGCCTTGGAGAATAGTTTGACTCCCTCTTCTTTGTGGCAACCCCTGAGATATTGGCACACTGCTATCCTGTCACCCCTAGTCTTTTCATTAAACTAAACATACCAATTCTATCCCTCTGTTCATACAGTATATTGATTACATCTATATAGCGTGCTAAATCATAATGTGATTTGGATTGAATTGGTTAGTTTGTTTTAGGAATTCAATCACTGCAGTTTATAATTATGCTTTATAGTTTGGGGTGAGTCCAGGGAATTTAACAAATAGCGGTCCATTCATCAAATGATGGCTCAGTGTAATATCTCAGTCACTTAGTTTAAGTCAAACCAGTTTATTGGCTTGCTGATGTTTCTTGTAGAGCCATCTGTACATAAGCAGATGGAGAGACAAATATAGACAGGCTTTCATGGCTTGCAATCCTTATAGCTTACCCAATTGAACCTAATACTTCTTACTTCTAAATAGATATATACAGAATTGTATTGTTCACCATATTTGGTAATGTAGAAGAGCGTTTGCATGGTTGAACTGAGCATCCGCTGGTTTAGAACAAATGTGACACTTTATCAAAGCCACTTATCACAGTGATTAACTCGTGTATTACTAAATTCACAACCAAAAAGGGCCTAAGTTAACACATGGTTGTCTAAGGAAATTTTTTAAAAATCACCAGGATAATATTTTTAGGGGGGGGGGAACAAAAATCTGCTTATAGCAGGGGAAACATGCCTGTATGACAGATGCTTTGACCTAAAAGTCAATAGAAAACTTTGTAGAATCCAACATTTTTGTCAAAATAACGAAAGCAATATTGTGCCAACATGAGACAAGATGTTGTTTACATCTCCACCTGTCATCTCACAGACTCTGCTAGATGTTAAAAAGAAAAGAAAAACATTGAAACTGAGCCAAACCAAGGAAATTCAGATTTCGATAATTTAACATTCCTTGAGTTTGCCCATTTATATAAAAAATAATAAATGTGTGCTTTGGTTTAATCCTTAATTATTTTCTTCTTCTTCAGAATTTATCTGGTTAATGTACCAGGCATTAATTCTTGAAATGCTTCTTTGTGTTGCATGTTAATGAAATGAGAGATGTCTTCACTCTCCAATAATCTGTATGTAGCATTTATAATTCCCTAAAATAAGAGCACCAATGATCTTGCAGTCCTAATCTCAGCTTGCTATTGCTCAAAAGGTCACAGCTATGGTTAGCTACAATCCTCATTAACTTTGGAAGTGGAGAGAGATTGGGGGGAATGAGAAATATCATCACTACTCTTATCAATGTAGCATGGAGGAATTTATGCAATCGGGCTCTTAATGCCACCATTTTCACTTCCAAATTGTCAGAGGCAGTTTAAAAGAAAGCAGGGTTTAATCTTCATTGCTTTGCAATCAATCTTGCAGGAAAATGTTCTTACTCCATGCAAAAGGGAGGGGGGAAATGTTTAGAAACCACACAGACTTGCATTTTGCAGTTGCTCCTCCCCCACCAAAGGGAAAAGGAATTATTATAAATTTCATCCCTGGTCCTTTTGCTTGGTCTACTGAGTGGGAACCGCAAAGCCACCATGCTATCATTTCCCTTAAAGGACCTGAATTTCAGGAGCTAGAAAAGTTACTGAGGCAAGAAAAAAAAATAGGCGAAACCAAAAAAGAAGAAGACAACTGTTTGCTTCACAAGCATTTTAACTACATACCCTGCAGCCAAGCAAGAAGTAGGTCTCTTCAGCTGTCAAACATTGTATCAGTAGAGTTTACTTTCAGGCTGGCTCAGAATCCTTAAGTGACTATCGGTCAAAGGTGTGTGCAATTAGCACGGAATTTGTTGATGTGCGAATGAGAACCCTTCTGCCCGTACATCACCCAAACTGGAATCACATACCATTGCCATTCAAAAAGCACACACAAGATAAACTGAACAGAGAATCAAACAATGTGTAATGTGTTGTTTAAAGTTCAAAGGGCCATGGGAAAACCTCAACCGATCGAAATTTCAATAAAAATGGCTACCGCTATCCAAACGAGACAGATATACATGCTTGATGTTCCACCAGCCGTATCCATTGTTATTTAGATCTGCATCGTTGCCCATGTGATCTTGTTCTGTGGGATCAAGAGAAATATGCTATGACCCAACCCTATGATATAATGAACAAGGTCCCATTAACTACCTATTCAGATATATTCCAAATTATTTTTATGTTTACATTTTCTCCCCCTGCTCCAAATTAGAACTGAATTTGGCTTCTAAATATTGTAGACTGCAGAATAGCTGTGAAAAGGAATATTAGTCCCTATTTAAAAGCTGGTGTGGTCTAGCGGTTTAAGGCAGCGGCCCCCAACATTTTGGGCATCAGAGATCGATTCCATGGAGAGAGGTGGTTTTGTGGAGCGGAGGGGACGTGGCTTCATGTGCTGTCTGCATCCCGTGGCTGTGACTTCCCTTGTTTGCACGGACCGGTTTCTGGCATGCTGTGGACCAGTGCCAGTCCACAGATTGGGGGTTGGGGACCCCTGGTTTAAGGCACCAGTCTAAGAGGAAGCAAACCTGAGTTCTAATCCCCCAACCAGGGAGTTGAAGTTGCCAATTGAGAAACACTGCTGCACTTTCCTTATTTCCTTTCAAACAAGACTGCTTGTGGCAAGACCCCCCCATGTAACACTTTCCAAGGAGATAAATATCTGCATAAGCAACTTCAACAGGAACCCTGGTGGCACAGTGGTTAAAGTGCAGCATTGCAGTCAAACTCTGCCCACTGCGTAAAGTTCAATCCGGGCTGAAGGTTGACTCAGCCTTCCATCCTTCTGAGGTTGGTAAATTGAGGACCCAGATTGCTGGGGGCCATATGCAAATAATTCCTCATTGTAAATCGCCCAGAGAGTGCAGTAACACACTATGGATCAGTATATAAGTCTAAATGCGATTGCTATTCAAGCCCATGAATTCCTTAGAATGTTCACCGAATTTAAGAATATCCTCCACAGCAATGCCGCTCTGCTAACTACATTTCAGAATTTGGAAAACACCGAGAAATCAATAAAAGGTCTGCTTGGGAAGAATGAATCTCCTCTTTTAACCAATGTAATGGCAGCGTTCCAAATGTCCTTTGGAGCATTGTCGATTGGTTGGATGAGATGTGAAATGCAGGACCAGCATCTCTCTCCCTGTCTTGATATATGATGCCATTGACCTGGAGGATTCTTAAAAAGAGATACGAGGAGCAGGGTGTTCGGGCCTGAGAACCCACAATTTATTGAGCAATAACTCCTGTCATCCCAGCCAGTCCAACGTTCAGGAAAGAGCAGAGCTGTAATCACTGTATGGGCAGACTTTATCTCCCAGCCAGGGACAACCCCAACTTTCCTGGTCCTTTCAATCACTTTACTGACGTTGCCTCTTCTTTGACAGCTGGAGTTGTGGAAGCTGACATGAGGTGCTAAAGAAGCCCAGTATTGACTTTGAACTGTCACCTTCCTCCAATTTCCAAAATCTCCACTTTCCTTCTCATTCCATAGGGAGGCACATATACGGTAGAAACAGTCAGGCAATTTTAATGCAACCTGTATACAATTCCATAGACTTTAAGATTCCTTTATAATTTCTTCATTAATATATCAGATTATTTTCAGCCTTCCCCCCCCCCCCCGGAAACATAAGCATGTACCTTCTTGCGCAATAATAATTAATAATAATAATTAATAATAATAATAATAATAATAATAATAATAATAATAATAATAATAATAATAATAATAATAATAATAATAATAATAATAATAATAATAAATGGCAATATCAAAAGCCTCCTGAGGTTTGGTGCTCCTAGCAAATATAGTTTGTAGGAAATTCTCATGGAGTTGTTGTGCTTTATAAAACCCTATTTTGTAACATAGTATATTAGCAGCAAAGCAAAAGCCTTCTCGGGATCCATTTAAGAGACGAGGTAGTGCAAAATAAGCCAATGGACCGTCTTGCAGCTGGAGAGGAATAGTCAAAACTCTGAATGGTGAGCAGGCCAGTGCCTGTGCTATGAGAGCACACAAGAATGACTTTATTTCCAAATGTAGAGAAGAGCAACAGAGATGATTAGGGGACTGGAGGCTAAAATACATGAAGAATGGTTGCAGGAACTGCTTATGTCTAGTTTAATGAAAAGAAGGACTGGGGGTGTGTTGTGGCCCAGCAGGATCCGATTGAGCTGCTGATGGACTCGGATAGCGAGGAACCATATGAGTCTGCCCTGGACGATGTGGAGGACCCTGTGCAGGGTTCAGACTCAGAGCAGGGACCAGAGAGGCTGGTTGGCCACCAGGAGGTGCCTGAGGGATGGAGCAATGGGGAGGATCAAAGGCAGTTTGTCCCAGATGCTAGATTGAGAAGGGCTGAGAAACAGAAGCAGCAACTCCATAGGCAGACTCACAGAAGATGATTAAGCACAGGTGGTTGTGGATTGGCCCCTCCCAAGAGAGATTATAGGTGAGGCATTGGGAGGGGACATTTACAGGAAACAACCATTCGAATTAGTAGTTAAGAAAATCTATGTATTCTACTCGTTTGGATTATCTGGGTTGCTCTATTGAACGTGAGTTGTCTGGGCCCTCAGCCAAAGGATTCATTATCTCAGTAATTAAACAGTGGCAAACAGCCAAGCCTGTGTTCTGGTTTATTCACAGGCGTGAGGGGGGGAGGTCAGAACAGTTGAGTGGAATCTGATTGCAGAAACTGGGTATGTCTAGATTAATGAAAAGAAGAACTAGGGAAGACATGATAGCAGTGTTCCAATATCTCAGGGGCTACCACAAAGAAGAGGGAGTCAAGCGATTCTCCAAAGCACCTGAGGGTAGGACAAGAAGCAATGGGTGGAAACTAATCAAGGAGAGAAACAACCTAGAACTAAGGAGAAATTTCCTGACAGAACAATGAATCCGTGGAACAACTTGCCTCCAGGAGTTGTGAATGCTCCAGCATTGGAAGTTTTTAAGAAGAGATTGGACAACTATTTGTCTGAAATGGAATGGGATTTCCTGCCTGAGCAGGGGGTTGGACTAGAAGACCTCCAAGGTCCCTTCCAACTCTGCTATTTTGCAAAGTATTGAAGGTTACATCATAATTTATCATTGTACAGATCAACCCATTACCAGAAATCCTCCCTACCAAACCTGCTCATGTTTTGTAAGAGCTCATTAAGGGAAGCAGCATAAGGTTCCACAGCATGGAGAGCCACGTTTAAAAAAATATATCATGAAATTAGGTAGTCTTGAGCAATGCAAGGATATAAAACCAGAATTCACATCTTGGATTTAAAAACAAAACAAAACTTTCTTCTTCCAGTCAATATTTTGCCTGATTTGGGAAAGAAAGAAATGGTAGGTGTAGGTGCTGTCATTTATTTCTCAGGGGCTCCGTACCAAAAGCGCAGTGAGTGTGCAGCGCAAAAAGATGAAGGGATGGATGTGCAGTCCAAAAGCTAAGCATGTGCAATGCGCCTGTCTCCAGATACTCAGCAGATGGAAAACCTCACTTGGCTATTCTTTCATTTCTTTCTCAGAACTGGTCTGGAATGAAGTGTCAATTCAAGCTGCTGCGCATGGCCGTTGCCTTGATCTGCAGTAAGTATCCTCATTAAATGATTCTCATTAGTGCACCTCTATGCCTGAAGGTATTCTTGATCTCGTTTATTTTTTTCAGATTAGCAGCCTAGGGATAATAATGGCAAATTAGGGAAAAAAAACAATCTTGGGACTGTCCCATACAGAGCTGCTCACTTTGTTTTCTAAACCTGTAGATCAGGGGTGTCCAAACTTGAGAACTTTAAGACTTGTGGACTTCAACTCCCAGAATTCCCCAGCCAGCATGGCTGGCTGGGGAATTCTGGGAGTTGAAGTCCACAAGTCTTAAAGTTCTCAAGTTTGGACACCCCTGATCTGGCTGGGGAATTCTGGGAGTTGAAGTCCACAAGTCTTAAAGTTCTCAAGTTTGGACACCCCTGCTGTAGATGATGTGTGAATCACTCGTATATTTGGGACCAGACTGGATGGCGCAACAATTAATTCGGATAGTGCTAATGGACAATGAGTAGATCAATTTGATTGGTAGATTGGGCTTTTTTTCCCCCTCTTTGGGAAAAACTAGAGGGGAAAAAAACCAGGAATAAATGATGACTTCTTGGAAATTCTTGGACAGTTAGAACAATTAATCCGTGGAACAGCTTGCCTCCAGAAGTTGTGAATGCCCCAACACTGGAAGTCTTTAAGAAGATGTTGGATAGCCATTTGTCTGGAATGGTATAGGGTTTCCTGCCTAGGGAGGGGGTTGGACTAGAAGGCCTCCAAGGTCCCTTCCAACTCTACTATTGTATTGTATTGTAAATCTAAAAGTAAGTTGGAATTCCTGATTAGCTAAGCTAATGGTGGCCCATTGTGAAGGTTTCAGAAAACAGAAGTATCCTTCCCTGGCCTTGCATGTCTTCAGCAAAGAAATTGAGACCTGGTTCTTCCAGCAGGTTCTTGAGTCAGATTTATGTGTGCCCTTTAGATAGATGTTTGTCCTCTGAGTTGCTGCTTGACAAACATTTCATTACCAAGCCAGGTAACATCTTCAGCGGGGTTTTATATGTGCCCATTAGTGATTCCACAATAATATATCTTGTCGGGTTAAATGCAATCATACGTTTGTGCTCCTTGAAGCCAAAACGAGGGATACGGACTCGTTCCTTGTTTTTTCCCACTTTTAAGACTTCCTTGCATTTTCCCAGTGGTTCATTAGAGAAGTTGGTCTAAACAGCGGTTGGCTTAAGTGGGAAACAAAGAGAACCTCCACAAAAGTTCTGGAGAGGCTGCTTAATCTTTCCTAATCTATCCGTTTAATCTGAATCACCACCTGTGTTCCACTAGTCTTTGGCAGCAGAGATTAGAGCTGAGCTCTAATATGATTTTCCATCCCATTACGATAATAGGACTAGGTAGAAAAAGAGAAAGAGGCAGCTGACTTTCTCAAGGGGGAAAAGGGGATGGGGGAAGGAAAAGAAGGTTCATAGAGAAGGCTTTTTTAAAAAAAAATGTCAGTAATGGGGGGGAAACTTGTTCCGAAAGGAATATTTTATTGAAAAATATATATCTTATATATATTTATATATCTTATTTATATACAACTATATATCTTATTTATATTTATTTAAAAATATATATGATATATCCCTTTCTGTAGTGGATGGGTTGTAACACAGGGCAAACGCAGGGCAAAAGAAAGAAAGTTAACAGGGACTTCTTTTCAAGCCATTGGGTTTTTATTTCTTTTCCTGCTCTCCATTTTAATATGTATGTATGTATGTATGTATGTATGTATGTATGTATGTATGTATGTATGTATTTGTGTTACAACCCCTGGTATGCCCAAATATGGGAGGAAGCTCACAACTCCCTCTTTCTGTCCTTCGGCTCATTTGTAACACAAATACATACCTATTTCCCTGGCTCAGCTGATAAGGAGGAGAGCCTGTGGCTTAGTGGCTAAGACTCCTACCTAATATGTAATACAGCCCAGGTTCAAATCCCAGTAAGGGTATGGCTAGCTGATGAGAGCTAAATAGCTTGAAATAGATCTATACTAGTCTCCCTTTATTTATTTATCAGCACAAATACAACATACATACATATACATCATATACATATACATACATACATACATACATACATACATACATACATACATACATACATACATACATACATACATACATATATATATATATATATATATATATATATATATATTGCATATAAGGGGCATTTTGCATGGGATTCTATGGGATAGTGAATGGACAATGCCGTGCAGTGTCTGATGAATTGTGGGCATGTGTGACTTAGTGCTTCATCTCTCTTTCAGTGAGCTTTGAATTTGGAAGAGCTGTATGGCTGAGATTCTACCCCTCTGCTTATCCTCCATGTCCTCATCCCAGTTTCGTTGCCCACCTAGGTGGGGTGGGTGTTGGAATCACCCTTGGTGTGGTTATTCTAAGGAACTATGAGCAGAGACTTCAAGATCAATCAGTATGGTGGATCTTCGTTTCCATGTATATGGTGTTTGTTCTCTTTGCCATCTTCTGGAACATTTTTGCCTACAGCATGTTGGATCTAAAACTACCTCCACTTCCTTAAGAGCTTGGGCTAAACAACAGGCAAAGAAGTGACTTCCCACCTTCCAGCTTTATGGGCAAAAAGAAAAATGAAACCAGAGGATTTATTTTTTTATGAATGTGACAGGAGGGGAATGTATCCAAGTTCTGGAATGACGTGCACCGAGGGAGAACTATACATGCTGATGGGAAATGAATATTAAGGACGACTCCATGGATCCTTGCTTGGAAGATGCTTGGGCATGGAGGTTTACAGGTACCATGATCTTTATGAACCACACCTTGTGCCCTTTGCTCATATAACCAGTTTGGTGCTGTTCTCCAAAGGAAGATTCAGCTCCCTGGAATGCTTAGCCCAATGCAGATGGGTGAAATGTTCATGCACCCAATGAAGTCTCATCTGGATGGTTTTGTCTTTTCCAGCATTCACAGTTAGAAACTTTAGAAGAGCTTTTCTTAGCTGATGTCCTTCAGATGCATTGTGCTATAAACCCATCACTTTGGTTCAGGATGATGGGAGCTGTGGTCTATTACATTGGATTACGCCAGACAATCTTCAGTCCGTTTGGAAAATATATTCCTTTCTGTAGTGGATGGGTTGTAACGCAGGGCAAAAGAAGGGGTTGGAGACCACGTGTGACATGCCAGACCAGTATCCACTTTGTAGCTCTTTAGAGCCACAAAGTCTCTAAGTCCGAATATTTTAGCCTTTTCCCCCCTTTGTCGAGTTTTCTGGACAATTAAGAGGGAAAAATAAATGGAGGATTCTGATTTTAGATGTTCACTCATGACCACTTGCCGAGACTGGTTTTCAGCTAAAGAATCAACCAAATCACACTGAAATATTTGAGGGTGCTTTAGTCTGCTTATAAAATTCAGCTACATATTTCATTGTTTGTTTTTTTTATTGTTTGTGGCTGGGTTTTTAGTCATCACAGACTACTTGAAGCTGTTGAATCTTACAATAACTATATTATTTCCTTTGGGGCTTTGGTCCTCCTGTTTATTTTAAAGCAGAATCTGCTCCTTGGAGAAGGATAGTTAGGTGGTCTACTTTTAAAAAAGAGTCCTTCCAGAATTTCACAACCCATTAAACAACGTGATAGATATTCTTGATGTTTAGCTGCCTTTAACAAGCTCTGCTGCAGTCTTTCTGTATTTGCAAGATCTTCAATCTACCAATTTTGGAAGAAGTAGATGTGCTGCTGCTCCCCGAACAAAACGTTCTACCAATGTTGGTTTGCAAAATACAGGTTTGTCCTTTTGCCTCTTGTGAATGCAATCAGCAAAAATTGTAATGATGTTTCTGTTAATTGTTCACATGTATTTTATTGCAGCCATTCTCAACCTGACGGTCTCTAAATATGTTGGGACTCAGCAGGGCCAAAGGAATTCTGGGAACTGAAGTCTAAGTCTGGTGTTTTTTAATCTACGCACAACTGAAAATGCTGGCCCTGTAGAGGTGGCTTTAAAAAGTCGATATGGAGGGGCCACATGCATGATCGAAGCCCTGCCTCCTTTTTATATGCAGCAATGCACATTAAAAATAGGCAGAGTTTCTGTTGAGTTGTCACACCTACCATATTGACATTTTACACTTGCCCTGTCAACATCTATGGAAAAAGTTGGAGGTATCTGGTCTATTCAGGGCTACCAAATTTAGGCTGAGAAATCCAGATAACTAGATAGCAGTAAGGGGATCCAGATAACTTTTAACTGCCTGCTATTGTTTAGGAGTCCTCTGTTCACCTGGAATTCTGAGTGTTGTGGTCTCATACATTATCGTTGAGGACATGAGACGGGGGAGAATTGCTTTAATGGATCAGGGATGTGTCTTAACAATAGTACCTCAACAGGTGTGCAAGCCTGAGCGAATGATTTATGCAATCTCATGGGATGCACCTCTCCTGACAGGAGGGGGAGGTTTCGTGTGGGGAAAAAATATCTCTGTGGATTTAAAATAATTAAACCTACACAGCTGCCAGGAAGCAAATAATAGTAGAACTGGAAGGACATTTGTTTGTTTGTTTATTTGTCTGTTTAGTCTAGAGAAAAATCAACTGGGATCGCGCCACATACTGGCCTAGATTAAATAAGATGAGGTACTTTGAAGTTCAGTGTGTAATGAAATCACTAACATGTTGTGTGACTCAGGGGATCACACTCAGACTTATTCAGGTCTTCAGGCATAGCCCGTTGTGATAGCACAGCAGTCATATTTTGTTAATTTGGGGTTTGGGGTTGGCACAGGGATTTGCAAACACCTTAGAGGGGGCAATCCATCAGCCTTGTGCAGGCAAAACAGAAACATCAGAATTTCCCTGGATTTTGCTACTGATTTAGACTGCCGGAGTTCCAGTGGACAGTTGTGGTGTCACAAAATTTGAGAACAGCAATGAAAATATACATTAAAATTCAATTACTAAAACATTTAATTTCTTGTCCAACCCTAACTCCAATAAGGGTTACACAAATGTATCGATTATTTTAGGCCTTACTATAAAAAAAAAGTGTGAGAGTCCCCTGGTTTAGCCTATTGTCTGAACCCAACCATTTAGTGACATGAGTTGCCAGTTGCCAGCTCTAGATTTCAGGGATAGCCCTGGTTTGCCGTCTTTTTGAAACCTTGGCTTGCGGGATGCTTAAACCATGAGATCATACCTAACAGCTGAAAATCTTTCTCCTTTAACAACAAATTACGGAATCATAGCCATCTGCAGCAGGCATGGTTACGTGCAGTGGTAAGATTCAATCGGTACAACCACCGGTTCGCTTCGTGCGTGTGCACATTGCATTTGAAATCAGCACCAAATCTTCCCTTTTCCTGAAGCCCTGGTGAGTGAAATCCGCTCTGCCGCACCGATCAGCTGGGCTTCAAACACAGGAAATATAGGACGGAATAGAGCAGGAGGGGGTGGGCAGGGCCAAAGGATCGCCAGAACTGCTAGTTCACCCGAACCGGTCCAAACCGGCTGAATTCCACCCTTGGTTACGTGAGAATGATGGAACTTGCATGGTGACATCATGATGCAAATCTCATCATTGCATATTTATGTCCCGATGCCTCAAGTGTACAAGTATATAAGTCATGTGCCAGGATGCACATTTTATCACTTGCCCCTCTTTGATCCACCCCCTCCTTTTCAGATTACTGGTATATCTTTGGATTCTAGCAAAGCAACCTGGACATGCCAATCCTGCATGGCAGCTGAACCTGAAATTACGAGTGCATATTTCAATAAGATGCAGACACCATCTCACACAATACGTATACAGGTAGTCCTCGACATACAACCACAACTTAGCCCAAAATTTCTGTTGCTATGTGAGACAGTTGGTAAGTGAGTTTTGCCCCATTTTATGATCTCTTCTTGCCATAGTTCTTAAGTGAATCATTATAGTTGTTAAGTTAGTAACATCATTGTTAAGTGAATCTGGATCCCCAGTGGTGGGTTTCAAAATTTTTTAGAACCTCTTCTGTAGGTATGGCCTGCTTTGTGGGAGTGGCTTGCTAGCCATGTGACTGGCTGGGAGTGGCCAACTTGTAAAATGTGGTGAAACTCACTTAAGAACGCTCTTGCTTAGCAACCAAAATGTTGGCTCAGGAACTCTGGCATTTGAAGCGTGCAAGTCTTAAAGCTGTCAAGTTAAAAGACCCTTGCACCCCTAACCCTTTAGGAAAAAAAAAACAGGGGTGTTCAAACTTGACAGCTTTAAGACTTGTGGACTTCAACTCCCAGAATTCCTCCTCTCGCTCTTCATCTTGATGATGTGCGGACGGGTGGGGGGAGGGAGCTGGAACCGGTTCTAAACGGCACTGTAGATGTGTGGAACCTCTTCTATAGAAGAGGTTAGAACTGGCAGGAACCCAGCCCTGATCTCCATTGACTTTGCTTGTCAGAAGGTTGAAAACACTGATCACGTGACCCCAGGACACTGCAACCGTCATAAATATGAATCAGATACCAAGCATCTGAATTTTGACCACATGACCCTGGGGATGCTGCAACGGTCGTAAGTGTGAAAAATGGGCACACAGGTTACTTTTTCCGGTGCCATTGTAATTAAGAACGGTCACTAAATGAACTGTTGTAAGTTTGGGACAAACTATCACAAACCACGGAACACAGGGTATGTTGTGTGCTAAATAATTCTGGGTGCCCAGCCAGTACATTTGTACAGCAAGTGGTTGTTGGAGTCACACTCTGCAACTATGGCAAAAAGAGAAAGGTATCTTAGGTAGATATTTAAAATTGTAAAGTGTAAAAAGATGAGATTAATTTCTGGGCTGGCAGCATATTAATCTTAAATGAGTTCTCCTGGCAAATCCTAATTGGATGTTTTTATTTGTACATTTTTGGAAGCTGGCAGCATTTGATGATGCCCATCCAAAGTACAACAACAACATTTTAATGTTGTACGCCACCCTGAGTCCTTTGGGAGAAGGGCGGCATATAAATCCAATAAAACAAACAAACAAAGTATATTGGTACTCCTTGACCAGGGCTGGGTTACTGCCGGAATTATTGCCAGAGCTGGTTCGGTGTGCGTGCAATTTTGCGTGCTCACTGTAGCTCCGCTTGTGTTCCCGCCATACATGTGCTCTGCGCGCATGCGCCGTTTCTCATAAATAGATCTGTGTATGCACAGAACATTTAAAAAAAAAACATGCCGCACCAACCGGGGAACTGGTTCGGAGGTGTGGCAGGCCTGGGTCGCTGCTGGTTCTGGTGACCCAGGCCACTATACCACTACCAGTTCGGCCAAACCAGTCCTTGACTTACAATAGTTCATTCAATGATTGTTTGAAGTTACAACAACACTGAATAAAGTGACTTACGATCATTTTTCACACTTACAACTGTTGCACCATCCCCAAGGTCACAGGGTCAAAATCTGGATGCTGGTTGGTTGCAATGTCCTGAGGTCATGTGACCATCTTTTGCAAACTTCTGACAAGCAAAGTCGATGGGGAAGCCAGATTCATTTAACAACTTAGCAACAGCAACGATCCACTTATCAACTGTCTCATTTAGCAACACAAATTCTGAATTCAATTGTGGTCGTAAGTAGAGGACCACCTGTATAGGGAAAAAAAAGAATGAGATAAGGCTGCAAAATATTATTGGTCATTATTCCAGTAAGCACATTCCAGAAATTTGCAAACGCTTGCCTTACTGCACCGAAAACATGCTGGAAAGATTTAATACATCAGCACAAGTAGGTACAATCCCGGGTGGAGAAAAATGCTTCTAAGCTGCCAGTATTTCATCCACGGACAAAACATATTTCTCTTCTAAAATTATTTCGTCACCTTTTTCTATTGATTTCTTCACCCGCTGTGACCTTCCCCATAACTTAGCTTGGAACCGACTGCAAAATTACCATTCTTTGTCATCCAGGAAAATAGGAGACCTGTTTTTTCTGAATATTTCGCTGCTGCCTTCTATTGTTAGCTTGTACATTCTGCTTGGCCCATTTACACGTCTCAAATGTATCGCAAATTTTAGTCTTCAGGATCATTGTGGCAGAGAAAGGTTTGAAATGCCAAGCATTTGCTTCCCCAAACAGGCTGGCCTTTTAAAGAGAGGGATCAGAGTATTTTTTTAAAAAAAGTTTGCAAAAAAGATTAAAAGGGAAAAGGTCATTAAACAAAACAAAAGCTTGTCGGGATGACTTTTAATATTAAAGCAGTACAGTTTTAACATTAAACAGCTTTTGCAAATGCACGATCCGAATCGTTGGCTTTGGGAGCCTGTTGACACTTTGCGTGCAGAGTTTTCTACACCCCTTGCAAGCCAGAGAAGACTGGTTTTGTAGAAAGCGTCACAGAATCCAAAATATTTTGGAATAAATAATGTCAGCAGTGACACTACTCTCTTCCCTAGGAAAGCACATAAAGTGGCTGATCTTGGCAGATCTCAAAACATTTGTAAACTTAGACCTGGTTAATACTGGAACAAGATATTTTGGCAGGAGATACCCAGATTATAGGCCACTCTGTGCGCTTAAAAACAATAAGAGCCCCTCTTGAAGAGGACAACAGACAACCACTTCTGTATGACTACCCAGGATCAATAAGGACAGATCCATGAAGTCACCAAGCATTCAATTCAAATCTGGCTTTATCTTTCCTTACTTTGATCTCCCAAAGGGAAATAAATGTGATGCATATGGTCTCCCTGTCGGAAAACAGCATCCTGTCAAATCTAGAACTAACAAGCCTAGAGCTAAGGAGGAATTTCTTGACAGTGAGAACAATTAATCAGTGGAACAACTTGCCTGCCTCCAGAAGTTATGGATGCTTCAATACTGGACGTTTTTAAGAAGAGATTAGACAACCATTTGTCTGAAATGGCATAGGGTTTCCTGCCTGAGTAGGGGGTTGGACTAGAAGACCCCCCAAGGTCCCTTCCAATTCTTATTCTATTCTATTCTAAATCTGACCTCCTTGTCTTTATAAGAAATCAGTCCTTAATATGACAGCAAATGGAATTTCCAATATAATCCAGGTCTGAATTGATAGAAGCAGCGATTAGAGAGGAAATCTGCTTTCTGACCATTCATACATTCCTTACCTTACAATACACCAGGAACCAGGAACAACATTGGTTTCCCCACATCAGAGGATACCTAGTGTAAAGGTTCTCAGTATAATATACAAATCCAGCTTCCAAGTCTTCCACCCACCTCTTCTGAGACAAATTTACTTTTTCGCTCTTCCAGTATCACAAGATGGAAGGACTTTGGAGTTAGACTTGCATTTAAATATCAAAATATTCTGGAGCGTTGTTGTTTCAGTGAGTGGAATATTTCCCCCTTAGGTCCAAATATTCCAGCATACATTATAGCAAGGAAAAAATTTCAAACCACTTCAGTTCAATACAAATGACAGAACTATTCATTGTTCTATATCTACCAGATGTTTTATACTACGTTTTAAATTAATGTTATATTTGATTATTATTACTCATGATATTAATTTTGCCATTTGCTCTTTAAACTGCTCAAAGCATTATCTGTTGATGGGGAAGCATGCCCATTGAATGAATCCATTATTGTCCGTGTCTCGCCTAACCTGGCCAGTTTCCAGAATTAGTCTGGCACAGGTGGTTTTTGCATCCTGTCCTCCTTCGTAGCATTTTCACAGCGCTTTCTGCTCTAGTCAACTTCTCTGATAAAACTACCCTGACATACCCATTTTTTAAAAACCGTTATATTACTATCCAAAAGAGAGAGATTAAAAATACCAGTGGGGACGTAGTTGCCTCTTCAGCTAAGTTTTGCATGATCGGCTGAGAAGCAGAAAGTGCAAAATCAGACAAGCTCTTTTCTTTCATCATGAAGAATCATGGCGCAGTTTTAAAAGCAACCGAACAGGAACAAGGAAAGGTCATGAAAAGGGAAAGTTGCTTAGCTTGAGCGCGGAGATCCCCTGGCCTAGGCAATGTGTAGATAGGTCTCTATCTTTCAAAGAGCTGCATTCACCATTTTTCAAGCTGATGTTTCATAAACACAGCCTGCTCTTAAATTGATGCCACCTCTCCAAGGGAGTGAACATTAGTATCGTTTAGTATTGTGGGGTTTTTTTAAAAAAATTATGCTAGGCAGAAAGATATCTGTAGATGAAGAGGTGTTTTTTTTTTTTTTTTGTCGAAACTTTCTTACGACTTTTTAAAAATAATATATTGTTCCAGGAAGAAAGATATTCCTGCCTAGAGTTTTGAGAACTTCCCCACTGAGGGATTGTGGGAGACACAACACACTTAGAATCATTCAGAGTGGTTTTGAGATCTGCTACAACTTCTGGGTGTCTTTTGAACTGAACACCCCCCAAAAGGGAAAATGTTGCAAAGCCTGAACAGCTTTTGATAGCTGGTTTATAATCAGGAGTACAGTTTGCCAGAGGAAAGGTACGGATGAGAGCGCTTAACCCTTTGGTTTATATATCTTACATGTTCTTCCCTTCAAGTGTTTTGATTCAGCCTGCTTTTTAACCAATCGAAGAAAATGAAACTGGGTATTCAGTCTTGTTTCTTAGTAAAGGAAGGCAGGAACAGCTGCCTTCTCTATAAATTATAATTTGGTGCCCTTTTGGGGTTCAGATGCAAGGACCGGTGAGTCCTAGATGTGTGTTTAGTATTGGAAACAGAGTAGAACTGATTCTGGTCAGAAATGAATGGTTTTGTGCCATAGGAACAAATGTTGTATCCTTAAATAATAGCAAAACATTACAATCAGAAAGGTGCAGGGTTTTTTTAACAAACCAGATGGCCAAAGGCAAGAAAGAAACCAGGATCCCCAAATACATCTTGGTTCCAATCTGTACTATGAACCACTGTTTAAATTAGGTGAAGGTGAAACGGGTTACTTTTCCCAGCTTCATTGGCTCCCCCAAAAATATAATCAACAGGAGTTGTAGTCCCAAGTATCTGGTTTCCTACCACTACTTTAGTCCGATTCAGACATCTTGGGTAACTGTGGTTTAACAAGGAAAATCTCACAGATAAAAGGGAATTGTTCACAATATTTCTTCTCTTTATGTCTGAAGTAGTGAACTGTTCCATTAAGGTGTGTGGTTAATCAACACTTTCAATGTTCATGTCATATTCTTAAATAGTATCTGTTTCCCTGAAAATAAGAACTCCCCGGATTATAAGCCCAATCGGGCTTTTGAGCGCATGCACTAAAATAAGCCCTCCCCCGAAAATAAGCCCTTCCCAAAAATGCTGCACGGCAGCGCAGCCGTGAGGTGACCACGCTCGGTGCCTCCTGCACCTCAAAAATAATAAGACCTCCCCGAAAATAAGGCCAAGTGCTTATTTGGGGGATCAAAAGAAAATAAAACCCTGCCTTACATTTGGGAAAACACAGTAGCTATCAATTTCAAATGTGTTTAAAATATACTATGTTCACGGAAGTAATGGCAGAGCAACTTATCTCAGGAAATGATCCCAAAAGCTCTTCAGGTTGGTTTTCTGCTATTTAAACACCAGGTTTCTGGACAGGAAGGGGCAAAAAATGCAAGCTGATGGGGAAAGACATTGGGGCAGCTTTTTTTCCTAATTTGGCAAGGGGGATTTGCTGGCAGCAGTGTACTTCTCAACTGTACATAGCAAAATTAGCCTTTCAACATGAATCTCTCATATGCAAGAAAAAAAGGGGAGAGTTTAAATGTGCATGGGGAAAAAATAGTTACCCTCCAATATTACGCAACATTAAAAGGAACACTATAAAGGTCCTGCCGGGCCAAAGAAAGAAAACTAATTTGTCAAAAATGAAATTTAACTGGAGTGGTCATTTATGGTCTCCTAGTGCAATGGTAAGGGACAATATGGGACGCGGTGGCTCAGTGGCTAAGATGCTGAGCTTGTCGATCAGAAAGGTCAGCTGTTCGGCGGTTCGAATCTCTAGTGCTGTGTAACGGAGTGAGCTCCCATTACTTGTCCCAGCTTCTGTCAACCTAGCAGCTCGAAAGCACGTAAAAATGCAAGTAGAAAAATAGGACACCTTTGGTGGGAAGGTAACAGCGTTCCTTGCGCCTTTGGCATTTAGTCATGCTGGCCATATGACCATGGAGACGTCTTTGGACAACGCTGGCTCTTTGGCTTTGAAATGGAGATGAGCACCGTCCCTTAGAGTCGGGAACGACTAGCACATATGTGCGAGGGGAACCTTTACCTTTTTTAGTGCAATGATAAACACTTTTGAATGCATTGCAAAGCAACCATGAATTTTCCCCCATTAACCAACTTGCAAAAGTGAAACAAAATAGAATAAGAAGCCTGTGCTAGTGTTAACAAAACTCAGGGATTTCTGAATATTGGGCCTATTGGATACTCTTAATTTCACAGTGCATTGCTTTCTAAAATCTTCTTCCATCAGATTCCCTCCAGCTGTGCCGAAGTACAGTTATCTTAGGAACAGTTATTTTTGGTGATGTTGGCTGAGAATTTACAGATGTTGCCCATGTTGGGGGGGGGGCAGAGTGCTCTGGGTGTCGTTTCCTGATTTTGTATAGATGGCTAACGTAATCCTGGAGCTGTGTTAATCTTCTTCTATATATGAAGCCAAATGCCACTCACTCATCACGAAATCTCTAGAACTGTAAAAACCTGTTCCTCTTGGCTTCTAGGTGCTCGCTAAGAGAGGATTTTTCGAAATGACCATCAGATCATCAGTATTGCTTATACGGTATTATACTAACATGGATCGATGCTAAAGAGTTAGACATTCTACTCCTCCTCCCCACCTGAAATGAACTCTGTTCCAACTGCCAGTTGCCTTATATGGGAGTGGCCAGCGCGTGACTAATCCAGCCTGAGGGCTTGCCTAATCACATGGTTTCGTAGTAAAGCATGAGTATCCAGCTAGTATCCCTATAATGTTTTTAATTCAAAAATATTGAAGATAGGGGAGACGAACATTGGTTTCCTCATGCACATTCTTTCGAATGTGATATAAAGCATTAATCGTGCAATCACCATCATCATGTTCACCCAACATTCCAGTTATATTCTCCCTCAGCTGTGTCCTTCCATCAGCAATGCAAGTAATCCTCAACTTACAACCATTCATTTAGCAGCTGCTTGAAGTTACAATGGCCCTGAAAAAAAGGGACTTCCGACCGGCCCTTGCACTTATGACAGTCGCAGCATCCCCGTGGTCACGCGAGGGAAAATTCAGGTGCTTGTTATTTATGACGACAGTTGTGCTGTCCCAGGGTCATGTCATTTCCATTTGCTGCCTTCCCGACTTTTTTGACAAGCAGTCAATTGGAGAAGCCAGATTTGTTTAACGGCAGCATGATTCACTTAAACAACAGCAGCGATTCACTTAGCGACCCGTGGCAAAAAAAGGCCATAAAATTGCGTGTGGCTCGCTTAACGATGGAAATTCTGGATCTGATTGTGGTTGTAAGTCAAGGACTACCTGTATCGATCTTCCTTCCATTAAAAAAAAAAACCTTTTAAAGGAAGAATTAATAGTAGTGGTAACTATTTAGTCTGAGGACACCCAATCTACTTTTTTCCCCCAGGTGCTTGTTTCTTTCTTCTCTGCCAATTCTTGTGAACTTTCCTGGCTATCTAACTGTTCCTTTTAAATTTTGACCTCTGTATATCTCCTCACATTTTTCACAGCATGTAGGAATTTATTGCAATGTTTTCTGGTTGGTTCACATCTGCCCTTTTTTTTAAAAAAAATGACTACTTTCTACAAATAATTAAATTGTAAGCATTTTAGGGCTAAAGTTCAGTTTAATAATCTCAAACTATGAGCCTATTAAATAATACTTTATCTCAAAC
The DNA here is from genome assembly GCF_964273705.1 of Natrix helvetica. Classification (NCBI taxonomy): domain Eukaryota; kingdom Metazoa; phylum Chordata; class Lepidosauria; order Squamata; family Natricidae; genus Natrix; species Natrix helvetica. Next base: position 229,016,265 of record NC_138548.1, read on the forward strand.
TGTATTCAAAATCCTTAGGACTTTGGGAACTCTCTTCCTCATGCTACTGGGCCCTGAATGAGAATTGGGTTTGTCATCCAACCCTCCCCCCTTCCCCACACTCAGCACACCTCTACCCCAAAATTCAAGTCCATCACCTCCACTGCTTACTAGTAGCAACTACTTTTCCTGTGTTCAGAGCAAGTAGTGAAATATGGCGAGGCAAACGAGATACATTCAATTTTTCAGAGTAGCAATGAACGGAAACGGGAACAAAGACAGCCTTGCTTGAAGGTGAATGCATTTAATGTCCTAATTACTCAACAGTTCCACGATTAAAGAAAGCTTTCTGAGCCTCTCCAAGATCTCCAAACAGAATGCAAATCAAGAGCTCACAGAATTTTACAGGTTGAATTTGTGCAGTAAAATTACATTAATGTTCGCCAAATTTAATACTCATTATTAGTCACTTGTGTTGATTCCACCGCCCCACAATGTACACTGAATTAGCAAATGCAAGAAGTATCAACCTTTATTTTCCTACGCAGTTAATATCTTCCTCTATGGCTTATTGTGATAGCACCAAAACGAAGTGATTCTGCCTTAAAAATATGCTGAATAGAATATGCTTTTCCCATCAAGGGCTATTCAAGCAAAGAGTGTGCTTGCAAAGCAGCATGATGTAAGAAATGTCAAAATATTTTTCTATCGTGTATGTAAGTATAGTTTTCCACGAACAATTTTTGTGCATAGATTTTATTTCGGATGTACTGTTCAGCTTTCTCTCACCCCCCACCCCCACCCCCAGCAAGTGGTTGATATAAGCATACCTCACCAAAACCCCATTATCTACAACTTGTAAAAATGGGGTCAAGTTTTACAAGTACAAATATAAATAACTAATAATTAATTTGACCAATGTGTAATTTATTTGGGGCTCCAAGTTCAGCCACCTTGATGGACTGAGAGAGGATGCATGCATTAAGATAAATAGCGTGTTGTTTGGGAGGTGTGTATGTGTCTCTGTGTGTGAAACAGCAAGATAGAATGGGAGAAAATCTATATGCTTGATCCAGATGTGCAGTTTTTCTGGTTTTGGCTAGCCAAGAAGCGGACATGTATCTGCTCATAAGCCATTTTGGCTTCTACACTGGCACTCCCTTCCACACAATTAATAATGATAACAAAGCCACGTACGCTTATTTGGTCTCCAGGAAGTATAGCCTGGATCCACACAATGCTGAAGTCTAGATCAAACCCCACTGTTCTTTGTCTATAGCAGCTGGGCCTTACTGAAAATTGCAGGTTAACACATAGGGACTGCAAGCTCTAGATTGATCCTGCTTTCGACTGTGGTGTATAAGGAAAGCCCAAAAGGATACCCCAGAGAAACAAACTGTGGTTTTACAAGCCAGACAGGCAAGAGACAGCAGGGAAGAGGGTGAGCGCCTGAACACACCGCTTGTTGTTCCCATACCAACAAATACCAATTTAACTCAACCTCACAGTAGATGCTGTGAGAAGGGTTTTCTTTTTTGGACCGCATGTTTGTGTATTGTGAGGAGCCGAGACTTGAGCGCAGCCCTCCATGGTAAGTTCCCATGATTTAACACAAAACTGGCCTGCACGCTCAAGCACGGTGATTCTACAGGGAAGCAGGCTGGGTTGGTACTGGACAAGCCGCCCTCGGTTCAGAAGGATGAGTTAAGCTCCCAGCTGGTCCCTCATGAATTCTTCCAGCACCCTGATGACATTCCGGGCTTCCTGCATTTCTGCGTATTCTACTTTGACAATCTTCAAGAGCACATCGCCGCTGCCGGAGTTTTTGAGAAACAGGTAGCACTTGAACAAGGCATAATGGCTCATTTCTGCCTGCCGGATGAACCGCTTCAGGTTGTTGATGTCCTGGATGGCCTGAAAAGAAAGCAGCCAACATGTACACCGGTGTCCTGATCCAGCTGAGAAAGCCTACACAGAAACCCAAGGTCCACATAGGGTCCCTTTGACGATATCATTGTTCTGGCTGAGGCTTCCCGAGAGCATGAAGCAAACTCCTGGTCCCAACAAAAACCCCTTTTATTCATTTACCGCTCATTCAACATCCAGCAAAGTCTTTCAAGGGAGGATTTACAGTCACAGGCCTTCTCTGGCTTGGAGAGCTGCCAGGCCGATATTTGCAAAACTTGGCAAGGCGTCTTGGAGAGTCACAAACCAATTAAGGGAACTCATTCTCTCCTGCAAACTCCACTCCCCTTTCGCTCCTCTCTGTCCGAATTTGCTGCCAGCTCTGCTGACGGACTACAACAGTCCCTAGGATAAAAGGCAGTTTCACACGGTCCACTGGGCAAGGAGAGAAAGGTGGATGACTTCCCCCCTACAGGGCAATCGGGGGCAGGCCGCTGTGGTACACCGCCAATAGATATGTTGTACACATACGGTGGTTCTTTGGATGCCCAATGTGAACTCGTGCACCTCCTGCACACACAACATTAGTATACAGGAATCAGGAGCAGTAAATGAGAAATTTAGGAGGAAGAACTTTAATCTAATCTAGTAGCTCTCAAAATAATTGGCACTCAAGGCACATCTCTCACAAGGAGGCCTATTATGTCTCGGTGGCACAGTGGTTACAGTGCAGTACTACAAGCTACTTCTACTGCCTGCCGGCTGCCTGCAATTCAACAGTTCAAATCTCACCAGGCTCCAGGTTGACTCAGCCTTCCATCCTTCCGAGGTGGGTAAAATGAGGGCCCAGATTGTTGGGGGCAATTGGCTGACTGTAAACCACTCAGAGAGGGCTGTAAAAGCACTGTGAAGCGGGATATAAGTCTAAGTGCTCTTGCTATGTTCAAAGGCAGTGGCCACCATGGCAAGGGCACAGCATTGCAGATTCTCTGGATCACATGGTGACTAGCTGCCGTTTGAGAGCTTATATAGGAGGAAAAGCAGACATTCTCCAATTAACAAATATTTAATTGGATAAATGGCCTAGATATTAATATATGGAACACTTATTCAACTCTGATGAATCAATGTACTTAAAACGTAATCTATAACATTTTAAAAAAATTCCTCGAGCCTTACAAAATTGATTACTTATTTCGATCATACATTTGCCACAGTATTATGTGTGCCTTCTATACAATGTTATTACTGCTCTCCATGTGCTCTACAGGTAGTCCTCGACAACTGCAATTGAGCCCCAAATTTCTGTTGCTAAGCGAGACAGTTGCTAAGTGAATCTTGCCCGACCTGCCTTGCCAAATTTGTTAAGTGAATCACTGCAGTTGTTAAGTTAGGAAGACAGTTGTGAAGTGAGTCTCTCTTCCCCATTGCCTTGGCTTGGTCCCAGTAGGGGATCACAATGACCCCCAGGGCACTGCGGCCGTCCTAAATATGAGCCAGTTGCCAAGGGTCTGAATTTTGATCATGTGATCAGGGGGATGTTGCAATGGTCATAACTGTGAAAAACGGTCATCATCCATATTTTTCAGTGCCATTGTAACTTCAAACGGTCACTAAACGAACTGTTGTAAGTTCAGGGCTACTTGCATACCTTAACAATAAAGAAATAATAAATATTCTGTGTTCCTAGAAGGCATGGCTGTCGTTCTGGCAGCATGAAATCACACAGGCAAAAGCCACCCTTTGTAACATGGGATTCTTGCCAGGCTGAAGAGGAACAATACGGACTCAAGATTGCGTTCTTTTAGAACAAATATACTTGAGCAACAATTGTTGTGTCTCAGGATGAAGATCCAAGCCAGTGGGGTTTGGTTAAAAAACACCCAATCCAGTAGTATTAGAACAACAGAAACTTTGTCACTAGTTTCAATTGGTTATTAATTTAAACCCAATTCTTTGTCTAAAATAGATTATGATTTGGGGGTTGGGAAGCACGTGAGACTCAAAACAAATTCTAGTACACAAAAGGTTGTATCTACCACTATTTCTAACCATCACAAATCACAGCCACCTCTACGCCAATGCTCCAGCCGATGAATTTGGACTGCAATTCTCGTTGAACATTATTCATCGTTCTTGCCCAACACAGATAGTTACCTTCAATTTAAAGTTTTCCAGTATTTGCCGAAAAAGGAAGGGATTCCCCCCTTCGGAAACATTCAGAAATGCTTGCGTCCAATCTTCACAGAACCTATTTGTTCCTGAGACATTTGTTGGAAAAAAGAAAAATCTTATTATTTCACTTAATACAGTAAATTTACAAATGTCTTCAAAGTTACCTGAAAAAGGGGTTTTGTACAAGACACAGATATTCCTTATGTACTTACAAAGGAAGACAGTATTATGGTTTCCTGAGACTTCAAGAATGGACCAGCCCAGGATGCTGCTCTTTGGCCATCAATCTCGCAATGGGAGATAAATAAGGGTCAAAATTTAAATGATCACTCTTATCCAGGCAAATTATGGAAAGACTCAACTCTCTGGAAAAGGCTCTAATGTTGGGAAAGGTGGAAGTAAAGAGGACGATGAGCAACAGCAAGGTTTGAAAGCCAATATGGTTGAATGACTCAATTAACCAGGCTAGAAACTAGGAAACTGTGAGTTCTAGCCCCACCTTAGCCATGAAAGCCAGCTGGGTGATTCCAGTCCCTGTCTCTCAGCCAATCCAACTCACAGGGTTGTAGTTGAGGGGGAAATAGGAGGAGGAGGAATCATTACTGTTTACCGTCTTGAGTTATTTATAAAAAATACTAGCTGATAGCCCGGTGTTGCCCGGGTATTTATTTATTTATAGGGGGACAATGTCCTGCCCAAACGTAATTTCTAATGTTAGATTTTCCCCCTTACCAGAGAGAGCCCCCTTGTGGAGTACTGTGAAGTTGTTACCATGGCAACTTCACTATGCTGTACAGTAGGAGCTATTTTAAGGCACAACAGGCTGTATCTTAACAGAACACACACCCCAAGGTGTGTTAGGGGTATCGTACCCCCACATTTTTTTCCAGAGAGTAAGTCATCTGTGTACTAAGTTTGGTTGAAATTGCTCAAGGCATTCACACACACACACACACACACACACACACACGTTTATATATATATACAATAACGTGGATGGACTCAGTTATAACGGTAATGAGTGCATCATTGGGGGCCATGAAGGTGGTTACTAGGAGTTGTGGTTACTAGGAGTTGAAAAGCTCTTCGGCTTTGAAATGGAGATGAGCCCTGCCCCCTAGTCAGGAACGACTAGCACAAATGTGCAAGGGGAACCTTTACCTTTACCTTGACCTAATCAAAATCTCTTAGTGGTCCACCATCATAAACTTTCCAAATCTGGTAATCGATTTGCTATATTTGAATATATAGCATAGTATATGAGTATAGTAGATTAGTGCAAGATGAAGGCTAGACTACAGTAAGGCTAGACTCAAATAAGACTGTCTGCCTTAAACAACTGTCTTTGTAGAGAGGTCTAAAACAACACCAGTTTATCAACATTCCTTGTGCTAATATTACTGAGCAGGACTTGGATGCTAGAAGTATCTCCTTCTGTAAGCTTACCTGCACCATGGAAGCAAAGCTGTGGGCTATTCAAGTCAATCACCACGGATTTGCATTGCTCCTCTGTAGCTGCGGCTGTGCATAAGGAGGTTGTCATCATTTCCCTGACCAGAGCTTGAAGACTTGCTGCTCGAAGGAACCTGGGAAAGAAGGTAAAAGGGATTTCCAGGATGTATAGTCATTGGGCAAGTTCTATTAAGCAGCTATCTCAAGAGGAGCAAGGGTGCCCCTGGGAAATACCATCTTGAGGGACTGTAACTTTTTTACCTGTTAATATCCTTCTCTGTCTTTTCTTCGGATCCATTCACTTCAACAGGAGTGCAACTCAGAGCCTTGAAAGAGCAGACCCAATGTCACTACTTGGTATATTGACATATCTTTAGACTACAATACTATATGCTCTTTAGCTGCCTCGGGAAACACTTGGCTCTACTGCCAAGTTGATGTAAAGGATTATGCCGTTATCAACTAGCAATTGCATGTTCAACAGGTGTCAGTTGAACATCCGTCAGTTGTTGTTCTTCTCCTTCCTCTTCCTCACCACTCAGAATGTACATGTAGTCCTCGACCTACAACCACAATTGGAGCCCAAAATTTCCACTGCTAAGCAAAGCAATTGCTAAGTGAGCTTTGCCCTATTTTGTGAAATTTTCTTTTGGCTACGGTTGTTCAAATGACTGCTGTTGTTCATTAGTAACATGGTCGTTAAATGAATCTGGCCTCCCCATGGACTCTCTGCTTGTCAGAAGGTTGCAAAAAACAATTGCATGACCCTGGGAAACTGCAGTAAGTCATAAATACATACCAATCCCCTTGAATTTTGATCATGGGGATGTCGCTATGGTTATAAGTGTGAATACTGATCAGAAGTCACTTTTTTCAGAGTTGTTGTAGCTTCGAGCTAAATGAATGGTTGTAAGTCAAGGACTATCTGTAGATGTAAACTCCCTGGCCTCCATTTTAATGTTAAACAGCTTCAGTTGTATTAAAATGATAATGGGCAAAGGCAAGAGGGCTTCCTGATGAAGCAGGAATTTGACCTCAAATAATGGCAAACTAGAGCCAGTTTGGTGTAGTTGGAGCTAGGAGTTCTAGTCCCGCCTTAGGCATGAAGTCAGCCTTGGGCCAGTCACTCTCTCAGCCCTAGGGAGGAGACAATGGCAAACCGCTTCCAAAATCTTGCTAAGAAAACCGCAGGAACTTATCCAGAGAGTCACCAAGTGTCAACGCTGAATCAAAGGCCAAAAAAAATCAAGAAGACTCTATTGAAAGAAGACCTTATTTCTGGCATCCCATCTATTTTACTCTCTCTCTCTCTCATATCTGCAGAGAAACTGCTTTTCAAACTGTCTGAGCTAAAAGCCCTGTCTAAGCATAATTGAATGTATACGTTTAAAAACATGTAAATCAATTCCAGCTGCAGTAAGGGAAACTCATGTGTCTAAAACTGCTGGCCCAATTTTAAAATGAATTACATATACAACTTAAAGCTAGTGCTCCTTAAAACAAGGGTGTTATTACCATGTTATTCAAGTTGTCAAAACCTTCCCACAAACAGCCCCTTGCAGTGTAGTTGTATTGTGTTGGGGGGGGGGTGTGCACTGAGGGAGCTCAACCAATCCCACTGTACATGTGTTGTGCACTGAGAAATAAAGTATTATTATTATTTTAGCTACGTTGTGTTCCTTTCCTGATGGTAAAAAAAAAAAATATGGAAGGACAGCAACTGCCACATCAAGTCATCTAGTGTGCGCCTCCCCACCCCAAGCCCGCCCGGTAAAATTCCAGGAAAGAGGCACATGCTAGACGACATGACGCACAATTAAAGATTGTTTGAAGCAGTGAAGTCTTATTTGTACACACTGTGAACTATCACAACGGTTGCAGCTAAAGCAATGAATAAACAAGGCAAACCGTTCAACCAGAAACCCAAACAAAAGCACACCACAGAGATCCAGGGCGGAGTGAACATTGTGTGGTACTCACAGCATGTAACACAAAGGCAAGTTTCTCCTGGAAAAGCTTCACCACCCTCTGAATAGGGCACACCAAATCCTCAAACCAGGTCTTCAGGAGCGGTTGAAGGCAGGTCTCCGGGTTGCTTTGCTGGCCCCAATTGAAATAAACAGTGGATCATTCTACAAGGTATGGGACTGTGAAGGGGAACTCAGTGAAACAACTCGGGACAGCTTCTTTGGAAAGCGTTGATTGCTTTTCAGCCATTCCCTATTCCAGAGCCTATGAAATTTCCCTTGGGGCTAATTTGCTATCTTGAATCCAGAAAGTGAGTGAGAAGTAGCAGCATAATAGCTTATCCAAACAGTTGTATTGAGCTCACCCAGGCATACGGGCAGGAGAGTCCCTCCTCCCCGGTCTGTCTTTTTTAACAGCTATCTAGTCCTCTTGTTCTATTTTGCAAATTATTCTGGAAACTGCTAGAGATGGTAAAAAGGGTTTATGGTGCATCACAATAAGCTACATTCCACAAACACCACCCCAGGACAAGCTCTGTGTGTGTGCGCGCACACACACACACAAAACGGGTGTTAGGAGTTTTTATTGAGGCTTCCAAGCCCAAATTACTTTCCCCAGTAATTCCTTGCGGCAGTACTAGCCCACAGTGTAAAGACCAGGCAAGTCCACTCCGCAAAGGCAAATCCCCAACAAGGCATCCCAAGCTATTGTAAAGACAACCTCTATGTAATCTGCCAACTAGAATAGATACTTCTTTCAAGATTTCTCTTTAGAGAGAACTGTTTTAGCAGCATTCAGAAGTTACACATCCAAAACTAAGAGAGATTCTGAAGTGTTGGATGTCAAAGCGTCAAGCACTTAGACTTATATAACGCTTCAGTGCTTTACAGCCCTCTGTAAGTGGTTTACTGAGTCAGCATATTGTCCTCAACGATCTGGGTCCTTATATTATCGACCTCAGAAGGATGGAAGGCTGAGTCAACCTTCAGCCTGGTGAGATTCGATCTGCCAAACTACTGGCAGCCGGTGATCAGCAGAAGTAGCCTGCAGTACAGCACTCTAACCACTGCGCCACCACGGCTCTCGGTGGCAGGTGGATGACACAGCACTTCTTAGCTTGAATTATGTCCAATGTTTTCACAGAGATAGTAGGAAATATGAGAATCTTGAGACTCTCCATATGATCACACTCATAAAGAGCTTGGTTTCCATAGAACCCAGGTCGAACCTATGGCACATGTGTGCCAGAGGTGGCACGCAGAGCCCTCTCTGTGCGCATGCACGCCGTCGCCCCAGCTCAGCTCCACTGCGCATGCACGCACACCTCCCGCTGGCCAGCTGGTCTTTAGGTCTCTGCCACGCATGTGGGAGGCAGGGCGCATGCAGGGGGAGATCATGTGCGCATCTGCGTGGAGAGCATGTGAGGGGCTGTGTGCGCATTGCATTTTGAAGGTTCATGCGCGCAAACGCACTCCCGTGCATGCACTTTGGGCACTCAGTCTGGAAAGGGTTAGTCATCACTGCCATAGAACAACCATAAACACTGAATTCTTGAAGGCCAGTTTTTTTTTTATTCTGAAGCTACAGAAACTCTCTAGAACGGGGATGTCAAACTCAATGCCCGCGGACTGGATCTGGCCCACGGGGTGCTTAGATGTGGCCGACACACCCTGAAAACAGTAAAAAACCAGCCCGCAGTGCCTCTGCAGGCAAAAACGGAGCTGGGGAGGGCCACACGCATCCTCCCTGAGCTCCGTTTTTGCTAGCAGGGGGTTGCAGGAGGCCGTCACGGCTAAAAACGGAGCCTCGATGAATGATGTTGAGCTGGCCACGCCCCCCTCCCATGGTCAAACACAACCCTGATGCGGCCCTCAATGAAATCGAGTTTGACACCCCTGCTCTAGAAGGACACCATGCAGATAACACTGGAAACCGCTAAGAGAGTGTCAAATTAGCCTGTTTCTCTTCCAACTACAAAGTAGCAAACAACAGAAAGTAGTTGCTCTCATGAGTAACTTAGAAAAGCCAGATCCCTGTCCTATTCTACCGCTGAGATGCTCAGAAAATAGGCCCGGAGCACACCAATGCATGGGAATTGAGATAAAGCTCCTTTAATTGAGATTTCTCTAATGCCTCCTTAAGCGATTGAGGATCGTGAAAATCAAACTGTCTTCCTCACCATGTCTTCATTATCCTAGGTAAACAATTCTGATTAGGGATCTTCACAGGGAACTCAAAATAACTTCAAGCATCTCAGTTTAACAAGCAGCTTATAAAGAAACCAACATTTCCCATCTTGTAGAAGGGGGGAAAAAGAGAGAGAAAACCAAAATTATTAACAGCAACAGACAGTTACCTCTTCATCAAGACTTACCTGTGAATCTAAACAAGTCTTCATATCTTGAACGTATCCATCCAGCTCAAGTCTGAATGTAACACTTTTAAGGAAGCAATGCTTCAGTTCTGCCTAATCCCTAGGTTTAACTCATCTTATAATTGATGTGCTGCTACAAGCCTGTTAAAGATATTTTAAACATCCAGATACAGGTAGTCCTCAACTTACAACAGTTCATTTAGTGACCGTTCACAAAGTTTCAACGGCATGAAACAAGGAACTTGTGACCGTTTTGCACAACTTACAACTGTTGCAGCAACCCCATGGTCACATGATCAAAATTCAAATGCTTGGCAACTGGTTCATATCTATGACAATTGCAGTGTCCTGGGTTCATGGGATCAGTTTTTGAAACCATCTGACCAGCATAGTCAATGTGGAACCCAGGTTTACTTAACAACCCTGTTATTAACTTAACAAATGCAACGATTCACTTAACAACTGGGGCAAGAAAAGTCATAAAATGAGGAAAACTCACTCAATGTTTCACTTAGCAACATAAATTCAATTGTGGCGGCAACTTAACCTGTATTTATTTTTGTCTGTCTGTCTGTCTATCTATCTAGAGGTGTTGTGTGTGTGTGTGTGTGTTTCAGCATAACTCTGGAATGCCTTGAGCAATTTCAACCAAGCTTAGTACACAGATGACTTATCCTCTGGAAAAATATATTGCGGGGGTAAGCCACCCCTAAAACCCTTCGGGGTGTGTGTTGTGTTAAGATATAGCCTGTTGTGCTTTAAAATGGCTTCCACTGTACAACGCAGTGGAGTTGTCATGGTAACGGCTTCCCAGTACTCCACAAGGGGGCTCCCTCTAGTAAGGGGGAAAATCCAACATTAGAAATTACGTTTGGTCCGGTCATTTTCCCCCCTATGAATAAATACCCGGGCAACGCTGGGTTATTGGCTAGTTTATTTATAAATTTTATTGGCTGCCCATCTTACCATAGGGTAACTCTGGACGGCTTAGAGTGACATCTTAGTTAAAAGAAAAATGTGAAAATCAAACCTTACAACCAAAGACACATGGGGGAGGGTGGGGGCAGAGTGAGGGGGTGGGGAGGTGGGATGTGTTACTGCTCAATCAACCACCTCCGCTGCGCTGATCCCCCCCTTCCTGGGGCTACAAGCCAACTGGCACAGCCATCTTTAGGTCCTTACGAAAAGATAAGGAGGGTATAACTGATATTCTCAGAAGCCTTAAAAATGATTTGGGAATGTGCATGGCCTCTGGCCTAATTTAAGAGAACAATGGGAACCATGGGAATTAAAATAAAGAAATAAAAGGACTTTCCTCCTCCATCCCCATTTTAACCCAGGCAGAAACATAGGAAAAGGATATAGTTCAAGTCCCTTCTCGGAGCCTCCTAAAAAACAGATGACGTACTCCAAAGGACTCTCTCTCGATTCAGGATCAGCTCCTTCTGCACATTTTTCCGGCTGGAGCACGCAGTAATAACAACCAACTCGAGTTTCTGGAATGCTGAATTAATCACAGAATGGTTGCACCAAATCAGTGTAATGCTGTGTTTCACACTGCAGTTTGCCTGTTTATCGATCTCATGACAAATGAAGCCCTTATTTTAATTCAGTCGGAATCAACCTCCAGAGGCAAGAATCTTACACAGGTTCTTAACTCCAGTCAATACACTTCGCTTCATATTTCTGTCAACCTCCTGATTCTACTTACTTTCCCTCAGACCAGTGGCGGTGAATGGAAAGCCAAATCACCCACCTGCTTGCTCCTCCTGTGTTCAGGTGGTCCTCAATTTACAAGCATCCGTTTAGGGACCACTCCAAGTTATAACGGCACTGAAAAAGTAATTTATGCCCATTTTTCACGCTTGCGGCCCTCACAGCATCCCTATGGTCGTGTGATCAAAATTTGGGCGCTTGGTAATTGGCATGTACTTATAGCAGTGGAGGATTCCTAACCGGTTTACTACCGGTTCGCTGAGCACGTGCGTGCGCAATTGAACAAAAATTATTAAGAAAAACAACAAAATAGCTGAAGAGCGGCAATTCAAGCTGCTGCCCTGGATCACCTGGGCTTCTGAAGCTGGAATAAAGGTACGGTATTTTTCGGAGTATAAGACCCACCTTTTTCCCTCAAAAAAGAGGCTGAAAATCTGAGTGCGTCTTATACACTGAATACAGCATTTTTGGCCTCCCGAAACCCTGCCTCCTTTACAAAAATGGATGTGCAGAGGGTTTCGGAGGCCTGCAAAGTGCTCCTGGGGGCTGGGGAAGGCAAAAATAAGCAAACAAATGGGCCATTTTTTGCTCATCCCCCCCCCCCCAGCCTCCAGGAGCATTCTACAAACCTCCTAAAGGCTATGTATGCCCTTTTTTTGGCAAAGAGGGTTTGGGAGGCCTGCAGAGTGCAAAAACTTATTCTTTTAATTTACTCTTCAAACTCTTGGTGCGTCTTATACTCTGGTGCGTCTTTTACTCTGAGAAATACGGTAAGTATAACCCAGTGGCAGATGGGGGCAGGCCCACTTTTTTAAAAAAACAGAGCACTGGTTCGCTCTCTGTTTGAAGGCAGCACTACCAGGTCAGGAGAACTGGTCCGAATCGGTAGGAACCCCCTCTGACTTGAGGTCAAGCGATCGCCATTTTGTAACCTTCTCAGCTGGCTTCCAAAAAGCCAAGTCAATGAGGATTCGCTTAATGACCATGTGATTCACTTAACAACTGCAGTGATTCACTTAACAACGGTGGCAAAAATTGCAAACGCGGCAAGACTCACTTAACCCCCTCGCTTAGCAAATTTTGGGACCACCTGTAATCTGTAAACATGAAGTGGATTAAATAAAGATACAACATAGTCAAAATGTGTGTTTTAACAACAAAAAACTGCTACTCCTCCTCCCCCCAATGCATTTGTGTGGAGCTGACATTTGGCAGTTCCCTGGGTAGATCTGGTCCCTAGAAGTGATTATGCCTGCTTTTTAAAAATTCAGTGGGTCAAAGAATGGTATGAATGGAAGGAAGTGTAATTAAGACAGCCATAGATGAGATGAGGCATTCGTGGCTTCCTTGTATAGCATTCTAGTACCAGGGAAGAAATGTGGGGTGGGAAGCAGAGACCGATAATTTCTCTTGGGAAGTTCACTCTGTATTTCCAAATTTTCCAACCAAACCCAATATGTGCTTTTCAAAGGATACAATGTTCATTACACTGATTAGATGAATTAATCAAATGATGCTTAAATACTGTTAAATATTCTTAGGAGAGCAAAAGGAAACACTCTCATGAAGTCTATTTCTGCTGGATAAAAGGTAAATGTGCTAGTCGTTGCCGACTCCAGGGGGCGATGCTCATTTCTGTTTCAAAGCCGAAGAGCCAGTGCTGTCCGAAGACGTCTCCGTGGTCATGTGGCCGGCATGACTAAATGCCAAGGGCACACGGAATGCTGTTACCTTCCCACCAAAGGTGGTTCCTATTTTTCTACTTGCATTTTTATATGCTTTCAAACTGCTAGGTTGGCAGAAGCTGGGACAAGTAACGGGAGCTCATTCCATTACGCAGCACTAGGGATTTGAACTGCCGAACTGCCGACCTTTCTGATCGACAAGCTCAGCATCTTAGCCACTGAGCCACTGCATCCCTCGATAGACTCTTGTTATTTTCTCGACAACACTATGGACGTAATTCGCCCCTGCCTTCCAATTCCCAGACTCATCGCTAGCTTAGCAGTTCCGGCTTGTTCAGGATCCAAATCTTTCCTCCTTAGCTTTTCAAGGATGATCAGGCACCAGTATTAGCTGTGCTATTCTTAATAAGTTCAGTCTCCCCCCCCCCTCCAAAAAAAAAAAACACTGCAAAGAGTGCACAACAGGCAATACTTCAAAAGTGATTTAGGCTCTAATCATATAAATAGTAATCCATTAACCTGGGAATAGCCCCATTAAATTGGGAGTTCCTTTTAAATAGAGCTGGCTAGCAGTGATGGGCAACCTGTAAAACCCAGCCATCCCATTTGGAACACTGCAGCACCCATTTTGGTGGCAAAATTATTCTTTTTCAGTAGCACTTCTTTTTAAGGGAAGGGAGGGAGGGCTCTTGGGTTGAAGCTGCAATTTCGGCCAGTTTTTCTGATAAAAGTGATTTGCCTGCCAGAAACCTCCTATTCTTGTTTCTATCTTTATCCCATCCTAATTTCTGCAAAAACAGGCAAGTAATTTGCTCATTTGAGCACTATGGGTGATTGGGACATGGAATTGTAGCCTTGAGCACTGCAGCCCCCGCCCCTCCCGCCCCCCATCACGCTGCGGTATTACAAAATGAGGAAACGTCTGCACAATTCTGACGCAACAGCCCTCTGCCTGCCTGCCAGTGTGATGAAACAATTAACGGATACTCTTGCACTTCCCGGTTGGGAAAACTGCCACCTTCCATCAGGTGTTGCTAAAATATTATTCCCATCAATACCAGCCAGCACACAGCCAGTGGTGCAAAATGCTGGGAATTGTCGTGCAGCGGGCCAGAAGTTGTCTTAATCCCTTGTAACACTTCACATGCAGTGATTACAGCTCCCTGGATACACTAGTTCCAGTATCTATTTTAATGAGATACAGAAAAGCCAACCTTCCTCCCCACCCTCCCCAAAGGGCTAGCCCTTGCAGTGGCATATGCAGTGGCCCATTAAATTTCAACATTAAATATATATCCAGGTATCTAGCTCACTATCAGGGTTCAGTCTCAGCCAGTGGTTCCCAATGGGGAGCCCACGCCCCACAGGGGGGCAATTTGATTTTTAATGGGGGCAAATTGAACCTTGTTTAAACAAAGTTAATAGCCTTTTAGGCTTCCTCCGCACGAGTAGAGTTCACTTTTTGAATAGAGTAAGAATTATACGTCACCGGGGGGCGGGGATGGGGGGATCAGGATTTTAGAGGTGCTTAGGTGGCGCATGGCCAAAAAAAGGTTGGGAACCACTGGTCTAAGCTTATTGTACCTGTTTTCATTGATCAACCGAGCATTCATTGAATGATAAGTGAGATGAAGTTTACAGTTCAGAATTCAGAACATATGCGTAGTCTCATGTTTAAGTTCTTGAAACCCTTAATTTGACAGTTATTAAATCGGTCATTAAAAGCTTAGACAATGAGTATATGAATATAAATAGTCCTCAACTTTAATGGCTACTCACAGTTACAATGGCCCTGAAAAGAGTGGCCTATGACTGTTTTCCCACACTTATGGCCATTGCAGCATCCCCATGGCCACATAATCAAAATTCAGATGCTTGGCAACCGAGCCATATTTATGATGGTTGCGGTGTCATGTGGGGTCATGTGATTCCCCTGTCGACACTTTCTGACAAGCAAAGTCAACAGGGAAGCCAGATTCACTTAACAATCGTGTTACTAACTTACAACTGCAGTGATTCACTTAACAACGGTGGTAAGAAAGGTCGTAAAATGGGGCAAAACTCACTTAACTGCCTCATCCTAAGGGCAGAGATGTTGGCTCAAAGCTCCTTTGTTAAGGACTGTGATTTCCACATCTTGTAAATTTAGCTCTGTTGGAATGACAGTTAAGAAAAAACAAACAAACCCAGAGGATCAGGATCACTGAAAGCCACTCTAAAAGCCAGATGTTTTTTTTTTTTTGATATGGTGGGGTAGAGGGAGAGAAGAAGTTGTTTTATTTTGTGCTGCAACCAGCGATTTTCAGACACTTCAAAGGCAGGACAAGGATGAGACAATTCAGAAATAAATAGCACAATTCAATCTTTGACTTGTAAAACAAAACTTAAAATTACACCCCTAGTTTAATTTGATTACTCACACTTTAGTAAAATGGTATCACTAATTTATTAAGAAAGCTACAATTAATTAAAATTGCTTGAGATGACTGGACGTCTCAGTCCATATCTATAGCCTTACCTCAACTCGACAGATATAACATTGCCCATCCCTTCAAACAAAGCTCCTTTGTTAAGATGCTTGGCCACCAAACAACGCAACTCCATCTCAGCTTCAGTTGGTAAATTAGTGTCCACCAATGAAAGGCTTTGTAAATGAAATAAAAAAAAACAACAACCCATCATTATATCTATCGTTATATCTATTTAGTTAGATTATAGAGTTGCAAAGACCAGCTAACCACAACCAGTCATTCATAGTTGAAATTAAATGTCGAGCTTTCAAAACAAAAGATGCTACTTCCAGTTGGATAAGAAGTTACAAGCATGTCCCATTTAAATAAACAATCAAAACATGACTTGGAGTAAAACCCAGAGCTACAAAGTTGCACACTTCAGTCATTTTGCACTACGGTACAACTCCATGTGTTTCAATGAGCATGAATAATGGATGGGAATGAAAGCATGGAACAGAAGACCACAGACTTCTCAACTATATTTTCCTTGATTTGGTCTCCTCCACACAAATATTTTCCCCCTTTCTATAATATCCTTATTCATGTCTCATACCAGGAGCAGGAATTCCACTTGTAATGGCAGCAGTAAATTCAGTTTCTTTTTAAAGGAAGTATCTATTCTTAGAATAGTGATGAATTTTTCACAAAGCTGAGAAATAAAATATATACTACCATATTTTTCGGACCATAAGATGCACCATTTTTCCTCAAAAAAGAGGCTGAAAATCTTGGTGTGTCTTATACACTGAACACAGCATTTTTTGCCTACTGAAACCCTGCCCCCTTTACCTAAATGGCCGTGCAGAGCCTTTAGGAGGCTTATAGAGTGCTCCTAGGGCAGTGATGGCGAACCTATGGCACACGTGCCACAAGTGGCACGCGGAGCCATTTGTCAGGGCACGCGAGGCGCTGCCCTGTCAGCTGGGTTCACCTTTTTAAAAGCTATTTTTTGCCTTCCCCAGGCTCCAGAGGCTTTATAGGAGCCTGGGGAGGGCGAAAAGAGCCTCCCCCGCACCCTCGGAGGCATCAGGGACCGTCCCTGAAGCCTTCGGAACGCTTAAAACGACCCTCCGAGCAAACCGGAAGTGACTTCCGGGTTGCTCAGAGGGTGGTTTTAAGCGCTCCGAAGGCTTCAGGGAAGCCTCTGGATGGTCCCTGAAGCCTCCGGAGGGCCTCCGGAGGGTCGGGGGAGGCTCTTTTCGCCCTCCCCAGACTCCTATAAAGCCCCTGGAGCCTGGGGAGGGCGAAAAAAGCATGTAAAAATGGGGGGGGTCGTGCGTTGTGTGCGCATGCGCACTGTGGGGGGTCACGCGTTGCATTATGAGTGCGGCACGCCCGCACTCGACCCCCCTGCGCTCCCCCCACTTGTGGCACGCGAGCCAAAAAAGGTTCGCCATCACTGTCCTAGGGGCTGGAGAGGGCAGAAATGAGTGAAAAACAGGCTGTTTTTTGCTCAATTTTGGCCCCACTCCCCGGGAGCACACTACAAGCCTCCTAAAGGCAATCCATGCCTTTTTGGGGAAAAAACAGGCTGTTTTTTGCTCAATTGTGGCCCCACTCCCCAGGAGCACACTACAAGCCTCCTAAAGGCAATCCATGCCTTTTTTGGGGGAAAAACGGACCCGTTTTCACAAAAAACAGGCCATTTTTGGGAAATGTGCAGAGTGCAAAAAAAATTTTTTTTTAATTTGCCTCTTCAAAACCTTGGTGCGTCTTATACTCTAGTGAAGGTGCAGTATCAGTGTGTGTTAATATAAGGCAACTGGCAGTTGGAACAGAGTTCCTTTCAGATGGGGAGAGGGAGTAGAATATCTAACTCCTTAGCATCAGAGCGTGTTAATATAATACTGTATAAGAAATACTAATGATCTGATGATCATTTTAAAAATCCTTTCTTAGCAAGCATTTAGAAGCCAAGAGGAACATATGTGCCAAATTTCAAGTTAGTAGCCTTACAGTTCTGGAGATTTTGTGATGGGTGAGTGGCATTTGCCTTTTATATATATAGATGAACTCTCATACTTCTTATATTAATTTGTCAAGCACAGAAATCAGGAGTCCAGGCAGTTGAAATGAACATAGGTTTATTGTATGCTAATGCTCTTCTCTACAAGAATCTGAAGTACTGAACCATCAAAACTAATTGGCGGTAAATAAGAGTCAATAGAATTCAAGGTGGGCTGGCATTAGATTCATAACTTGATTGTCATAAGACGGAAAGAGGAAGAGCTGCAGATCTGACAACAGTCTGATAAGAGGCAGCTTAGGCTCACAGAAGCAACATGGGCATGGCAAATATCTCGGAAGGCTCCCTCCCTAGTTTCTTGGATTGTAAAGGCAAATGGGAAGAGATTTGCAAGACTGATGACAGCCTTCTGAGGAATTCTAGGCAAGAAACACACCAAGTACTAGCTGCAATTTTATTTGTAAGGCGATATCAACATAATCTTGCTAGTCTGAAAGTACATCTCTTCCTCCTCCCTAAAAACTAGGGAGGATCCCTTCTGAGATGTTTGTCACACCATTAATTGCTTGTATCAACTCATTACAGAAAGAGTGGGAGATGAGTGCAATGCCAGGGGAGCAGAGTCATTTCCCACATGCTTGACAAATGGGCCTAGGAAACTAAGAAATCTTTGTCAAGATACCTCTTGCTAACTTTAAGCAGATAGTTTACACTGAGTTAGGGAACTCCTCAGATCATTGGGCCTTAACCTAATCAGAAACTAAAGCAGAGCCTTAAATCAGAGCCAGAAATAATTCACTTGTGCATTTGTAGTGCACCAAGTTAAATATTTGGTTAACAATTAAAAATGGTTGATCGGAACAAGTGATATGCACATGCCCGTCTGTTATAACAACCCAAGATACAGCATGCAAAACCTTTCCGCCAAGTTCATTTACCTGAAGTCCTCTGGAGATGTTTCAACTGATGATTTGCTTGGACTCCCAACATCACTGCCTGATCCTTGGTGTAATCTGAAAAAAGTCAAATTATGAATTTCAAGACCAAATGCATGTGGTTACAGAAAACTCAAAACACCTACCGTATCATATTGCTATCCTTGTTCTAAGGGAGAGGGGGTGAAAACTTGGAGTGGAAAGAGCAGATTGGGATTTCTGGGAATTAAATAGACAACTCCAGGAGTATTTTGGATTCACAATGGGCAAATGGCACCTTGTTTTGAGCAGCCCTCCGAACAGAAGAATGTGATAGTCCAAAATGTGATAACTCTAATGCAGTGTTTCTCAAACATGGCGACTTTAAGTCCTGTGGACTTCAACTCCCAGAATTCCCCAGCCAGCTATGCTGGCTAGGGGATTCTGGGAGTTGAAGTCCACAGGACTTAAAGTCGCCAAGTTTGAGAAACACTGCTCTAATGTATGACCAACATTTTAAAAGGCAATAGATACATTCATCAATCGACAGACCTACTGAAGTCCCATTTTTTTCTTGTTAATTCTGTCCAGAGACTGCTTGGACAAGTCCCTGCAGTTTTGAGGGCAAGGTTTTTCAGAAGCGGTTTGCCATTGCTTGCTTCCTAGGACTTAGCGACAGAGACTGGCCCAAGGTCACCCATCTGGCTTTGTATCTAAGGCAGGATTAGAATTAATGATCTCCTGGTTTCTAGTCTGAAGCATTAACTACTATACCACAGCAAACTGGCTCTCATTTACCTAATCATCATCATCATCATCATCATTTTAGCCACTGTCAATCCACTTTGCAGGATGAAGGCCTCTTTCACATGTTTCCAACATTACATCACAAGACAACATAGAAAGACCCGCACATGGATTAGACAACAAATGAAAGTATACGATATCATCAAGAGAGCAAAAAAAAATGGAAATGGGCTGGTCACATAGCAAGAAAGGCAGTCATAGAATGGATCCCACACAATGGTGGGATTCAGCAGATTCCGACCAGTTCTGGAGAAACGGTAACGGGAATTTTGAGTAGTTCGGAGAACCGGTGAATACCACCTCTGACTGGCCCTGCCTCCATCTATTCTCTGCTTCCTGAGTCCCAGCTGATTGGGAGGGAATGGGGATTTTGCAGTACCCTTCCCCTGCCACGCCCACAGAATTGGTAGTAAAAAAAAATTGAATCCCACCACTGATCCCACTTGATAAAAAGCATCCACAAAAAGAGCCCTAAAACAAGATGGATCAATGACATCAGCAAGCATTGCAGGCCCAATTGGGACGTGTTGGTTGAAAACCTGTATAATGATCACATTTCAAGGAAAATCAATGCCCCTGGGGGGGAAACAAGAGGCTAGATTTCAGGAGCAGATGTAACCAATCTACATGATCACAGATGGAAGCTAGAAACTGGACGAAAATAATTTGTTGGTTTTATCCCATCAACCATGTTTAACTTATCACCAAACATTTAATTTGGTGAAGCCCAGATGAATTGGAACAAGCAGCCCCCATCGCTCTCAGCCAACGGGGTGGGACGTCGGGAATGAATTCAATGCAAGACCCTCCCAGATTCGGAAAGGCTGGATTATCATGAAACCCTCTGAAGGATTGGTTAAGAGAGCCTTTTTATGGTTCAGGCTGGAGACACGGAGGGCGGAGAAAGCCTGCAAGGACCCGGCGGAGCAGCCCCCGCTCTCTTACCCGGAGCCTCGGTAGCCGTACAAGCAGTGGTAACTGTTGCTGCTACGCTCCGGTTTCCGTTCCTCGGGCAAACCGCCTCCCTCCTCGCTGCTCTCCAGCTCTCTCTCATCTCCGTCCACGGACTCCTGAAGGGAAGGCAACATCTTTGCTTGCGAACCGGGAGCGAAGAGAATCCGTTCCCCCTATTGCCGTACAGCGCAACGACCTATTCTCCTCGGCGCCGCACGTCTGTCCAGATCGCGTCACAAAGGTTCCGGTCACAAACATGTTGCCACGGGAGAGAGAAGACAGAGCCAGCCGTAGGCTCTTGAAATTGTTAAGGATGTTGCGGGGACATGCGCACCCCCCTCCCCACACGCGCGCGCGCGTGCACACGCACCTCTCTTCAAGACTCACGCTGGCTCAGTTAACATTCCCCAATTTTACGGATTTTTTTTTTTAAATCAGATCGGCAAGCTGGATTGGATCGGCATTAGCTTAATGAACAGAATCGAATATGAATGAGGAAGTAGAATGAAACAGAATAGAACGGAACAGAATAGAATACTTTCTTGGCCAAGTGTGATTGTCATTGAAATAAGTGGGATTACATTTACGGATCGCCTAAATAAAGTCATTCCAATTGAAAAACTTGTTTATATTTACTTCTGGCCTTTGGGCTATAATAAATGTAGCGAATAGCCCCTGGGCCTGTAATAGATTTGATTTACACACGAATTGCTGATCTCAGCAGAACTCAAAATAGGCAGATATATATATACGGTGGGACGGTCAAATTGTTAATTAGGCTTATCTAACCTAATGCATGCTCTTTTCTCAGAACCCTGATTTTTCGCAATTTTTAATGATAATACCGTTGGCTTCCCATTGAATCTCGTGGATTTATTTCCCGGCCCACACGTACAATATTGAGCTACATAAGCCTTCGAAGTTGAAGCGTTATCCGCGCTGCTTAAAAAAAAAATCTCACGAGTTGGAAGAATCTGATTCATTTGCAGAAAAAAATCTTATTCAGGTGGCACATGAAAATCACACCATCATTATTTCTAAACTAGGGAACGACAATTTGAGGACCAGGATATCGGGCTCGGCTGCCTCCTGCGCATCTCTCCCAAAGCAAACTTCGGCGTTAAGTCGCAGTGGGAAAGAACACCCACCAAAAAAAAAAAAAAAAGCAATCCACGCAGGCAAGAACAGCGGAGTCGGCTAGAATTTCCGCTGCACCGCACGCCGGGAAGGAACAGATGACGTCACAATTGGTGAGGTCGCCTGGAGACCGAACACGTGCCCGCCCCCGCCGCGTTGCATTTCGGGAAGGCGAGGGATTCGGCGGAGGAGAGCGGCCATTTTATGCCTGGCTGAGAAGCAGGGGGGAGAGAGAGAAAGAGAGAGAACGCGCGGTCGGCGTTGGGGTTCCGTCACGTTCGCCGTTTGGGGGGGAGTTTTCTCGTCCGAGCCGTTGCCTTGTCGTCATGGGTCGGAAGAAGAAGAAGCAGCTAAAGCCTTGGTGCTGGTATCCTTTTCTAGGCGCGGGGCCGCCTCTTGTTTCGGATCGGGAAGGAGGCCCGATTGGCCTTTGGTAGTAGCGGCCTCTCTTTTTTCTTCCTCTGGTATTGAAACGCTTCAGCGGCCTGTTTTATTAGGCAGGGCAGGGCCGCAAAAAAATCCGGGCGACGGTAGGAAAGAGGTTCAAAAAGCTCTCGCTTTCCACTGCCGTATAATAATAAGTCGTCCGGATTTCTTCACTCCAGAGCCTTTTTTTAAGGGGTTTTGGAGCTGCCGCCTTTTAGGATTGACGCCCCCACCCTCTTTGTTCCCCGCACCACTTGGGAAATTAGAAATTGTATATATCTCTATACTGGAGAAGCAAAAATATATTAGATTTTTCTTGGGGTCTTTTTTTATCCATCAGCGTATCCCGTTCTTTTAAAAAAGGGCTGTTGCCATTAACTTTGTGCCCTGACGTTTATGGATACAAAAAGCATATTTTGTTGATTTTGATGGGTATCGTACTGGTAGTAGGCCGAACCTGTAGCCTTTTTTGGGGGGGGGGGCTAGATGTTTGCCAGATATCTATAGATTTATTTCTCTTGATCTCTCACTAGCTTAAATTGAGAAGGTTTAAGTATAAGGACTTCTTAAGGGTTAGATAACTTTTTCTTCCATTGTTTTGTGTTAACTTTACACACACACACTTTATATGCTGCCTACTTCCCATTAAGGCGATTCTTGAATGGTTAACTGTAGAACTAGCTAACTATGAAAGTTGTGATTGACCACATGTTTTCAAAAAAGCAAAATCAATAGTACTGTTGAAGAGGTTGAAAGCAATCTTAATCTGAGAAACAACTTCTGTATGTTTGGAGAGTCTGCATGACTTTCCCTTGTCCCAAACCGTCTAGTATGGGCAAAGATCATATGTGTTAGATGGTATTGTAAACAAGGGTTGGCTACTCAGCACATCAAAATTTGTGGGGTTTTAACCTTGAAAATTCCTCATCCTGCTACTTAATATTGGAGTTATGGTTACTTTATGAGTGAATAACTGCTGGATGCCTTGTAAGTTGTCTTTCCCCATGACAAAATGTAAGGTTTATGAAATCTTGATTTATAACAGTAATTGAAATGTAATTAGAAATGGGTTACAGCTTTCTTTAAAACTGATTATAGTAATGTTGACTAATGAATATCTTTTTTAGCATACTTCAGCATATATGCTTGACTTCTTTAACAATGTGAATAGGTATTGTAACAGGGATTTTGATGATGAGAAAATTCTTATTCAACACCAAAAAGCAAAGCACTTTAAATGCCATATATGTCATAAGAAACTGTATACTGGGCCTGGTTTAGCTATACACTGTATGCAGGTAAGTACTATAATATACCCATATAAATAGGATTATTTGTGGTGTTATTTATATATGCTTTTGTTTCAGAAATCTTTACATTTTAAAGTAAGAAAATGAAAGTTAATTTGTTATTCACAAATGCTATTGATGCACAAGTAGTCCTTGATTTACTACTGTAATAGAACCTAGTCATCCAGAGTTATGGTCCTACGTCATGTTGGTCGCGTGACCCATCTTCATTCTACAACATTTTTGTCAGTGGTTGTTAAGTAACTCACCATGTTGTTAACCAAAACTATGATCCTCAATGTGCATTTTTTTTTGCCAAAAGTTGGAAGTAAATGCCAAGCATCCAAAATGTAATCACATGACTAGGACGACAACAACAGCACTTCAAATCAAGTATGGGGGGTGGGTGGGTTTCATCATAACAGATTACCCATATTGCAATAATAGCTGCATCATTAGAAAAGTAGAAGAGTTATTTGATCAGAAAAAAAGCAGAATTGATAGTAGCTATACATGGAGAGGTTGCATCTAAAGTTTTGGAAGTGTCCATTAATAAGAGTGAAAAACAGGTTATGTAGAAAGTTCCATACTGGTGTGTTTTGGTATCTGTAGATTCTGTTTTTCTTTTTGAATGTGTTGGTCTGAGCATTTTTGAATAGATTTCCAGAATTGTTCAGGAAAATAAACGTTAAATGAGTATTCAAATCCCAGTTGAGAAAGATATTTGAGAACCAGTATAACCGTTTGTTCTAACTGTTGATAGCAACTTAAAAAGTTATGGCCTTTCCTAATGTTGTGTTGTAGCTAAAAGGTGTGTCTTTAAGGTTAACATTAAATTAAGATACTGTGATTGAACCCCCTTTCAGAAAATTCTGGTAAATGTCATAGCTAAATGGAGCTCTAATCTTAAAGCTATCTAGCTGTAGTCTCTAATGTACATCCTGTTTACGTCAGCTTGGATTTCTCTTTCTTAAGGTACATAAGGAAACAATTGATGCTGTTCCAAATGCAATACCAGGAAGAACTGATATTGAACTGGAAATATATGGTATGGAGGGCATTCCTGAAAAAGACATGGATGAAAGGAGAAGGCTGCTTGAACAAAAAACTCAAGGTAAATGGAAACACTTCCTGATATTTATACTGAACCTTTGCAACATGATCACTCTTTGATTTGGCAGACCATGGAGTCCCATTGCATTTGTAGTTGTGTTGCTGCAACATATTCAAAAACATCTACATGGAAAATGTAAAAATGATATAAATAATAGTCATGGATTGACATGGATGAGGATTGATTATAGCTGGAGTAATACTACAGTAATTTATATATATTTAAATTCTCAATGGCTTACAATAGTGGAGCATTAAAAGTATATGACATAAAAGTGTCTCAATTGCTGTCTTCCAATTAAAATATTTTTTAGCTTAGTGGTAAATAACTCTTTATCAATTTACTAAAGGATAAGAGAACGAAAGTTAATCTGATTTTATGAGGTAAGCTTATCACTAATTATACTATAAATTTAAGATGGCAAAATTTTATTGAAGAATCTGGAATAAGATGAGCTTTGTTTTAAAATGGAAGCATCAGTAACATCTGCTTTGCTGATGATAACTATCCTCATAGCTGAAAATGCAAAGTTATCTACAAGTTCTAGTAATAAAAGTGAAGGAGCCTTGTGAAGAAAAAGGACTAAGATTAAATATAAAGAAGATGAAACTAATGACCACAGGTAGAATGACCAACCTTAGAAATGGCAAGATACCCAAGTGATGAATAGTTCCTGCCTTTTCAGATCAACTATCAACAGTAAAGGAGCAAGTAGTAAAGACATTTGCTTCAGACTAGCACTTGGTCGAGCAGCTATGAAGGCCATGAATAAGATATTCAAATGCTATGATGTGCCTATACCTACAAAGAAGTGAATAGTGCAAGCAATGGTCTTCCCTGTAAAGCTGTACGGGAGCGAAAGTTGGACTTGAAGAAGCAGGATAGGAAGGGTATTGTATGTTGGCATTGGTGACCAAACTCAAATTATTGTACCTTGGACATAATTCTTTGGAGAAGACTATAATGCAGAGAAAGGTGAGAGAGAAGATGATCAACAGCAAGATGGGTGGATACAGTTATAGTGGTGATGAATGCCCTGTTGGAAAACCAGATCATGTTCTTTGCAGCTTTATTTACTGCCCACAGCAATAACAGAATCTCTCACTAAAAATGGGCATAATAGATGTTTAGTAAGTATTATTGAACTTGATTTTACTAGCAGATGTGCGGAGCTGGTTTTGCTGTGAAATAGTTTGGGGAAATTGAACAAGTATTTAAATAGTTTGGAAAAGGATCTTGGTCAAAATGTTTGTGATAATTTACTCTTTTGTGCAGCAATATCTTACAATGTAGAAATATAATTGTATTAAAAAGAATGGTTACTTTTTGTGATACAAATTAGCATTAACCCGAACATTGAAACTTTTAGCAGAAAGCCAGAAAAAGAAACAACAAGATGATTCTGATGAATATGATGATGATGAGTCTTCAGCTTCCACCTCATTTCAAGCACAGCCTGTGCAACCACAGCAGGGATATATACCACCAATGGCACAGCCAGGTTTACCTCCTGTGCCAGGGGCACCCGGAATTCCTCCAGGTAGTTATATAGATAGAAATAATTATGTCAGCTTTAGACTTTTTTTACTAAAATGAAAGACTTTAATGAATAGCATTTTGAATCAGCATGGTGATGTTTTATTGTATTTAGCTATGTTGACCATTTTCTTAACATTTAAAAACCAGAAAATATTCAATGGGGATTAAATATAAATTAGAGAAGTAATTATTTTGCTTCCATCTGTTCCTCAGAGACTCTTCTAACTTGTTTAGTTCTCAATGTGTTCTTAAAAGTGAAAAATAGGTATTTATCTTACAAAACTTTTGATTTTGTTTGCTACAAAAATGTTAACATTAGTAGACATTCCTCTGCTTTTTAGAATTGGATTTTCTTAACAGCTATATCTGAACATGGTAAAATATACAGGGAGCAGATCTGAAGGATAGTTTTGAGCATTTCAGAAATAGTTAAATCAACACTAGAAAACCTAATGATAAAATCCAATGGATTGTAGTAATTGTTAATTTTCCATGGTTTCCATACATGGAACATACAAGGAAAATTGTCAAGCATTTTTCACATATGTTTATCCAGTAAACAATAGATTATTCATATACATATCAGTTAATAAACATTCTGACTTCTAGGTATACCACCATTAATGGCAGGTGTTCCACCAATGATGCCTGGAATGCCTCCAGTCATGCCTGGAATGCCACCTGGGTAAGTATGAGCGATGTTTAGGCAACGGCATGCTACATGCTTTCATTTGTTTTACTTCACCTATGGGGTTTTGCTTTAAAAGCTGCACAGTTGGGGATCTGATAATCCTATCCTAGTTTGTCAGGACATAACTTTTTTATTCCTTCAGGAGTACTCAATAGTGTTTCCCAATGTAGTTTTTTTCCTAATTGCTTAGACTTTCATAGTATTTTGAGTTGTAAGTAAGATTAATGGGGGATAGCTACTGAACATCTGTGTTACTTGTGTCCTGTCTATTACCCAGAAGAGAATAGGAAAGAAACTGAAATCAAGTAAAGAAGGAGGTAGACAATTATCTATTTTTAATTCAAAATGCTGGCCTTTGCAGACATGGATATTCTTCATTTATTGAGATTTTGTTGTTCCACCTTTAATATTTTATAAATAATCCAAGGAAACGAGCATACTTTAATACTCCTTCCACCCCCTATTTTCCCCACAACAACAACCCTGTGAGGTGGGTTGGGCTGAGAGAGAGGGTGACTGATTGCCCCAAAGCTGTCCAAATGGTTTTCATACCTAAAGTGGGACTAGAATTTATGGTCTTCTGGTTTCTAGGCCAGCACATTAACTCCAGACCAAACTGGGCCATGTTAAGCTGCCAACTGTTCGTTCTATCTTTTTCTTCCCAAAGAGAGTTGGATGATGAATGATGATATCTCTACTCTTACTTTGTGTTGTGAATTGAGGCAGATTTTATGCTAAAATCTGATGCAGCCAAAGTTATTTGAAGGCAGATATTTACATTTCTCAGCTGGTAGAAAATCTTGGGACATTTTGACAGTGCCATTCTTTATGAGAGGTCTCATTAGAGTCTTTCAATTTTATAGGATGATGCCAATGGGTGGGATGATGCCTCCAGGACCAGGAATCCCACCCCTCATGCCTGGTATGCCACCAGGTAGGTCAGGAATGACGAATCCATATTGTGGTGAGAGTTATTTCATTTTTTCAACTGGATTTATGGGTTACTTCAGTTCTGGGGTAAAAGATAGGGACATAGAGCAGCTATTTATGGGACATAGAAGGAGGGTGCATGGGAACAAAAATGTATTCAATGGCAACTGCTGATAGAAACTTTTTCCATCCTACTCTGTCGACTGATATATTTCTATTAACACATAAGCTGCATTTTTGATTGAAACATGAAAGCCTTTTTTGTGTATTTGCTTCCCTTTCCCCCTTTTGGGTGAGGACTTTGGAATAGTTCCCAAAAAACCTATATAAAATGTTATGTTTAGGCTAATTTGATACTTTAAAAATGGTAAAAAGAAATTTCTGCTTCCAAGAATATAGTATCAATATGAGAACTAATTTTTACATATATTTATCAAATTTCTCTAAAAATTCCTCTATAAAAATATTTTTGGAAATTCTTATCACTGCTTGAATTGTTTAGTAGTTTTAATGTATCACATATTGTTTACTCAATTTGTCTTTATATTTACTTGTTTGTTTGTAATATTGTAAACCATTGTAATATATAAGTTTCAGCATGTTCTCAGAATTAAAAATAGATACTTTTAAGCATTGGGTGAAAGAATAATAATCTTATTGCTTGCAAGGAATTAGAAAATGTGATAGATTCCCACTCTGGAAAGGGTTTGCCCTTAGAGTAGGCGTAAAAATATTTTGTATAAATAAATGTTATCTCCAAATTGCTTCTAATAAATAAAACGTTAACATTTTTCAACAATTAGATTAAAAATGATAGATTAAAGCATTTTTAAGCATTCCTTAAAACAGAATTTGAAATCTAAATCCAGCCAAGAATAATATCCTTTGCACTTCTCTTGTGACTGGGCCCATTCAAAAGACGTCTCTCAGGGATTCAGGCTTTCTAGTGAGGGTTCTCAAAACCACCTTCCCCCTCGTTTACCAAGTAGAGAGACTGATTAGTCTTACAAGCATATCAAAAATATAAAACAAAAATAAAAGAAAGGTTCTAATTCCAGGGTAAAACAGATAAAAAGAAAATACAGTACTAAAATAAATATGTGGTGAATACAATCAATGTTCAGGTAAATAACACCACTTTTACAGGGTAGCCCAATCTGTTCAATATAACAGGTCCTTAGATCAGTTGCCAACTATAAATTTAGCAATTCTGCTCAATCTAAACATTGTTAAAGTATATTTCTGCATTTAATTCTTCTTTGTTTGATGTGTTAGCCCTCTGACGGAAGGTCAGTATCTGTGATCTTTCCGGTGGTATTAATAAAATCCTCACCAAAGCTTAATCAGAAACAATTATCTACAGGTATGCCACCACCTGTTGGTCCTCGCCCTGGATTGCCTCCAATGACACAGGCCCAGCAGGTGACTAATCAGGGTGTTCTTAATAGACCTCCAGCGCCTGTCCTTGCAGTACCTACTCCCCAACCACCAGTTACCAAACCACTGTTTCCTAGTGCCGGACAAGTAAGTTTTGAAATATCTAATTACCAAAAAGCTTCAGTGCATTAATTTTCTTTCTTTTCAAGTATATTTAAATAGTGAATTATGGTTCAAAAACAGTGGGGTGTTTTACAACCAAAATTGCAAAATAGTATTGTTTCATACTTCTATTGCATTTTATCTATGATGTATTCTTGTCAAAGGTTTCCTATTTACATCTACTTTTTTTTTCTGCAAAGAATGTAAATACTTCTGTCAGTCCAAACTCAGAATAGAGGGATGTATAGATGGTAAAGAGAATAAGTAACGTCTGCTGTAGCACATATTCAAGAAATAGTTATACACAGTATATTAACTATTTAACTAAAATCTAAAATAACAATTATTTTTGCAAGTTAAAGTAGTACCTGCTCTTTAACAGAACTGCATTATAAATGAAGGTGTTTTTTTTTAAACTATTAACTTGAAAGCAGAACCTTTAAATTTCTTCAAAAGAGAGTCATGCATAAGGTTCTGTAGAAGCTTCACTCACAAGCTGCACCAAACAGCTGGTTTGGATAGTTCATGTCTAAACCAAAACTTGCATGTTTGGTCCCAGTATGGAATGAAATGCTATTATTTTGTTCCAGATAAGTATTGAAACACTGTTTTTAATAGGCAGCAGTGTTTGAAAAAGCAGGAAAAAGGCTTCAAGCATCACAGACAGGTGGGCTGGTGACATGTATCTTGTTGGGAGCTATTGGAGCAACAGGAAGAAACAGAAGGAATACACACTAGATCTGTTCTGCTCATCGTGTAAAATCATCCACAATTCTTGCTAGTATATTTTGGGACAATGGAAGCATCATGTTTTTCTTTTTCTTAAACCATGGCCCACCTGGAACAAGTCATCAAAATTTATGCCTTGTACTTGTTTCAGGCTCAAAACAAAAGTAACATATTACATTTTATGTGCACCCCTATTCAATACAAAAACTAGTCTGAACTTTTTCCTCTAGGTTATTTTTATGCATTCATTTGGAGACTGTTTACTGTTTCCTTTCTTTTGTGCTACAGATGGGGACACCTGTCACAAGCTCAAGTACAACTTCATCCAATTCAGAACTGTCAGCACCTTCTAAAGCTCTGTTTCCTAGCACAGCACAAGTACGCAGGAAGTTGCAGTTAAAAATTGCTTTGCCAATTAACCCTTTGAACCGTTATGTACACTTTAAAAATCTGCCTAAACATTGTCAGATAATTGTGGTTTCCT
Organism: Natrix helvetica; assembly: GCF_964273705.1. Taxonomy (NCBI): domain Eukaryota; kingdom Metazoa; phylum Chordata; class Lepidosauria; order Squamata; family Natricidae; genus Natrix; species Natrix helvetica. The sequence goes on from NC_138548.1 coordinate 229,046,551, forward strand.
GATTATGTTTAGTGGTTCAGTGCAATCTGAGAATTCATGCATAATAATTGGGTAATTTTAAAAAAGAAAATTCTACATTGTGGTTCTAAAGGGTTAAAAAGAGAGCATGAAAGCAGTTAAGTGCATTTAGTGGGCAGTGGTTTACTTGATGCATGGTTTATTTTTTTTTCTAATTTATGCTATTCTGATACATCTTGTTAAATGTCAAATGCATCATGTGCTAAAATCCCAATTTACCTAGTCTTGTTTTGGAGTTCAGTTATTAGTTCGAAATAATGTGCTGTTTGCTTGCCAAAGCATTCTGTCATGTGAAACTAAGAGCTCTTTTGTTGTGTAGAAATCCTTTCAAGCTTGTACTTTCCCATTGAACTTAGATGGCTTTCATTGGCTGTAGGCTAGGAAAATAATTGAAAACTGCAAGTGATAATTTGAGATGTCTCCGAACATCAAGGTATTTTTATACAAGGGATTGTTTTATTTAAATTTGACATAAAAGTTGACATCCTGAGGTTTGGTCTTAATCATTCTGTTTGAATGCTAATTTATCTCAGCTGATATTCCTAGATTAAATTGGTTTTTATTTTGAAAAACCAAACATCTTACTATATGGGGTATAATGCAGAAAATGACATGTGGCGATAGCTTGTTCCTATTTGTTCTAGACATCTCAAACTTTGCAGTATGTTTGTGTTGCAGGATTTATTTTTTTATTTTAGTTTGCTACTTTTTGTCATAAAATAGAACTTTTACTTTGGGCTAATTTAGCTGTGTCAGTATATGATAATGTTATGGAGTTTATTTAAAAGATAACAATGTACTTACATTTTTAATTTTCTATTTTTAAATTCAGGCTCAAGCAACTGTTCCAGGCCCAGTTGGTACAGATTTCAAACCTTTGAATAATGCACCTGCAACTACTACAGAACCACCCAAACCTACATTCCCTGCTTACACACAATCTACAGCATCTACCACTAATACAACAAATAGTACTGCAGCTAAGCCTGCTACTTCTATAACAAGTAAGCCTGCTACTCTTACAACAACCAGCGCTACCAGTAAGTTGATCCATCCAGATGAGGATATATCTTTGGTAAGTTAAAGATAATTTTCCCATGCCTTTTCTTTATAATAAGATTGATATGATAAATAAAAGTTTTCAACTTCCCTATGATTTATCATGATTAAAACATAATTCTCAAAGTCTATCCTTTGTAGTATTTAAGAGTGCTTCATTTTTTAGAGTTCAGGTAATTTAATAATTCTATATTTAATTCCTGCTGTAATTGAGATAGCTATTAATATAGAACTTTGTAAACTGAATTTATGTCCTAGAATACATATCTACTTAATAATGATTTGATTGCCAAAAGTTATCCATTAGAACTTCCTGAACTGCAGCCATGAGAATAGTGTCGCAATTGTATCTGTGTTTCAGAATGAATCTTGTTTTGATTTCGCACTGATTAGATATCCTCCATGTGTTTCCCTTCATAGGAAGAAAGAAGAGCTCAGTTACCCAAATACCAGCGTAACCTCCCTCGACCAGGGCAGGCATCTATGGGCAATCCACCAGTTGGACCAATTGGAGGTATGATGCCACCACAGCCAGGAATTCCCCCTCAGCAACAAGGAATGAGACCACCAATCCCACCTCATGGTAATAACAAATTAAACTCTGTTGGAAGCTCATGAAATGTATTTAATTGTGGAATTAAGTGACATATACTAAGAGCAGTACTGCTGAAGGTAGATGTAACTTTATTCTTTCAAATTTTGCTTTTCAGGTCAGTATGGTGCTCACCACCAGGGCATGCCAGGGTATCTTCCTGGTGCAATGCCTCCATATGGTCAAGGGCCCCCAATGGTGCCTCCTTATCAAGGTGGACCTCCTAGACCGCCAATGGGAATGAGACCTCCGGTAATGTCGCAAGGTGGCCGCTACTGATGCTACTGCAAACGTTCTAATAGGTTTGGAGATTAAACCTTTTCTCGTCTTGTGCTGTTAATATAGCCAAGCTTCCATCAATTAAAACTTCATTGTGACTTTTAGGGGAAAAAATCTTTCCACATGCAAGGAACTGTTGGACATTATTTTACATGGGAAAAATTATTTAGAATAATAAAATGGAACTTTCCCTGATGTTGCAATTTATACTGTATGGCTTCTTTTTCATGTTTCATCTAGGTTTTTAGAAGTGAAGTATAGTAAATATGGTTCGTTAAATTGTGAAGGCGCTGGAATTACATGAACGTACCATCTTTAAAGGCAAGTTCTGTAACCTTATGTTGCTGTTCATAAATGATGCCTTCACAGCACTTCAGGTGCTGTTGGACTTCATGTCCCCAACAATAGTTTGGTGAGGGCTTTCACTGTTGTCATCTACTTGTACACCTAAATCTGGATGTGTAACCATATTTAATGTAGAGTTCCTCCTGTTCCAGGGTTTATAGAATTGACCCGCTAAATTCATGTGATTTTCTGTATTGTTTAACTTCATTGTAATAAAACAAAAGAAAAAAATTGTCCTTTTATTCATGACCAGCTGTGGACATCTGCCTGAAGGTTTGTACTGATGCATGCTACTATAGCTTGTATAATAAATACAATACAATTCCTAATGCTACATTGATATATCCTGAATTGTTTGATCAAGGTAGTCATAGACCTGTACACTTATTAACAAGACACAACAAATAAATTTGTCCAATTTTCCTAATGGATTTCTAAGGGTTTGCCATTCAGTTGATTAAAATGTGCTCATCTCAAGTTGTTGATATATGTTGGTTTCTATGAAGTACATTTTATTGTGCAATACTTTTATTTGACTCGGGTTTCTTAAAGTAATATTTTACAAAGTTTAGGTATTAGATAATAGTGCAGTCATTGTTTATATACTAATAGATTGGTCATAAAATCTCATATTTTTAAAACAATCCTGATGCAGAGAAAGACATTGCTAAGAAATTGGAAAGTGAGTTAACAACTACAATACAGCTGAAGTTGTCCAATATAATATCTTTCATGACATGATTTACTAGACTTGTAGAGGCCTAAGCCTACATAACAGGATCATATTCTGCAAAGGACACTGGAATTGCTGTGAAATTTTAGCTGGTTCTTTAACTGGACTGATTCCCATTTATGAAACTTAACTGGAAAGTAGGAACAATATTATTTCCTTCAGTAGGTGGCAATGAGTTCCTCTTGATTGTAAGTTTAAAAGTGTAGCATATTTAAATGGGAGACTGTCCAAATACTTTAGGTCTTCAATTTTTAATTTTCTAGTTTTGTATCTGATATTAATGGGATTAAACCTTTCTTTGAGAGCCAGGCCTAAGAAGATATTCTTGGGTATTCTTTATTAATTGATATTGTAAATGAAATATTTTGTTCTTTTTTATGCTCCAGTGGCATATACATATTAATATTATCAATGTCTGAATTTTACTGCTAATTAGTTTTTTCCACACTGTTGATTCATATTTGAAAATTTTGGCTTTGTTGTACTCACAAAGTCTTATTAATTAAATATGTCCTTTTTTTCTTAATACTCATTAAGCACAGAACTGTATAATTTGCAGTCTGAATATGTCTTTCTGATTTGATCATTTATTTTTTCATAGAACATATAAAAATAGGCAATCATGATCACTTGGCTGTTTTATTATTTGTTTCATTGTGTTGTTCTCTTTTTGCCCAATTGCAGTAGCCTTTGTATAGTTAGATATCTTAACCATCTTGCAAAGAATTTATATGGTCACATGAATGAGAATAGCTGATATATTCGGAACTTGTTTCATACAGATTCTTCTATTAGTATGGCGAACAACTCAGTTTAAAAATGGCTTATTAAATAGCCATTACCTGTGAAGTTTGTGGAAGCATACAGATTCTTTCAATTGTGCTGTTGCTAGTTTTTAGTTCATAAGATGGTTATGCGATTTTTCCCAAGAATCTTTTGCAAAATTTACTAGAAAGTTTTTTAAATGACTTGCTAAAAAGATTTTTCTGGAAGCATGGATTATATTGCATGAGGTTTTTAGAAACGGTCAAGAAGTATCAATTGCTTAACTTAAAACTGTATATTTTTAATTATAGCATATTTTGATAAGAATTTTAATTGTTTCAATAATTGTATTGTTCCCTTAGCACTGCAGAAAAATTGAGTGCTGCTTGTACTGTATACTTGGCTTGTTAATAATTTGTTTTTAGTGGGAGAGGACATTATGGAGCCAATAGATTTTTTTCTTCCTCTCCCAGGGGCAGATTTATTTGTCTCCTCCTGATTGGAAAAGAGCCACATGGTTTCTGTCAGGAAATAAGGTTGTGTTTCCTACTGTAAAATTTGCAATAGAAAAACTGCATTTTCAAAGTATAAGCAAGGTGTTTATTTTTATTTTGGAGAATTCAAGTACTCAAACTTTTTTTTTTTTAAGCAAACAAGGGCTTATTTATTTTGTTTTCTCTGTAGCCTGGGTTCAAATAGCATAGAATGTAACAGGTACCTTTCTTATTTAAAATAAAATAATTCACTGGCCATAGTGAAAAAGAAATATGAGAACATAATTTTGAATTCTTTTATTTATATTTAAATAAAAATGCATAGTCCTGGCATTTATTAATACATATTACAATTGTCTTAATAATTGTACTGGTCTAGCTACTTACATAAGTGGTATAAATTTTTGAAAAGCAGATGGATGTTCTTCTAACGTTTTAAAACTTTTACTGAATCAGTACAGAATATTCCATTGCTTACAACACCTGCTGTCAACTGTGTTACACAGCAGTTGTCAATTTTTAAGGCGAGCTCAATTGGAAATTTTTCCCTATAGAACTCAAAGCTGATTTATAAATTCCATGTCACGTATAGACCTACAATTTTGAGACCAAACTTTCATTTGATCATTGGAATTCTGTTACTATTGATTGCATGTACTTTTAGCCTTAATTGGATCGTGTTTTTCTAAAATTTTAAATTTTCTTCTTCCTATAGCCCTGCCATAGGACAGGCTGAGGCAGAGTCTCAGTGTTGCCCTGTTCAGTCTGAGGCAAGTGGGATTTATTTTATTCATTCTAGGGGCTTTCACAGCTTTATAGCTGTTGGATATTTATGTCCCCAAACTTGCAGCAAGTTTGGTGAAGGCTCCTATGTTTAATTTAATATAGGATTTTTATAATATTTTGATGGGCTCTATATTAATATTGATATAGTAACACTGGTGCTTTCAATGTACTATTAGCAAGAAGTCCCAATGTGGTGTGGAGTAAACATTTGCTGGAATATTAACCTCCTTTATATCCCCTCTGAAATTTTGGTCAGTGGAACCATTTTTTTAAACAACTCATTTTTAAAATATTGTGATAAATTAATGAGATTCAAGAGTTCTGTTACCTGTGTTTAGTATTTTAAGAAAAATGCCTGTGTTACAATTTCTGTTATCTTCATTGATACCTCTTTCTGAGACGGAGTAAATGTTAAGCTAAATTTAAATTATTTAAATTATTTATCATGAATATTAATGTAGAGCCTGAAGAATGAAGAAAAATGTAGATATGAGTTTTGTAACATGGAAAAACGGGGTAAATATTTACAAGGAAACCATTTCTTTATCAGCCTTTCTTCCCAAGATAAACAAATTGCAAAATCTGTATGCTCTGAAAAATATATTTGAGCATTGCCAGTGTTATTTGAATGCTTCAGTAGAAATCGTCTTACTGACTTCTTGTAAAACATGCACAACATGTAATTTGTTTTAAAGTAAGGAGGTAATTTCTGAGGAATGCTTATAAATTTCCAAGAAAAATTAAGAGCAACAGCTCTTGAAACAAATGCAACTTCAAAAGTTAGACTATCTACAGAAAAATCCAGATTTTCCTGGCAGTCTCTTCACTTGCCCTTGCAGAGCCTCAAACTGCTTCTTAAAATTGAATTTTTAAAAAGGCTTGGGGATCTGACACGAAAGCTCTTCTAAAAGGAAAATCTGAGAAAAGTATTGTGCTCGTTGGTCATGGTTTTCCCTGATGTGGTCTTCTTCAGAGTCCTCAAACTGCTTTTCCAGCTTCCAGTTTTTCTGGTATATAATAACTACAGACATAATGTGCTCGCCTTGATGAGGTTTTAAATGTTCAAAGCTATTGATGTTATAATGCTTAATAGCATGGTTGGTTCCCTGTTATTTTTCTCACAGGTATCTAGAACCATCTGCGAGTAGTTCTAAAATTCTGGACAGATTAATTTTGGAAATTTTCCATGCAATTTTGTCAGCTCAGTACCAGTTGCACTCAAATTATTATTCCGTGTTTAACACACAAACCATAATAGCTAAGATAGCCAGTATGTATAATGTTCTTTTTGTCTTTATATTATAACAAATACATATAAGAATGTCTCTTGATCTAAATGCATCAGCTTAGAATGTCATTACTTAGTAAATAGGGAATGCAAAAAATGTGTCATTAACACTGTTCATCTACAGTACATCTGTTTTATTACACACCACCAATTTTTTCTAGTCTTAAGTGTTAGTTTTCAACCAGTGTTCATAGTTATAATGGTATGGATAAATGTTTCTTGTTGGACAACTTTGACCATTGTAATCACAATATAACCAGGAATTAACACCTTGAAATTTTTGGACTCATTCGTCTCATCATTGAAAATAAATGTTTTACCAATTCTGTGACAAATACCATCACAGAATTTCAAAATATTACCCAAACTCTTCTGAAAAAGCAGTTTGGGGTTTATGTTGACAATTCAAAGAGAAGGTACCACCAATTCCCACATTGTACATCTCCTTTCTCAATTTCCCTGTAAGAGTTCTAGTTTTGAGATGTTTCTTTCCAAAGTTTAAGCAGTGGTTTCAGAGTTCTAGGAGGACAACTGTTGAGTGAAAATATATTGATAAGTAAGCATGTATTAACGCATGCACGGTTAGAATGCTGTTTTAATCCAACCTAATCTGGTGTCATAAATAATGTTGTTATATTGATGGTGCTTGTGTTTACGTGAAACTGTAGAAATTGATTGTAGTATGCTAGGAAACATAGCTTTGCTTGGGTTGGACTGTTGCTGCTCGAATGCAATGCTCACCTTGTCTAAATCTAAAAAGATACTTCAAATAATTTATAATTACACCAATAGCCTAAGTATATTATAGGTTAATTTTACTAACAACCCTATTTGGCAAGCAACAGTTTGAATAATGTAATATGGTTCTTTGATTTTGGCCATTTTCATTATTTTAACCTAGGTTTAACAGAAATACATAATTGGTATTCAAACTGCATGTCCAGACATCATTTGATTGATTTCATAGATTTTCATGGGTGTAGGTATGCTGGTCTTGTTGTATTCGGGTCTTTTCCGATGTAAGATCTTACATGGGAAAAGACCCGAATACAACAAGACCAGCATATGTATATGTATATGTATATAAATATAAAAGTGATACACACTTTATAAAAACTATAAAGTTGCTTCTAAAGTATTTACTTCACTGAAAAGCATTAAAAAATATCAGAGATCTTGCTGTGTGAAATAGATTAATGGTGTTTCAGCTACAAAAATATCCAAGCAATTATAAACAGAATAAAATAATTTGAGTATTATTGAAATAGAAAAACCCTGTATTCTACGTCATATTTTTACAAGGAAGTTTGGTATTACATTTCAGCTCTGAGATCTTAAGATTTTGACTTACTGTACTCTGGTGTGAAGTTAAATTCAATTTGTAGGCTTGCTTTGTGTTTGTGAGGCTTTTTTATTCATTATCCAAAGAAATTCAGTTACAAGATACTGTAATTGAAATTTGTGTTCAAAACACATGGTCAGTTAATTTTTATTTTATTTTTAAATAGAAGTCACTGCACTACTGTGACACCTGATAGGATAATACATATTTATGTCGGAAATATGTTGATATATTCAGTGTAGTCATAATGCAGATAATTTCCTTTCGTTATCAGTAAAGTCACTAATATATCTCTGCTAACAATTCTTGAACATTGGCATATGTTGCTAAATGTTCCTTTCAAAATTTTGTAATTGGCTTAATACCGGCTAAATGTTCGGAAATTAAATATAAATTATCTTGAATCTTAAAAATGGACATGCTTTTAAGATAAATTCAACCAGTGATTCTATTTTATTCTATACAAACAACCCATTCTTGAGGATTTAATTGTTCTGTGTATGTGTTAGAAGTGATAGAAGAACAGAGTTTTCACTGAATCTCTTAAAAAGATTTCCACATAGCACAACAACCATTTAACAGTCAAGTGTTTAACTTGCTAATTAATCATGAGGATTTTTTTTTCTTCAAATAAGTATAAAACCTGGGGTTTGATTTTTACAATTTAAACTTAAATCATGATTTAAGGTCCTTTTTGTTTAATATAATTTGTGTTTTTGTTGACTAGCAGCAGAATTTCAGCATTTGCTTCTTACTGGTAGAGAAGAAAAAATCCCAGCACTGCCAGTACAGGTTAGTTTAATCTGTAAGTACCGTGATGTTTATTTGAAATCCTGTACTACAAATAATATGTTAGTACATGAGGATGAAGTCACTAGTAATATTAGGAGGGAAATATCTTCTTGCATCTAAAACTCATAGGCTCCCATTTCAAAAGGGAGTGAGGGATTGTGATATATAGGCAAATTGGGTTAGAGCATGGATTTATTTTAGTCAGACCTAGAGTGATATACTTCTTTGAAGTTGGAAACCATTTGAGTTGGTTGAAAAATAATCTTGTCATTTATGGGGGGGGGGGGGGAATAGATATTTTTGTCATAAACAGAAAAGCATAAATGAAATATTTGATTCTTTCTCTTTACCTACGCTCACCAGCGTTATTGATGAGAAGCACATCTTTGCTATGATGGGCTTTTAGTTATGATTCACTATATTCTGAAGTCTAGGCCCCTAATTGACAATTCTACAGAATATAAGCTGTTCTCACTTAACTAGTTTCGTCTCTCTTAGAGCTGCTTCTGGGTATCTAGTATTCTTTCAAGTAAATGTTTTTTGTAGCACTGCTGTACTATTTAAATTGGTGGTTTGTGTGAAGCTGTAGTTGCACCTCATTGGAATTGCATGTTTCCATATCTTTAATTTTCTGCTTTGTCTAGCCAACATTATCATATCTCAGCTACTTATAAACATTTACCGTAAATGTAGCAGCTCAAGTTATCTAAACGTTTTAAGAAAGGATTATCCACAGCAGACTAGAAATAAGAATTGTTCAACATGACTACACAAATGTTTTTTTTCTAAGCATTCTGTGTATATGACACTGTTGCTTCTTTGCATTTTCAGTCTTCTCAATGCCATCTGTGGCATGTTTATGAAACAATGGCTGTTCCATAATGATGGAATTTCTTTTTGCCAAAATTTCCACCTGGAAACAAAGGGATTAATAGATTTTTCTTAAAACTCGCATTGTAAAGTTAAGTAAAATATGCCAGAGTTGATATAATTTAGTTCACTTGAATTTGATTCTTACTAATTGATTATTCCACATCAATAATGTTTGCATTAGAGTTAAATTAGAAGGCAGCTGAAAATAATCGTTTTCTGTTACTAACATGGGAGGTTTTTCTGTTGTGCTGGGTTATGGCACTAAAAATTACCACAATTCTCAAAACTAACTAACAGCTTAGGATGTAGAACTATTTCAAGTATTCATTCCATATTAATAGATATATCAGAAAAATAATTTCATTATGAGCAATCTAATTTATGAATACAGGCTGCCTACAGAAATACACTCTATTTATCATCTTAGGATAGATGTGAAGAAAGTACAATTTTTGAGGATATAGTCACTATACTGATGTGATCACCATTATAAGCAAGCTATGCTTGAGCACTGTATTTACTGATGTCCAGAAATCTAAATTCCATAAGATAAAGAATATACATAAAATAGAGGGAAAATTTGTTTTAAACCAAGAAGAAATTAGGGGAGTTCTGCTGAACTGCTTCGGATCTGCTGTTTCATAAGGATCAAAAGTCTTCCCAGCACTTTCTGCCTTTGCTTTCGTTAACCATTGCTGTTGCCAGTGTCCCAGCACAAAATATCCCACTGGCTGGTCTGCCCTTGTTGCCCCCGGTCTCCCTAATTCAGCTACTGATACCTTAGCTTTTTCCTTTACCTCCCACAATTCATTTCTGCTCAGTTCAGAACAGCTCCATTTTGTTCCAGACACTGAACATTCAAATATATATATTTGAGGGGGGAATACTGAAAAAATCATTGATATCGCCCTTTAATATGAATCTCCTGGGATATTGTTAAATATTTATCTTTCTGAGGAAAGAAGTTCTTTCCTTACCTGCACCCTTTAACTAAGAAAAGTTACACTTTAGTAGTGTGTGAATTCATGCTGGTGGTGCAATTGTCGCCAGAATCTCATTATGTGGGTACCTATATTGAGTCCAAAGTGTAAATGCTTAGAGGTTTGCAAAAATGTTGATTGTTAAAGGAGCACCTAGTGGTAGAGAGGCAAGTGCTTTCATAGTTTCATGGTTTGAACATTCATATCATAATTCACACATTAATTCTGCTATTAATAATGCTATTAAAATTGCATTAGCATCTGTTTTTTAATTTCCAGTTATAATGATACATCTCAAGCTACAGTAGTATAAAATAAACCATATGTTAGTACTGACTAGAGTCATACTATTTAGTATCTGTTAATTCTAATTTTACTTGGATTTACATAACAAACCTCCGGATTTTGAAACAATGCACACAATATATAGGCCCTTTATTTGCCTTAATATAAATAACACTGTGTTGTGTGAAGCAGCAGACTTTTGCTCTTTTTATTATTGGACTTCGGCTTTGCAGTGAGATTGATGATCCATCGAAGTATATTGTTAGTTTGAATATTGTAACACATCCTCTGGTCTTGTTTTGATCAAATAAATGCAACTTATATAGTCCTGCAGACACCAGCAATTCCAGAAATCAGGGGAATCATTTCAGATCTGGAAACTGGTAAGTATTTTTTAAAAATGCTATTTATCAATCCTACAGCATTTTGTTGATCAGTGATGTAAAGATGGAGATGAAGAAGTAGAAAATTAGCTTATGTATGCTCCAGTGTTGATGATTCTTATTGGTAGCATTTTCAAATGTACACTTTGAGAACTTTATACCTTTTTTTTTCATTCATTAAACTTGAATCAATTAATTCCTTGACCTATGTGTTATCTTTTGTGTCATTTTGCTTCCTGAACATATTTGTACGCCAAAAAAAGACAGCTCACATAAAAAACAAAATATAAAATTGTTACAGCTGTTCAGTTACTTATTATTTTGTAGAGAGTTCCGTTAAACCTGAATAGAATGAAGGTTCCATGACTGAAAGTTTCCATCAGTTGTAGAGCGTTTAGTGAATTTTCTTCAGATTTTCTGAAAAACTATTCTGGAATATTGCATGCAAGAATGTAGGCTCCCCAGCATTTTCAATGATGATGAATGCTAGAATATTAGTTCAGCCATACGGAGAAGACAATGGGTTCCCCTTTTGTATTACAGGAATTTTCATTGTCAGATACAGGTGAAACTCAAAAAATTAGATACAAAAGTTCATTTATTTCAGTAATGCAACTTAAAAGGTGAAACTAATATATGAGATGAGACTCATTACATGCAAAGCAAGATAGTTCAAGCCGTGATTTGTCATAATTGTGATGATTATGGCATACAGCTCATGAAAACCCCAAATCCACCATCTCAGAAAATTAGAATATTACATGCAATCAATAAAACAAGGATTGTACATAGAACAATATCGGACTTCTGAAAAGTATAAGCATGCATATGTACTCAGTACTTGGTTTGTGCCCCTTTTGCAGCAATTACTGCCTCAATGCGGCGTGGCATGGAAGCTATCAGCCTGTGGCACTGCTGAGGTGTTAGGGAAGACCAGGATGCTTCAATAGCGGCCTTCAGCTCTTCTGCAGTGTTTGGTCTCATGTCTCTCTTCTTTCTCTTGGCAATGCCCCATAGATTCTCTATGGGGTTCAGGTCAGTTGAATTTGCTGGCCAATCAAGCACAGTAATCCCACAGTCATTGAACCAGGTTTTGGTGCTTTTGGCAGTGTGGGCAGGTGCCAGGTCCTGCTGGAAAATGAAGTCAGCATCCCCATAAAGCTCTCTGCGGAAGGAAGCATGAAGTGCTCCAAAAGCTCCTGGTAAACAGCTGCGTTGACCCTGGACTTATGAAGCACAGTGGTCCAAAGTCCTCTTTTCTGCTATGAGCAACTTTTGCATCTCATTTGGAAGCCAAGGACCCAGAGTATGGAGGAAGAATGGGGAGGCAGACACTGCAAGATGCTTGAAATCCAGTGTGAAGTTTCCACAGTTTGTTGATTTGGGAAGCTATGTCAACTGCTGGTGTTGGTCCACTGTGCTTCATTAAGTCCAGGGTCAACGCAGCTGTCTACCAGGAGATTTTAGAGCACTTCATGCTCCCTTCCACAGACGAGCTTTATGGGGATGCTGACTTCATTTTCCAGTTGCCCACACTGCCAAAAGCACCAAAACCCTGGTTCAATGACTGGGATTACTGTGCTTGATTGGCCAGCAAACTCGCCTGACCTGAACCCCATAGAGAATTTATGGGGCATTGCCAAGAGAAAGAGGAGAGACATGAGACCGAACAATGCAGAAGAGCTGAAGGCCGCAATTGAAGCATCCCGGTCTTCCATAACACCTCAGCAATGTCACAGGCTGATAGCTTGTGGACTTGGGGTTTTCATGAGCTGTACACCGTAATCATCACAATTATGACAAATCACGGCTTGAACTATCTTGCTTTGCATGTAACGAGTCTTATCTCATATATTACTTTCACTTTTTTAGTTGCATTACTAAAATAAATGAACTTTTGCACAATATTCTAATTTTTCGAGTTTCACCTGTACATCCTTCCTCTTCCACAGGGAAACTGTTGGGTCACATCTTTTTCAAACTACTCTTTGAAACGCAACAATTATTATGAGGAAGAGGGTGATGATTGTTAAAGGAATACTATTTGCCTCAACTGAAAACAAAGTTCCACTATTTCTCTATAAAGTAATTAGAAGATACAAAATAGTTATGGAAACAGTACATTCCCCTCACACAAAGACCTCTATTTCAAAAAAATAAAAACTATTAAGTATTTTGTTTCTTAAACATTTTCATTATCACATTCCAGCAATATATCTCTATATGCAAATAATATAAAAATGCTTTAAATGTAGGTCAACTTTTCTTTTCCGCCTTTAGAAACATAAAATTGTAGCTGTATTTGAGTAAACTTTAAAATTAGATGTGAAGCAAAAGCTGGCAAACAGATTGCAAGATGAAAATTATAAAATTTTAACTTCTTACAGGTTGATCTACTGTAATTAGATTAACACTGACTTCTTGGATAAGGGTCATAGCAACAATGCAAAAAAATAAAAACAATGCACACACATAAATACTTTACTTTTATGTATGCTGCATTGCTTTTTAAAGCAATCTTGCTAGGGGCCTTATCCAAAAAGTCAAAATGAATGCTTTTATGAACAGTTATGAATTTGAAGAAGCAAAACAGCCCAAAGAAAGAAATATAGGTGATGACAATTCCTGTAGTTTTAAAGCATTTTAAAACTTCATTTTCTACTACAAAGATGCGTTATTAGTAGAAGGATATACAAAATGTTTTGTGAGCAAAGCTGTGTTTCAGATTCAAAATAATACATGTATTCTTTCGTGGAAGAAGACTACTCAGTGAATTTGTTTTTTGTTGCTGTCTTGGTACAAAAAATATGATACCTTAAAAACCTGTTTAAGGTAGCCAGAAGAAAAAAATAGATCTTCAAAGTGGGTGGATTCATAAGGGCTTAGATAGGTGGCAGCACTTAGCCAAACTTAACTGGATGGAGCCTACAGGTAGTTCTTGACTTACGACCACAATTGAGCTCAGAACTAATGTTGCTAAGAGAAATTTGTTAAGTGAGGTTTGCCTCATTTGTTAAGTGAATCACTGCAGTTAAATTAGTAACACGGTTGTTAAATGAATCTGGCTTCCCCATTGACTTTGCTTGTGAGGTTGCAAAAGGGGATCACATGACCCAGGGACATTGCAACCATCATAAATATGAACCAGTGTAAATCACATGTCCATGGGGATGGTGCAACGGTCATAAGTGAAAAATGGTCATAAATCCCTTTTTTAAGTGATGTAACTTCGAACAGTCACTAAATGAACTGTTGTAAGTCGAGGACCATCTGTACTGGGAAAACTGCAGTAGAATTGTGAACCAGACTGAAGTTGAGTAAACAACCTGAAGGAAGGTGGTAGCAAATCAGTTTGGGATTAAATAACACAGATATCAGAAGTAGTACATGATAATGTAATTCTCCCCAAGAAAAGCTCAACTCAAGATTTTAAGTCTATATAATTTATATGGATAGATTCATATTTAGTTTTAGCTCCTTTCCCTTGTATTTTAATAGAGATACGTACGGCATCTGTAGAATGGAGCAACATTACGACAATACTAATATGTCTACTCTAGGGTCTTTATTATGAAAGAATATATTACATTTAAATCAAAATATGCTGCATGTGTATTGGAACAACAAAAGAGCATAGGGGGACTTCTTTGGATCATTGTTCTCTTACCATTAAATACTAGTAATTCTTGAAATAAGGAAATGAGTCTATATGGAAAAGATTAAAAAAATGTCCCAAATTTTCAATATGTGAATTCTGTGATCTTTTACCTCATCAAAATCTGTAAAATGGCAACTGGCTCCACCAGTGCAATATAGTTGCATATCAACCAAAAATAGAAGATCAGACCTTGCAGTAACAATCTAAACACGTGATGCGTAAATTCATGGGATTGTGCAAATCCCTTTCAGGATACAGTGCATTGGTAAGAATATCATTGCATGATTCACAATCGGGGAGTTTTTTTCCTCTATGTGTCACTAATCATGTGATTATTATTATTTTTTACTAATCATTCTACATTATGAAGAACTGGGTATCACTGGGCAAAGTTAATGAAATGTAGCAGTATAATGCTACATGAATGAATTAACAGTGCTTCACAAAAAAAGTATTCTAATTTCTTCTGCCTATTCTCTGAAATCCAAGACAGATTTATCTTATCAAATACAATGTGTTACATGCAACATGATTACAATATAAGTGAACTCAAACTTCTGGCTATTAGAGATCATCAGCTGGGCCGCATTTCCTAGAGCAGTGATGGTGAACCTTTTTTTCCTTGGGTGCCAAAAGCACGCGCGCAATAGCGTGTGTGTGTACTGACACCCATAATGCAATGCCCCCACACGCCCTGCCCCCCATGAATGCGCACATGACACACACATGTGCTTCCCCTGTGCATGTACGTGCGACCCCCATTTTGGTACTAAAGCCTGGGACCAAAAATGGGGTTTGGGGGGCACTGCATCCCCCCACCCGCCGTGCATGTGCCCCCCCCCACATGCAGGTGCGACCACCCCTAACCCTGTGCATGCGGGTCTCCCAGCAGAAACCCAAAAATCAGCTGGCTGGCGGGAGGCACACGCACATGCCCAATGGAGCTGACCTGGCCAACAGTTCGCATGCCCACAGAGATGGCTCTGCGTGCCACTTGTAGCATGCATGCCATAGGTTTGCCATAGGTTTGCCATCACAGTTACTGTTACTGTTTATTGGATATATATGCCGCCCTTCTCCCGAAGGACTCAGGGTGGCGTATAACATTAAAAAAAACACAAATTAAAAAGAAATTAGATATATCCAACAAACACAATTAGTATGAACAATAACATTTTAAAAATTGGATTAAAATTAACAATTAAATCAAGCATTTATTTTATTTTGTTCAGGCCAGGCCGGCTTGCTGGAAAAGCCAACTTTTTAGGGCGCGTCGGAAGGACTGGAGGTCGGGGATTATGCGAAGCTCTGGGAGCAGCTCATTCCAGAGGGAATGCGCTCCCACAGAGAAGGCTCTCCCCCTGGGGTTCATTAGCCGACACTGTCTGGCCAACGGCACCCTGAGGAGGCCAACTCTGTGGGATCGCACTGGACGGTGGGAAGCTACTGGTGGCAGTAGGTGGTCTTGCAGGTACCCTGGGCCTAAGCCATGGAGCGCTTTAAAGGTCATAATTAGTACCTTGAATCGTACCCGGAAAACAACCGGCAATCAGTGCAGGCCGCCTAAAAGGGGTGTAACATGGGAGCACCTAGGTACCCCCATGATAACCCGCGTGGCCGCATTCTGGACCAGCTGAAGCCTCCGGGTGCTCTTTTATCGCCACTAAGTAGGATTTAATATGAATTCTTACTAGTGTTCAATCAGATTCGGATCGGCTGGCCCTCCAACCACTCTCTAGGTGTCTTTTCTGGCATTTCATCTCCCGGAGCTCCTCAGTAAACCAGTATGGAAGTCAAGCCTAATGAGGAAATGATCAGACCATGACAAGGGTTGGATAGAAATATCCCCTAAATCTAGATCATTCATCCACTGCCCAGAGACAAAAATCAGGTCGAGCATGTCTCCCCTATTATGGGTGGGGTCTTGAATTAACTGAGTTAGGTCCATAGCTGTCATGGAAGCCATGAAATCCCGAGTTGACTCAGATGTCTCGCCAATGGAAGGCAGATTGAAATCCCCCAGGATCATAAAGGGAAATCAACTGTCAATCCAGCTAACACATGTAGCAGCTCCGGCAGGGCCGATGAAACATAGCAAGGAGACAGGTACATAACAAAAAGGGCCACCTGAACTCCAAGGCCCCATTTCACAAAAAGGGACTCACACCCACCTATCTGAGGCACAGTGACCTCCTGAGGTCCAAGACTTTCCCTAATAACCACCGCCACCCCTCCCCACCCCTGCCCTGGGCTCTCGGCTGGTAAAACGCCCGGAAGCTGGGTAGGCATAGTTCACTAAGGGGAACACCCCCCTCATGGCCCAACCAGGTCTCCGTAATACACGCCAGGTCCACTCTACCCTCTTGTATGAGTTGTAAATGAGGGGAGCCTTATGTACCACGGACCTGGCGTTAAGCAACACCAGCCGGAGACCAGGGTCCTGTAATCCCGAGCACCCGGGGGTGCGAGAAGAGCGATGAGGGTCGGAACACACGATTGCTCTTAAACAATGAACCCACGTCCCCTGAACATAATTTGGCCCTCATCCCCACCATATCTGCTTCTCTCACAAACAGTAGAGATGGTAAACCCCCCAATAGAATGGCTTAATGTCTCCCCCGGAATCCCAACCCTTCCCAGCACTCCCGACCTGCGCCCATTAGTTAGCTCTGGCCTGTGCCCTGGCAGACTCCACCCAAGCCTGTCTGAGCCATCCGAATCAACCCCTCCCGCCCCGCCCCCCCTTAAAATTTGATTTAAAAACCCCTGTAAGAAACCCCTAAGAAGTCTCTTCTTCGCATGCACGCAGTTCTAGAATCAGAAGGAGATTCCATTCTCCCTCTGTCACCTGACTGGTTCAGAATAGGTTGTGGAGCGCAGATAATCCTCAACATACAACAATTCATGTAGTGACCAAAGTTACGGCACTGAAAAAGCGACGTAGACCATTTTTCACATGACTGTTGCGGCATCCACATGGTCGCATGACCAAAATTCAGATGCTTGGCAACTGGTTCATATTTATGATCTTGCAATGTCCTAGGGTCATGTGATCATCTTTTGCCACCTGACAAGCAAAGCCAAGGGGGAAGTCAAATTTGCTTAACAACCCAGATGAACAACTGCAATGATTCACTAACAACTGTGGCAAGAAAAGTCGTAAAATGGGGCAAAATAGCAATAGCACTTAGACTTAAATACCGCTTTACAGTGCTTTTACAGCCCTCTCTAAGCAGTTTACAGAGTCAGCCTATTGCCCCCAACAATGTGCGTCCTCATTTTACCCACTTTGGAAAGATGGAAAGCTGAGTCAAACTTGAGCCTGGTGAGATTTGAACTAAAAAATTGCAGTCAGTGGTCACTCAGCAGAAATAGCCTGCAGTACTACACTCTAACCACTGCGCCACTTAAATGTCTCACTGAACAACTTCTCACTTAGCAACAGAATTTTTGGGCTCAATTATGGTCATAAGTTGAGATCTACCTGTACTTGCTTTTATTTATACTACACTTTCATTGTAGAAAATCCTTGCTATTTGAAACTTTGTGTGGAGATTCTACATAATTGCCCTGTAAACTCTATGGTTGTAGAGTTGCCCTGTAAACTCTATGGTTGTAGAGTTGTAGCAGACATCTGGACAGTTGTGATTTAGAAGCAGTTTAGATGCAAGTGCAGGTTGATGTATGCATTAGCATTAAATGCATATTTAATATTCTGATGTACAGTTTATGTGTATACAAATAAATGAGCACACTCTTTGAACATAGTTGTCCTTGCAAGAAAAATAATAGATGTTCACTTACCAGGGTTTGAGACACATTATAACAAGACTGGGATGGAAACTATCTATCCTACCCCCAAAGAGAGTAGTTCCCAGCCACTATTATTTTGAGTGAACAAGAGAAAGAGGCACAATAAATTGAACACTGATTTCAGTAGAGGTTGAACCTCATCTGAGGTACAGGTAGTTCCTGTTTAGCAAACACAATTGGGCCCCACAACTCGGTTAAGTCAAACCGTGACTCTACTACAAACTCACTCCAGGTTTTCTTTGCTTTACAGACCTGCAAATGTCATAAATGAAATTTATCGGTCATAAAGTTATTTTTCTTAATCAAAGATGCGATCATTAAACAAGGCAGTCACTAAACAAGTGTAGAACGACTGGAAAAATGTTTAAGGACTTCTTGATAAATGTCAGACATCCAGATAGACTGGACAGGAAACACAACCAGATGAGATAATTCCACTTTATTATACAATTACATTAACAGAATCTCGGTGCACTCAACTTTTGGGGCAGCACGCAGTCTTGAAGTTTCTAGTTGTATGTCTCTGTTCTAGTGTTTCCTTTTCTGAAAGAAACATTTCCTGTTTAGAGGTTCCTTTATTTATGGCAGGAAAATGTTTACAAATAGCTTTTATAATATTTAACATGTAGGTGTTAAATTGAAAACAAATAGTAGATCTCTCTGAGTACAGATGTATACACGCCCATGTTCAGGCCTACTCTGGCACTATGAACAATCACTTTAATTCCTCCTCTTTCTCCACCAACAACTACCGCTACCTTTTCAATAGCCTTGTTTAGGATTCCTAATTCTCTGCTGAGGATGAGGCCAACCAATATGATTAATTATTGCCAATAATACTGCTGTATTTTACACAATTTTGACTCCACATGGGCAGGGCCTAGTGTATTGATTGTATCACCGCCTTAATTATTACCTGGGTTTCTTTTTGACCTATAATCTATGAGGAGTATTCTTTAGGATGACTCTTTCTAGCCCCTGCCATGTGTGGCTCCTTCAGGTACCTTGGGGAAGGGGGAATTGATCAGAGATGGTATTCAGCAGGTTCTGACCAGTTCTGGAGAACCGGTAGCGGAAATTTTGAGTAGTTCGGAGAACTGGTAAATACCACCTCTGACTGGCCCCACCCCCATCTATTCTCTGCCTCCTGAGTCCCAGCTGATCAGGAGGAAATGGGGATTTTGCAGTAACCTTCCCCTGGAGTGGGGAGGGAATGGAGATTTTACAGGATCCTTCCCCTGCCATGCCAACCAAGCCATGCCCCTCCAAGCCATGCCATGCCCACAGAACCAGTAGTAAAAAAAGTATAATCCCACCAGTGGAGTTGATGTGATACTGGATGACTTTTGGTATCCAGATGGGATAAGTGCACTAATCTTTTTAAACCTCTCAGCAGTTTTTTATATTACTAATCATACTATCCTTCTATACCACCCTGGGGGCTGGCAGCTGAGGCACTATTCTGGAGTGATGCTATTCCTTCTATCTACGGTTTCAGTTGGGGAATGGGGAAGAGCTTGGCTCAGTGGCTGTTCCCCTTTGGGGTGCCACAGGAATTAGTGCTCTCACCACTGTTGTTTAATATATACATGAAATCACAAGGGAAAATCATCCAACAGTTTGGGCTTTTATACCCTGCCAATGATTTAAAAAAAACTATACAATGCCACTCTAGGTCTGACTGGTGATACCACTGAAGTCCTGATCAGATTGCTGGAGGTTGTGAAGGTCTGGATAGGAGAGAACAAGCTAAAATGGAATCCCAACAAGACAAAGCTGCGATTTGTTCATCAAAGCTCTCTGCCTAATCCAGAGGTGTTTTGGTGGGGAAGTACTTCCCCTGAAGGGGCGGGTTCATGACTTGATGTGTCCCCTAGACTTGCAGCTCCTGCTAGAAGAACAGGCAGAGAGCCCTTAGCTAGGGGCAGAGGTGGGCTGCTTCCGATTTGGTCCGGTTCGGCTGAATCGGTAGTGGTATTTTGGCTTGGGTTGCAGAACCGGCAGCGACCCAGGGTGGCCAGGCCCCTGAACCAGTTCCCTGGTCGCCGCTGCCATTGCCGTCATATTGTTTAGCAATGTGCATGAGTGCGCAGTTCACTGTAAATTGTTCTGCGCATGCCCAAAGAACAAATTACATTGAACTGCAAAGCGCGCGCAAAGCAAACCGGTAGTAAAACTGGGAGCAACCCATCTCTGGGTGCTGTGCTCAGCTTTGATTGGTGTGTCCCATTGAATTGGTTGAAATTAAATTCCTATCCTCTTCCCCTCTCTGTGTATAACAGTGGCCAAAAACACATTCTAATGAGCATTATTGAAAACAAATCCCTGGAAGCATGCTGCCCTAATTCAGGTAGGAGTTGATGTATGAGAAACTGTAAGTTGACTGGAAACAACTTGAGAAACTTTTATTTTCAGGAGTGTTTTTCTTTTGTTTTCTTTCTAGGGGGAATTTTACTTTTAGTTCAATGGAGGTTGTTTGCTTAATAATAATTACTGTATATCCGGAATTAAGTCAGTAAGTTTAATGTATGTAGAGTTCTTAGCGGATATGTATTATTAAGTTAGTTACACTAGGTAGGCTAGAGAGATTATAAAGTAATGTTAGCCTTCAAATAATTGATTTATTTTTACATTACCAACCTTTGGTTTTATACTTGAGAAAGTAATCAAAAGCAATTAATAATACAATAATACAATAGCAGAGTTGGAAGGGACCTTGGAGGTCTTCTAGTCCAACCCCCTCCCTAGGCAGGAAACCCTATGCCATTTCAGACAAATGGCTATCCAACATCTTCTTAAAGACTTCCAGTGTTGAGGCATTCACAACTTCTGGAGGCAAGCTGTTCCACAGATTAATTGTTCTAACCGGCAGGAAATTTCTCCTTAGTTCTAAGTTGCTTCTCTCCTTGATTAGTTTCCACCCATTGCTTCTTGTTCTACCTTCAGGTGCCTTGGAGAATAGTTTGACTTCCTCTTCTTTGTGGCAACCCCTGAGATATTGGAACACTGCTATCATGTCTCCCCTAGTCCTTCTTTTCATTAAACTTAATCCTATTATTATGATTATATTCATAATCCTATGAACAAAGCAGTTCTTTTGAAACATTCTATCTACAAATGACCTGTTATATTTTCTCTGCTGCAAGGTCAGCTGATAACACCATTAAAAATTAACAGTAGTTTAATAAACACTTCAGTAGGCTTTATTACAGAAAGCTTGGTATTTGCCAGTTAAATTACACACTCGTTAAGCTGGTTTTCCCAGCCATTGCCTGACAAAGGCAGTTCATTTTGTTAACTTCTTCTTTGAACTTCTGCTTCTGTAAAAGCCTGTCTCATTTATCCATCTGCACTCATAATGCCTTTCTTTCTTAAATATTTAGTCCATTTACACGACAAGTCCAAAGAAACATTCTTCAAAGTGATTTTTTTAAAAAAAAGAGCTAGTTTGGCTATAGCTACTAATCCTTTCTTTCAATCTAATTTGTTGGCCTTGTCTCTCTTTATCAGGTCTAAATTATTCTTTTTTAATGATTCACTTGAATTCTATTAAAAATATGCTAACTCCTGAAAGTTATCCCCCATCTCATTTTTTATTTTTATTTATATCATATTTAGAGGCCAACCATCTGCCTTGTATACACAGCAACTCCGGAAGGTGTACAAAGAAGACATAAAAACTAAGAAGGCCACATGACTGCATGTTTCCCTGTGGGCCTGAAGCAAGCAGAAGAGCATTTCTGAAATGGAAAGTTGGTGTGGTTTCTTAGAAACCACATAGATTTTTCTCCATGATGATTTGCCCCTAACCTGGTCTTTCCAGTCTTAAGAAGCCAATCAAATACACACCCAAACAAGTTTTTGGAATTAAGAAGAGAGTCCAAAGAAATTAAAACTTTGAGGTGAGACGTACTGTAGACTTACATTTTTTTTTTCAACTACAATTCCTAACCCAGCCAGGGAAGAAGGAGGCTGGAAGCCAATGTGATATAGTGGTGTGGTTAGGATGCTGAATTTGGCTTGGGAGACTCCCATGGAAGTTACCCTCAGCTCACTGGATGATTTGGGGGCCAGTCAATATCTCTCAGGCCAATCTCCCTTGCAGGGTTGTTTTCATGGGGACAAAACTGGGTACAGCTTTACAATCACAATTGAGCCCAAAATTTATGTTGCTAAGAGAAACATTTATTCAGTGAGTTTTGCCCCACTTTACAACTTTTTTTTGCCATAGTTGGTAAGTGAATCACCACAATTGTTAAATTAGAAATACTATTGTTAAATGATTCTGGCTTCCCCATTGACTTTGCTTGTCAAAAGGTTGCAAAAGGTGACTCCAGGATACCGCAGCCGTCACATAAATGTGAGTCAATTGCCAAGCATCTGAATTTTGATGGCATGACCATGGGAATGCTGCAATGATCGTTAAGTGTGAAAAATGGTCATAGGTCACTTTTTTCATTGGCGTTATAACTCCGAACACTCACAAAACAAACTGTTGTAAGTCAAGGACTACTTGTATTATACGATGCCCCACTCCTGAAGCAATTAATACAAGTAGTCCTCAACTTAGACAATTGAGCCCAAAATTTCTGTAAAGTGTGACATTGGTTAAGTGAATTTTCCCTCATTTTATGACCTTTCGTGCCTCAGTTGTTAGGTGAATCATTGCAGTTGATAAATACGTAACCCAGTTGTTAAGTGAATCCAGCTTCCCCATTGACTTTGCTGATCAGAAGGTTACAAATGAGGGGTCACATAACTCCAGGATGATGCAACCGTCATAAATATGAATCAGTTGCCAAGCACCTGAATTTTGATTTGAGTGCTTGCGGGACGCTGGAACGATCGTAACTGTGAAAACCCGGTCACGAGTCCCTTTTTTCCAGTTCCGTTGTGACTTTGAACGGTCACTAAACGAACCGCTTTAAATCGAGGACTACCTATACACCGAGTTCGAGTTCAATGCTTCTTTACACTCCTTCCGGGGAAAGCGAATTTAGAAAGGCGGATGCAGGAGTCCCTCAGGCGCGCGAGGAAAGTTTTTCCTATGAATTGCTTGGCCGTGTTTGCTTTTTTCCTTTCCCCCTTCGCCGCCTTTACTCATTCCGATCCGACGGAGCGGACTGAGCCGCACCGTCTTCCACGCCAGACCCAAGGCGGGTCCTCCTGGCTGACGGGCGGAGGGAGTTTGTGTGTATTGAGGGAGGGAGGGAGCGTTTGTGACTGTGTGTATGTGTGTGTGGAGAGGCCGGAGAAAGTCAGCGCTCCTCGGACGCCCGAGGGAGTCAGCTGCTCCCGCTATCTTCCCTTTCCACGCATCCTGTTGACTTAGTTGGCGGAGCCTCAGCTGAGGTTTCGCTTCCCTGGCCGCCCTTTTTTTTTTTTTTAACTTCCCTTCCTTCCTCCTCCCTTCACATGACCGGCAGCTGGGCTCCCTCGCTAAGAGGGCGGCGCAGGAGGGGAAAATAAGAGGAGGAGCCGGGCGGGACGGACGGAGCCGAGGAATAAGTGACGCCGGCGGAGGCAGAAGGCGCACGCGGAGAGAGCAGGGGGACCGTATAAGAGGCGGAGAAGCGGCGCTTTGGTTTTTTTTACTACTCCGTTCTCCTTAGCCTGTCGGTACTGGCTTCTTCTTTTATTTTTTTCCCTTGACTGAAGAGGAGGAAGGTAAGCCAAAGGACAAGAAGGTGGGGGGGGCGACGGGTTGAGTGGCAGTCTTAAAAAAAAGAAAAAGCGGGCGAGAAAGGAGAGAGAGGGGAGGAAATGCAATGAGGGGGTCGCTAGTTGCCTTGGACAATTTCTTGGGGGGCTTTTCCCCCCACTCTGCCCCAGTCCTCCTCCCCCTCCTCCCTCCCTTTCTCCGGCCATCCTCCCACTCCCGTCTCGAGGCTCCAGGTTGTGAAATCTGGCGCTGCTTAGCAAGAGACGGCAGGGCGGAGCTGGAAGGGACCCGACGCCTTTAGGAGCGGACGTAGTTTCAGATCGGGGGAGGCAGGCGGCAGGGCGAGCTGCCACGCTGCTCAAGGAGCCTCTTTTCCCCTCCTCTTTCCCCTTCCTCCCCGTCTCGCCCCCTGCCCCCCAATACACACACACAATATACACGCAAACATTTCCAGGGGGTGGTGGGTATCTGTGTGTGGGAGGCGGGGAAGGACCGGCCTTGGGGCAGGGAGTGGGCGCTCGCGGGGGCTTACGTCAAGGGAGCAAGGTGGGGCGGGAGGGACGGGAAGTTTGGGTGTTGTCCCGGATTGGGAACTTCTTGGCCGGGAGCGCGTGTCCTGTTTTTAGTCCGCTCGCTCTTTCCCCTCGGTACTTTCGAGTTACTACAGTAGTAATAAGAGAAGGGTTTCGGCCAGGGTTTCCTCCCCTTCCCTTCCTTCAACAGAGCTGACCACGATTCCTGGAATTGCGGGTCTCTTATTTCTGCCTCCTCGGGAAAGTTTCCCGTTTCCTTTGTGTGTGTGTGTGTTTTTAAACAACGTCCATTTTATTAATAAAGACTGTTTTCATCTCCTTGTTCTTGTAATGATTTTTCTTCTTCTTCCCCTCGTTCTTTTCCCTACAGAAACAAAACAAAAAAAAGCAAGATGGGCGTGGAAGGTGGGATGAAATGTGTTAAATACCTGATGTTTTTCTTCAACTTTATATTCTGGGTAAGTTAAGTGGGGGAGGGGGTGATTCTGAAAGGTGAAGATTACTTATTATGGATTACTTATTGGGTCCCTTCCCCAGCCAAGCTTTCTGGGGTATGTTTACTTGGAATATGTTTGGTTTCTGTTAGTGCTATTATCCCTGGAGAAGCTTTATATATAGCCATGGGGTGCTAGTTTAAGCTTCCATCTGCTACTACATGTTCCTGAAGGCCTGGCCAGACATTTGTATTTAACAGGTTTTAAAAACATTAGTAGAAGAACTCTAGATTTATAGTTTTAACCTGCTTACCTGGTCAGAGTTTGGGTTTGTACTATATTTCTACATTTGAGGTATTTCTCCTTGTATACCTGAAAGCTATTAAATCAGTAATTTTCCTGGTAAATCAGACCACTAGGTTTAGAAGAAATCCTAATACTAATTAGTAATGCCTTTCCAAGAACAGTATCGTTTTCAGTACAAAAGCCCCATATGTAAAATCCTGGATTGAAAACAAAAATAAAAGTGAATTAGAGTATGATTCCATGACACCAAACAATTTGAAAATAGCAAAACACATTAATTTACCAGTGCAAATTTAAACTTCACTTTAACGGTACTCCTTAAATAATTGAAATCTTGTAAGATCACCAAATCCCACCAGGTATTGGTGTTCCTGATTGAATTGTGGTGAGATTTTGGAGAAGAGCATCAAAATCTCATGAGATTTCAACTGTATTTCTATAGATTAATTTTGAAGTCACTGGGATAATACCTGAAAAAGGGTTGGCTGTTCCTTGGTGCCCACAGGATTTTGCATTGCTCACCTAGACTTCTGCGGTAGTCCTACAAAGATTTCAGTGAAAAGGTTGGAAACCACTGTTGTAAGAAAATGGTTGGCTTCGTACAGCATTACTATGTCATGGTTTGTTCAATCATCACGTTGAGTAAGCTACAGTTCACTCAACTTCTGCAAAACTGGCTTAACTAAAACAATTGGGATTTACATGGCCTGCTAAGCCAAACCAAACAAACCACATTATTGCTATTATTACAATGGGTAAATATAATTAATATGCTAGAAGGAAGATGTGCTTCTCTGCCTCTCCATATAGGAGTGGTTTCAGATGCTAAACTACTGACTTGGTATAAAACTGGCCAGCGCACAAATAGCTCTCCATAAAAAACACGAAGAACTGCTGAAGTAGAAAGTTCAGCCCACAAAGAGCTGAACGTTTTGAGACTTCACTATCAGTTTGGCCAATGAAATTGCCAGACACCAAGTTCCAGAACTTGGTGGTTTCCTGTTAGACTAGAAGCTGCGTATTATCCTTTCAATGACTGATGTGGCAGAAATTGTTGCTTTTACCATAGCAGCCGTTGTGGTATTCTCTGTATGGTAACAAAGCCAGTGGTTGCTGCAGATCTGCTTGCAGCGCAGGCCCAGTTCCTGGTGTTGGCAAACAAGGTTTTGTGGAATGTTAGTGAGACTTTCAAAGCTCTTTTACTGATCTGGATTACATATCCTAATTCTGTAGAAATAGCATGACTTGCTACATTGCCCAACCACAGAAATAAACTTCGCTTTCTACATCCCTTGTCAATGCCTAATGTGACAAATTCTGGGTGGTACAAACCAGACAGTTTTAAAAGCTGACTATTCATTTTGTTGCAAGTGTAAAATAGGACATTGGTTCACATGAAATGGACATGCCCTATTACTGCCCTGTGGTTGTGTCTTTACAGTCTCCTTAACTCAAACATATCCAGGATTTTCTGAGGGTCCCGGTGACTATCATGTGAGCCCCCCCAAAAGGGCCAATTTTTTTAAAGGAACTGCTGACAGGTACATGAGTGTGCCTGAACAAGATCTGAAGTAGCTTTCCTATTTTGAGTTTAAATACCCCAGTTCTCATTTTTTTGTTGTTATGTTTTTAAAATATTTTTTATATTTTGTATATGTACTTTTTCTTTATATGAAGAAAATTCTGCAAAAAAATACAGTTTAAAAAAATCAGTACCTTTTAATACCTAGCTACAGCTAGAGTTGATGGAGTAATAATACATTGTTGGTGAACTGGCAGAGTAGTACAAAAAAAAATGCATGTACAAAAATAAAGTTTGTTGTGGGTTTTGCTTATGAGGGGCAGGTGCTAGCAAAGGATGCTATTTAACTGGAAACCTGGGATCAGTTGAGGTTTTGTAACTAGAAAAGGATACTGTTTTTTCCCAACAGCACTTGGTAGTGTTTTATGTCGATACAATTGGATTAAATTTGTTCAATTGCAAGAGCTAATATATAAGGAAGGTATTCAGTGTTTTTTCCAGCTGCCCAATATCCTTGTAGAACTTAGTATTTCCTTTTGGAGAAACAGGAGTTTTTTATTGGACCAAATAGATGATAGGAACT
This sequence comes from Natrix helvetica, assembly GCF_964273705.1. NCBI lineage: Eukaryota > Metazoa > Chordata > Lepidosauria > Squamata > Natricidae > Natrix > Natrix helvetica. The sequence continues at coordinate 229,074,076 of NC_138548.1, forward strand.
TGATAGGAACTATTGACCTTTCTTAGTACTGTATAATATTTATTTTGCCAACCGCAAGAAGGGCGAATTAGCCATATGTTTGTTCTCTTTCTCTCTCTTAATGCAATCAAAATGATAAATATAACTGGGTGAAGAGCACTCTTGTGGAATGGAACAGAACAGGGAGTTAAATGTGAAATCTTGCTTTTAAAGAAGCTATCCCTAATTCTAGACTCTGAAATAATTTGTGGTATTATTATGTCCCATATATCAGCATCTACATTTCAATAATGAGAAGTATCTTGATAATCTGATTTTGTGTACATGTTTTTAATTGTACCTGAACAGTGATGTGCATGTATATTTTGGTGGCAAAATGGCATTCGTTCTTGGATTCAAATACCTATTTGCCTGCTTTTGAAGAATTGTATTAACCCATTTTTTCTCTTGGAAAATTATCAAGATTCTAAATAATGTGGAAGAACCCTTTTAGCACACTCCTGCCCAAATATGTGCTAGGTTTCCACTGTTTAAATTTGTTTGGAGGAGGAGTTGATAGTTGTTGGAATTTTACATTCCAGTGATTTTAAAAAACCGTTTTGTGTAGGAACCTTTGTGCAGGCTTTGAAATTTAGATACTAGTTTATTTCCTTTTGTTAGGCCCCATTTACATAAAGGAAACTGTATGATCTGGAAATTCATTTGTGAGCATAACATTTGCTGGTTTCGTACTTAAGGAAAAAATAAATTATGACTACGTCTCTCTCTAATTCTGTTTGGACCAAAGTGACAAGAATTGGCATCTATCTCAGAACAGATTTAGCTGTATATAAAAATTATCTGGGGTGGTTTAGGAATCAAATCATGGAAGTGTTAAGCTGTCCTTTTTCTATTTTGGAAAAGCATCATAGTTGGTTTTTGTTCTCTAGAACAGTAAGCCAACTTTTATTTGGCAGAACAGTGGAATTGGTGGGATTATTTGTCCTAATGTACACAATAGCCAGATGTTGCCTGGCTATAATGCAAAAACAAAGATAGCAGTTAATAGGGACTGTTATTTGGGAAATGATTTCTGTTTAGTCTGTTTAAAGATAGTCTGTTTATGACTATCCAGACAGTATCGTCCCTTCACAATTGAATAATCTGAATATAAAGGGAAAAGCCAAGGTAGAAACAGTAACTGCTGTGCCACTTGTGTTGAACTATTTGAACTGGCTATTAGTGTATTCTTCATAGGACTATGAAAAACAATTAGTAGCAGGTAGTAAAAGAATAGGATTGATGGCTGTCTGAAAGAAGCCCGATAGTATAAGGCAGGGGTCTCCATACCTGGCAAGTTAATTCTGGAAATTCAACTTCCAGAATTTCTCCACCAGCCAATCCACAAGTCTTAAAGTTGCCAAGTTTGGAGACCCCTAGTATAAGGGAAAACCTAAGGGATGTATAAAGTCAGTTTAGACAAATATTCATAAGAATGTTCCTAGGTATATTCTGAATGAAAAATCCATGAGAAAATTGATAGGGAAGAAGGGCTACCATGTGAATGTGCTAGTTTAATCAGGAAATCCGTATCATTGTCATGAGGAGTCTCATTTTATTTTAGAAACAAATTGAAGATTCTGTGAGGGGGGACAAAAAAGGTTTAAAACCTTTTTTTAACTCTTTTGCAATAGAAATATTAATCCTGAAGTATCCTGTTGATCAAAGCAGTATCCGTAACAGAGAAGTTAATACTGTTCTATTTATTCAGTGACAAGGAGCAGTAGAGATGGTCTTTTCCATTTAGGATTTATATTTCCATTTGAAATAGTTATTTTGCATCCACAGTTTGTAGTATAAATCCATCCCCTCCTTTGTTCTCCCACCCATTCCCCCAATACTTCAAAAATATAAGGAAGTCAACATATCCTTGTTTCTGATGCTGGAAAGGAAACATGATTTTGCACCTGACCCTTAAGGGATTGCTTTACAATCCCAAGTGTTGAAAGCACTTCTGCAATGCAAATTAATTATGGCTCCGTTTCATTGTGTTCCAATACTGGGTCTCTGCTTGTTCTTTGGAGGAGTCCTCTATACATGTGTGTACGTGTAAAGCATGCGTCCTTAATATGTTGAGACTGGTGAATCATAAAAAGTGTTGGTCAATCTACTGTAAATGACAGCCGTAAATCAAAAGTATAATGTGCACTCCGTGAGCATCCTTTCTGTGTCCTCTTCTATCCACATCAGATCTGGGGAGTTCCATGTTCCCTTGATTTGGATCAAAAATAATTTCGGCTGCTGGCTGCCTATGTTTAATGGTGAAGGCTTCAGACTAGAAACCAGGAGCTGGTGAGTTCTAGTCCTGCCTTAGCCACAAAAGCCAGCTGGGTGATTTTGGGTCAGTCTTTTTCAGCCCAACTCATCTCACATAATGTTTGTGAAGAAAATAGGAAGACAGTGTGCTGGATATTTGCCTCCATGAGTTATTTTTTAAAAAAAATAAAAAGGCAAGATACAAATAAAATGTTCTTGGGGTTACAATAGAAACAATTCTCTGTGGATTTGCCTTTCACGGTTGACCTATTGTGGAAAAAAGCTGTGTGTGCTATTAGGATACAGGCTCTTTGCTTTTGGGTGGGTCCATCCTGCTGTGATAGGGTAAAAGGTAAACACTGAACACTCCAGGAAGCTCTAATTATTTGGGAACTGTGTGGCAAAGGTTGGAGAGAAGACTCCGTTTTTTTGAGATCCAGAACTTTTTATTAGGATTAGCCTTAATGCTATTAGAAGTGCTCTCTCTTGCTCTCGCTCTTTTTTTTTTTAAAAATAATCATCATCTTTTGTTTGTTTTTAAAAATACTGCAGTTCCTGTTCTGAAGCTTTTAGTCTCTTTGTCCTTGCTAGCCTTCGTTGAGAGGCCATTTAGTAATTTGATTCTGTTAAGCACATGTGCCAAAGTGTTTTCTAATAATACAGTCTGCTGTTTTATAGTTTGAGGCCATGGTTTGTTTTGAACACAACTATTTTCTGCACGTATATCTTTAAAAAAAAAAGCAGACTTGATATAAGTCTGATATATAACATGATATAATCCAACCGCAGCAGAGTCTCAAGTATAAAATGTAAATTTCCCCCCCATCTTAGTCATCTTCCTAGAGAAAGTTTCCATATACGTTTGAGTTCCAAATTTGTGGTGTGTGCAACCAGATTCTTGGTGAGATTAAATATGCATTTTTTTAAAAGACAAGGAAACCAAGAGACGGTGTATTTACATATCTGATTTCATGAGCCATTTAAAAACAGGCTATTGCAAAATGAATAGATTTGTTGGGGACCGGAAATTGAAAGACCTTTCATTTAAATGAGGAAAGCAATAATTATTGCTTTGAAAATTAAATGTTATGTATATAAATGGGTTTGGTTTTTACCTGAAAGGTGAAAAGAGGGCACGGGTTTGAAAGTATTTCCCCGAGAGCCATACACCACATTAGACTGGCTAAAATAAGTGTGAGGTATTGGCACATTTGATTCTTCTTTCACTGACGTGTTCATGGCAGTTCATCATTATAAGTGCAGGAAGTGATCTCACCTCATTGGCAATGGCTGACCTGAAAGAAGTTGGACCCGGTTAATATTTGAATGAAAGTGCATAAGGTTTTAGAAACACAGTTAATATTAATTTAGGCAGGAATTCATGAGCACCCAATTGCCCCTCATGAATTAAGGTTGAATGTGCAGTGAATTGTTTACTTGGATTGTATTGAGTAGATCAATTAGTATTAGTTGATTTATATCATTGGGGTGTGGTAGTTTTGCCAACTTTGGTTGGTTTATGAAATGTAGACTACCAAAAAAGACCTGGGGGATTAATGTAAACTCTCACGATTTCATGCATGAGAGGGCCTTGGTGCTCTCTGAGCTTGGTTGTTTTCTTGCAGAATTAAGTCCGAGCTTTTTGATCAGACCTGCTAATCTTGGAAGGAGAGATAATGTAAGAGGATAGGACACCTTTACAGTAGCATATAACAATATGAGCTTTAAAAAGTTATAAGAAGTTCAGTTGTGTTATGTGTTCTAAAAATGGAAGTTATAACTAGATTAATGAGTAGGTATTAAGCAAGCAATTTTTAATAATTGTATGGATGATTTGATAGGAAATAATACACAGGTCTTGCTTTCTTTATTTTGTCCCAGTTTAGCCAGATACTAACCTATTATTTTTATCTACCGTCCCCATTTCATTTTTAAGAAGCTTGTTTTTATGTGGTCCATAGAATTCATGAAATTATTTCTTTACTGTCACTTAAAATCTCTTAAGAGTCACTCCGGAGTTGGATGGTGCTGAAATTAAATGAATGAATCCATTCCCTTTTGTGATGCTGTTCAGAATAAATAACCTGATGCCCAGGTTTTTGTTGTTCTGGACAGCAATACACACAATTCCTAACTGGTTAATATTGTAAGCAAACAAATCTAGAGGATATCAGATTATTGACACAGACAATATATTGCAAAAATAGCTAATGTCCTCTTTCTAGAGTGCTACACTGCTTAGGGATTGGACTTCACGTCCCACTCATTTTGTGCATGATCTGATGGGAGTTTCACTCAGCTTACCTGAAGGCAACAGGTAGAGACTAATTTAGCAGGCTTTTCTCCAAAATTGGCCCTGTAAAATATATCAGAGAGGGAATGCTTCCATGGGGGGAAGAGGACAAAACATGAAGCATTCCAAATGTATCCATTTGCCTATGCCACCATTTTGAGGCTGAAGCTGGGTTAATTGAAGTTAGCACTGGAATATATACAATAGGGCAGTGATGGCTAACCTTTTCCGGACTGAGCGCACGTACCCGAACCCCCAAAATGCAATGTGCGCACAGCCCCCATGCATGCACCCATGCGCCCCACGCATGCGCAGGAGAGACCCGAAGACCAGCCATCTGGGGGAAGGCACGCACACATGCGCAGCGGATCTGAACTGGGGTGACGACTGGCATGCCCACAGAGGGCGCTGCGTGACATCTCTGGCATGTGTGCCATAGGTTTGCCATCACAGCAATAGGGGATTAGATTAACTCTTGCGCTGAAGGGAGAATAACATTTGGACCATCGTTAATACCGAAGTTGATACAGATTCTTTTACATCAGAAGAGAGGAAAATTGATTGTGGAGCTGCATTGAATAACAGCTAGTTGGTGTGATGGTTGAGTTGTTGGACAGGGATGGTTCAGGTTCACCATCAGCCCTGAAAGCTCATTGAGTAACTTTGGGGTAATTGCTATCCCTCAAGCCAACTTATCGGATTGTTTTTTAATAAGAAAAACAGAGGAATGTGCATATTTTATTGAACCTTGGACTCTGGAAACAAAGGTAGGATCTAAATTAACACGTAAACAAGTCCCCTGGAGGATGTGGTGATAGTGCATAGAACAGCATCACCCACACATTGAGATGTGGTTTTCTGTTTTCCTGAATTTAGCTATTATTTTTTTCCTTTCTTAAAGACTGTGATAAACTTATTGTAAGGCCTGCATTACAACCGGGTCTCCCAGCTTGTTGTGAGCACATTTGAAATGCAACATTCAAATGAAATACTAAGCTTTAGTTACCTGTTTTTATTTTTTAAGCATGTCCCTGGGGGATGGATGGATGGATGGTGGATATATATGTGAAGCTTTCTTATCTGTTTTTATTTTTTAACAATGTCCCGAATGGATGGATAGATAGATATCTGAAGTTTTCTTGAAATTAAAGGTTTGAGGCACCATAGCTTCCCATTCAATTGTTTTGCTTAAATTTTAAACATCTAGAAATAACAGACTAACAGGTAGGGCATAGTGACTCATGGGATACCAAAGAGATTGATTGCAGGTAAAATAATTATTATTTCAGTTTTCTTATTTCACGACTCAGAAATAGGAAAGCATTGCCACCAATTTCTGACCATTAAAATTCAGCAGCATGAGGGTTTTAGGAGGAGACAAACTGGTGGGTGAAAGGTCTTGCACACCTGTAGCCTATTTTCCTTCATAGATTATGACAGAATCTCAGAGTTGGAAAAGCTCTATTTAAGTTCAGCCTCCTGCTCAGTGTGGTAATGTAATTAAAGCATCAACAGATACCTAACTAGTCTCATCTGGACCTCATCCAGAGAAGAGGAGGCACCACTTCTCGTACATCGCTGTTTCCCTGCTTCTCATCATCACTGTGCTGATGCTTTGTTTTCCTTCTCCACAGCTCTGCGGAATTGCTCTGATTGCCCTGGGGATTTTCGTACAAATTGAGCTCAAAAACACGCTGACAATCACCAGCCCAGCATCGGCTTCTGCTGCTCCCATTGTCATTTTGTCCGTGGGCGTCATAGTATTCTTCATCTCCTTCTTTGGTTGCTGCGGGGCAGTGAAAGAGAACTACTGCATGGTCACCACGGTGAGGGGGGGATGATGATGAAGAAGAAATGGGGGGGGGCTATGGAATTGCTGATGACCTTGTTCCCGCGTCTTATGCTGCATTCAGACAAATAATCGGATCTGTAGCATTATTTTTTGGAGCTGGGGAAATGGGAACCATGAGAAATCAAGCAGACTGTTATTCAGCCGCTGTGCAGATTTATCTATCTCCCATTGCAGAAATGTTTCCTAGGAATGTGCCACCTGAACAATTCTTAGCCACAGGCCCCTGGGGCTCAAACGTATGTAATCTGGCAACTGCTATTCCCAGTTGTTTGAATTGGTGGGCATACCTGCGATGTTAAGAGCTGCTTATTTTCTAAGGATGCTTGTGGGGTTTGGAAGCTTTGGTTGGAATTAAAAAAAAAGTTGCTGGAAGTTAGCATTTTACTTTTTAGCCTGCCAGCTTCCCATTTCATTTTAAAAACAGGTTCGAATGAGGTGAATCAGGTAGCATGGTGGGCAATAAGGGTAACCTCCATCAGTACCATATTGGGAGATTATAGCATTATGACTACACACCGTGGTATTGTAATAATACTTTGCAGTTGAGAAAATAATTCAAAAGGGAATAGTGTGATGTGAGTGGATGGTCATATATATATATGTATATATATATATATATATATATATATATATATATATATATATATATATATATATATATATATATATATATATATATATATACATACATACATACATACATACATACATACATACATACATACATAGACATACAGAAGTTTGTATGTATATATATATATATATATACTAAACTTATAAACTCCCAACCAAACATTCTGATGTAAGAGAAGCCATGATAGAGAACTAGAATTGAAGAGTTGTTTGACAAAATATTTTCCAGTTTGGGGATAGAGTTATTTCTTGAATAGAGACAATCTTAATCTGGAGGTGGGTTATGTCAGCCAAACTGGCAGTACATTTTTGTCTCCTTAAACACAAAATCCCAGATGAAGGGAGACATGACAATTGGGATCCATTTGTTACTCCAGCGTCTTTACAGATTTTCTTCCTCCCGCTTTAGTTTGCTGTCCTGTTGACTTTAATCTTCCTGGTGGAGATTGCAGCTGCCATTACAGGATACATCTATAAGGACAAGGTAAGAAAGACCTTCAGGAATGATGCCACAGTAGCCTTCTACCCTTAAATATTGAAACTTCCTAGGGGAAAAAAGGACTTGGACCACAATTCCAAGCATTCCCCAGCCAGCACAGGCAAAGGCTGGAGTACAGGTTAGGGCTCAAATTAGGATGTCCACCTTTAGAGAATCCACATTGAATGGAGTTGTTTCATTCTTCATATGAGATCCTATGGAAACTTTTTGAGTCTTACCACCTTTCTTCCTTTGTTTTCTTTCCCAGGTCAAAACGGTGATTAAAAATGAAATCCAGGAAGAAATGAATAATTACAACAAATCAGATGTGAAAAAAACTTTGGATGGATTGCAGAAGAAAGTGAGTTTGCTTCTAGAACTCCAGGGTTGGCAAAGCAGTGATGGTATAAATAATGTTTTTTGTTTTTGTTTTAAAAAGGGGGTTCCTAATTTGTTTGCAAGGGGACACAGTTGCTCAGTGGCTAAGACGCTGAGCTCGTTGATCAGAAAGGTCAGCAGTTCGAATACCTAGCACCGCGTAACGGAGTGAGCTCCCGTTACTTGTCCCAGCTTCTGCCAACCTAGCAGTTAGAAAGCATGTAAAAAATGCAAGTAGAAAAATAAGAACCACCTTTGGTGGGAAAGTAACAGCGTTCCGTGCGCCTTCGGCGTTTAGTCATGCCAGCCACATGGCCACGGAGACATCATCAGACAGCGTTGGCTGCAGGAGCAGAATAGTTGGAATATGCGTCAAAAAAGATACAACATAGGGGCACAAATATTGTCTGTTAAAAAGAGAGAAAAGGGCTGAGCTCTTAACCATTACAGTTCTATAGGTGTGAGAATGAAGCTGACGGGTGGCTCACCTGGACATATGCTGGGGCTCCGTCCAGCCTTAGATGTGGCCCAAATGTGCCTTTAATAAAAAAAAAAAACTTCCTCTTAATCAGATGCAAGTCACGTGTTGAAGACTTACAAAACTCAAACCCCGATTTCATTAAAATGTTCACCTCTTTCTCGTCTTTTCCCATCCCCAACTATAGTACACCTGCTGTGGAATCAACAGTTATACTGACTGGTATAATGTCACAGACGTGAAGCCTGGAAAAGTACCTGCCTCCTGCTGCAAGAATGCCACGGACTGTACCAAAAACCCCACGCCTCAGAATACTTTCGAAGAGGTTTGCATGACGAGTGATTGGGGTGGCATATGTATTCATTTCATTTTGCTTTGAACTCTTTGTAAAAGGCAGAGCATAGGGAAATCTGCCCTAATAAGATCCCTGCTGCAACCCTGTGAAGTGGGCTATGGCGAACCTATGGCACGTGTGCCACAGGTGACATACGGAGCCCACTCTGCAAGCATGCAAGCTGTCGCCTAGCTCAGCTCTACCACATGCACGCCTCCCACTGGCCAGCTGATTTTTGGGTCCCTGCTGCGCATGCAGCAGAGGCGCGTGCATGTGTGGGGAGTTACGCACGCATGCGTGGGGGGCAGAGGGAGCACGGGGTGTGTGGTGGCTCTCTGTGCCTTTTTTTTTGGTCCCAGGAGGCTTCAGGAAGGCCTGTTAGGCCCAAAACAGAGCTGGGGGGCGCATGTGCGCATCCGCACGAGGGGGTGCATGCATGCGCAGGACGCGGGGTACACAGGTGTCATGCACACATTGCATTATGGGTGTGACACGCATGCATGCTGTTGCACACACGCATGCTTTTGGTACGCGAGGACAAAAAGGTTAGCCATCACTGGCTTAGAGAATATGCCTCGTCCAGGGTTGTCCAGCCTCGGCACTTCAGGACTTGTGGACTGAGGAATTCTGGGAGTTGAAGTCCACAAGTCTTAAAGTGGCCATGGCTAGACATCCTTGGCCTAAACCAAAATCGCCCAGCGAGGCTTAGTTCATGTAGGAGCTTATTCCTAGTTTTCCACACTTCCAAACCTTGCCTATCATGCTGCACTGGTTTTCTGCTCCAGCTTTGGTTTTTTGAGAGTGTAATTCCAGACATTGTTTTCTTTCCCTGCAGGGTTGTGTGAAAAAAATAGAAGATTGGCTGCGGAAACACATCGTGATCGTGGCTGCAGTTGCGTTGGGCATCGCCTTCTTTGAGGTACAAAAGCTGCCGTTTTGTGGGAACGTGTTCTCCTTGGAACATGTTTACCTGCATCTTTGTTTTGCTGAAGAAGAAGAAGCTAGTAGCCATGTTTCGGTTTGTGTTCTTGAAAGAGTGAATTTCACACCACAAAAAAGCAGGCTTCCACAAACACAGTTAAAACATGGCTATAGAGGCCTATGGCTGTGGGCGGAGTTTGCCTGCAGTCCTGCCGTCCTAAGCCCTGCACTTCCATGGCTTCTACAGTGCAGTAGCCTTGATATTTCTAAATAAAACATCAGGGCTAAATAACTTTTCTCTCGTTTTTTCCCTCCAGCTCCTGGGCATCATTTTTGCCTGCTGCCTCATGAAAGGAATCCGCAGTGGCTATGAGGTCATGTAATCGTTTCTGTTCCTGTACATCTGGCTCTTATGAGGCCCAATCACAAAGCTCTGGAATACTTTCATCTCCATTTCTGGGGATACAGTTGTCCATCATGTGCCAATGGGACAGGGTTGGGTGGATGCCTCTTCTTCTGTTGCCTGCTAGGAAAAATATATGCTGCCCTCAAAGGATTCACATGTTGCCTTACCTCTCTCTCTCTCTTTTTTTTCCTCTCCCATAATGGGCAGGTTTTAAATCCATTCCTTGCACCTCGCTGCAACTCCTAGAACTTGCATTATCCTTCATGTGAGACTTGTGTGCCACCTAGTGGGCATCTGGTGGTATGTTCCTAGTGCCCTTAATAGATGTGAGCAAGGATCTTTAAAGACATCATTCTACCTTACGAGTCCTTTCAAGTAGACTTTCTTATGTGTTCAGCTATATTTCTCTTTTCCTTTGGAAAGGTAAACTCTTGATTCTATATAGGTTATAATAAGAAGGAAAATTGTCTGGGCTAATATTTTTAGCCAGTAATTCACTATTTGGAAAATAAAAGATATTATTTCACCCACGTGTTGTGACTTATTTGTATGATGCAGAGGTGGGTTGCTCCCGGTTTGGCCTGGATCGGGCGAGGCAGTAGTGGCGGCAGCGGGAGGCTCCGCCCAGACGCTTCTGCGCACGCACAGAAGCGTATGCGCACGCACAAGCAAAGCAGTAGTTAAAAAAAAAATGGAAACCCACCACTGGTATGGTGTGCCTTTTCTCCACTGAACATTTTTTGGCTTTGCTTCATCTGACTCTCTTAGAAAAGAATGGATGGTTGGTAGAACATGGCTTCTTTATATAATGCCGGAATAACGTAGTATATAATCAGTTGTAAACAACTCCTGCAGTGCTCCAGAAATGTAGGAGACCTTATTTAACATTGAATTATGGGATGTGTTTGGATCAGGGGGGTTCTTGATGTGGATGTATGTATTTTTACCCTTTACAGATAGTCCTTGACTTAACAGCCATTGGTTTAGTGTCTGTTAGAAGTTACAGTGGCACTGAAAAAAGTTACTTACAACAGGTCCTCACACTTTGCAACCATCACAGTACCCCCACAGTCACATGGTTGAAATTTGGGTGTTTGGCAACTGGCATGTATTAATGGTGGTTGCAGCATCCCAGGGACATGGGATTGGCATTTGCCAACTTCTGACAAACAGATAACGGAGGAAGCCAGTTTTGCTTAACAACCGTGGCAAAAAAGGTCATACATTCACTTAACAACCACCTTGCTTAGCAATGGAAACTCTGGTCCCAATTGTGGTTATAAGTTGAGGACTGCCTGTATTGAGAAGTGTGAATTGCATCCTTTTATTCTTCTCCTTCCTCTGTTTGGCTTTCAACAGGACTTTAGTTCTTGGTCATTATTAAACCACTTCCTGCCCAGGCTTTTTAGGACAGTCACAGCCATGTTCCTAGATTAGCACCATGAAAGAAGGCTCGTCAATCTCGGTTGCCTCTAAAAGTTATCCTTTCTCAGTGAAGCTAATGCCATATTAAATTTCAACGTAAGCAATAGATTATGTTTATCAAATTAATGTGGTTATACAAGGAACTTCCCATGGTGCCCAAATCACCCTCTGATAGCCATTGTGGAGAATTGCAAGTTCTATCTTTTTTCCTCCTGCGTCTCTTATCTATCTCCAACCATCGGAAGCAATCTGCTATCAGTATTTTTGTGTACCTGGTTGCCCTTTCTTAACAGTTGCTGCTAAGTAGGAGTACATTTGTGCTAAGATTTGCTTGCATTTTTGAAAAATCAGGTTAATATACACACACCTTTAACACAGCTGCCTAGCTAAAAATAGAATTCTAGCTTTAAGAACTATTTTTGCCTGAAGCGGAGTCAAAGAAAGGCTGTTGGGTCATCCTTTGGGCTCAGTGAAAAAATTGAGAGATTTTTGGTTGAATGTAAACCAAGATGCCATACTGAATCCTAATGAATTTCCATCATCCATTATCCATCAGGATTGAAACTGGGAAAGCATGAGAACTCTGGGGAAATGGTTTTGTCCTAAACATGTGTTTAGGTTTCCACTTCGCCATACATTCACCTAATGAACCTTTGGTATCTATTCCTCCTCTGAATAGACGACTTGGGCATGTATACAAAAAGGTAGCAAAGGTTTTCAGATTATGGTCTGGAGATCATCTTTGAGCTCTCTTGGATATTTGGGTGTTCTACAACAAAAAAAGTCCAGTAGAGATTCCTACTCATAGCTTTAACATTCCCCACAGAATGTATGGGTGCATGAAAGTTGGACTGTTGTGCAATCTACAATCTACCACAACAGTTCGCAGCTCGAGGTCTTTTGGAGTACTTACTGTAAGGTCTCCCCAGGTTCTGCCTCTGAAAGTCTGCAACAGTGGTGTGATTTGGCGACGGGAGTTAAGACAATGAACTGTGAAGTGTTTTGCCATTTGGAATACTGATTTTACTTTAACCTTCCCCCCCCCCCCCCCCGTGCTGCAATTAAGATTCAATATTGCCCTTTCCTGTCATGTGGACTTCAAAGTCTCACTAAAAAAGCTTATGCTTGAAAAAAAATATGGTACCCACTTTTTGTCAGGTGCTTTTATGTTGGCACTGATTACTCGATTCATTTGCCCAACATTTCCCATCAGCATCCAAATATCCCTGTTCTTTATGATTCCTCAGCATCTGAGGATAGTAAGTAGTACATTACGATATGGAAATGTTTCCATACCATCCTGTGAAACCAGAGCTGGCGAGACAACAGCTTTCTTTGAATAATCCTTTTTATTTCTTATTAGCTTTCAAGGAGTATGATCTGCCAACATTTAGGCCTCAAGCTTGATCATGAGGGAGCAGCGTTTAGTGCACCCGCTGAGCTGGCTTTGGTAAGACGATAGACAGGGAAATATCCACCAGAAAGGAAGGTAGATAAGAGATTGGCAGCCACAGAAACTTAGCATCCCATCCTGCACTGTAACGAGAGCGGGGGTGCTTAGCTTGAAGGGCGTGCTCCATGCAGTTCGTCACTTTGCTAAGATCAGAATCGCAGACGATGTTCATGATGAATTTTTGGACTTTTAAGTCTGCAGAGAGATGGACATAATCAGAAATTAAACTTTTGCCTGATGCTTAATGTTACCCAGATAAGAGGTTACTGTTACTGTTTTAGGACGTCCTTTGTCTTAATGTAAGATATTGACTCCTCCTCTAACACTTGACTTCTCCTAGACCTTAAATTAACTGTCTTCAATCAGATGATCTTCAGTCTGAAGACAACTGGTTAAAGGCAGATGTTTATACTCCCAGCAGTATAAATTGATGGGAGTTCAATTCCTCTGATGGGCAACATGTTAAGAAAACTCTTCTCCATTCTGAATTTAACTAGCAAACTGCAAAATTTGACTGAAATCACAGCTGGGATGTAAGACTTGCCTGCGCAATTCTTTCGATGTTGTTAGAACAGATAGAAAATTGCATATGCAGATGCAAAGGTCTACTAGCACTCGCCTTGCTGAAAAGCCGTGGTGGCCCAGTGGCTAGAATGCAGTACTGCAGGCTAACTCACTGCTCACTCCAGGAGTTCAATCCTGACCAGCTCTCAAGGTTGACTCAGCCTTCCATCCTTCCAAGATTGGTAGAATGAGAACCCAGATTGTTGGGGGCAATATGCTGCCACTGTAAATGGCTTAGAGAGGGTTGTAAAGCACTGAAGTGGTATGCACCTACTGAAATTTGGGAACCAAATACTAAATTTTGAAAGCTTTATTTAAAACGCAAAAGTAAGGATGCAAATGGGAGCAAGGCCTACCCAAAGGTTGTTTTTCCCCCTTTCTTCAGAGTGATTTCAGTCACTTTTTGGCAGGTTTTAGTATTTTGAGAATGGAGATGGGAACAATAACTATCCTTAAACCCTGCAATACGGCTATGGCCATGGTGCATTTGTTTGGAAGGTTTGTTTTTTACAGAAAATGGCTTCAAATGGGAGTAGTTTACCTCCCTGCTTCTACCTGTATTCTAGTATGCATCAGTACTCACAATTGCGAAAGAAACCTTCACCATAGCTCTGCTGGGCTTCCGGAGTCATTCGGTCCCAGTAGTACCTCAGAGCGGCCTCTATCGTTTCAAGATTAGTCATGGCTGTTTTGAAAAAGCCTGGCTCTATAATGGAGACTTTTACCCCAAAATGATACATGTCCCTCCTGGGGGAAAAAACAACAACAAAATATTGTGAAAGGTTGAATCATATTCTTTATACTAATACGTAAAGCTTCCATAATATTCCTTCAGTCCCTAATAATGGTGTAGTCGGTTAGTTTTTGCCACACAGATTTATGTATGATCAACATGCTTATTTAGTGATACCTTTACCTCTCAAGAAACAATAAGCAGCATAAAATCTTTGAAAATGGGAAAACAGCCCAGTCTGAATGGTCATCATGTGGGTTGGCATCAGGAGTGGGTTTCTGCCAGTTTTACTACCGGTTTGCAACCCGCCCGCAACACGTGCTGTGTGCCCCTGTGCTGTTCAATGTAAATTGTTCTTTGCACATGCGCAGAACAATTTACAGTGAACTGCACATGTGCAGTCACTAAAAATCAAAATGGTGGTGGCCCAGCAGTGGCAAAGGAACCGGTTCGAGGGTGTGGCAGGCCTCGGTTGCAAAACTGGCAGTGGTTCTGAATTCCACTACTGGGCCGAACTGGGAGCAACTCACCTCTGGTTGGCGCAAGACATCCGTTTTAATAATAATTGTTACACTAAGAGCAGGCAATAGGGAGACTCCAGAAGGCTATTGTGGACCTGAGGAATTGAGCGTGCGTCAAGCCCACCTACCTGAGGCTGTCAGAGAAGGCCTCCACTGTGTATTTGGAAACGCAGTAGCCACCACCGTTGGCTGAAACCCGCCCCAAGACGCTGGAAACATTGACTACTCGTCCACGTGCTCGCTTGAGCAATGGCAGGAAGGCCAACGATACCTCGATCATTCCAAAAGTGTTAACAGACATGACTTTGCGGTAGTCTTCCACGGTCATCCATTCCGTGGGGCCAATAGAGCTGCCTAAACCTGCATTGTTCACCAGACCGAAGAGACCTGGGAGATGATTGCAAGAGAGAGAGAGAGGAAAATGAGAAAAAACAATCCTGCTTATTCGCTAAACAAACTGCAAAGGGCTTCCACTTCAGCAACTGTAGAGTGGTGCGGTGTTTTTCTGTTTATGCTACCACATCAGCTGTAGGGAAGCCAATTCATGCGGCCCCAGTTTGTGTTCTCTGCAAGTGGTTTGGTGTAATTCATAAAACTAATCTCCCTTACCAAGATACCAGTGAGAGATCTGGATCTATCTCTGATCCCACATTCCACATTGAATCATTGGATATAAGCTGCACAATGGGTGTGCAACTAAGGTATAGGATGAGAGATAGGTTAGGAATTCCGTTAATGTAACTCCTGTTGCCCTGTTGGGTAACAGAATCACAGACTGAAATGACAACTGGAGTTGGTGCTGAAAGGTTTCACAATCTACTCTGGTGCTGATTTCTCTGGAAGAATTCAGGAGTTTACAGTTACCCATGACAGCTATAGGTCTAACCCAGCGGTTCTCAAATAGTGGGGCGCGACCCCTGGGGGTGTGCGAGCCTCCGTAAAGGGGGGCGCGAAGGCTCCCTTTCCATCTGGGTGCAACGGCGGCGAAGGCGTGGGCGAGGCATAATATATCCCGCCTGGAAGTGGCAGCACTTCGGACTGTGGATTTTCATTGGAGCTGCGGGCTGGAGCTGTGCAAGAAGCCTGCTCGGGCGGGGGTGGGAGGGAGGGAAGCATGGGACCGCCCGTCTTTGCCACCGCGTAGCTCGCCTCCCCTCCAGCAGCTCCACCGCCAGCATTCCGTCTGGAAGCGGAAGCGCAACAGCCGCTGTTGGGGAAGGGACAAAGGGGCGGCTGTCGCCCGATCTTGCCACCGCCACCCCTAGACTCTAACCCAAGTAGGAACATATAGTATAGGTCTTGTGTTTGTTTTGGTATTTGTTCTGAATATCTGAGATGATCTGAGAATGGGATCACCTCACCTCCTATTTTTTCCATTGTCTTGGATGGATCACCTTGTGATTAAGGTTGAATTAGTGGCAATGGACAAATAGTCTTATCTGTAAAAATTATCGGTCCAAGATTCCAAGGCAACATGGAAAAGTTTCGGACTGATTGCGCTAGTATATCACAGAAGCAGTGGTGGGTTTCAAAATTTTTTGGAACCTCTTCTGTAGGTGTGGCCTGCTTTGTGGGAGTGGCTTGCTGGCCATGTGACTGGGTGGGAGTGGCTTGCCAGCCATGTGACCAAGTGGGAGTGGCTTGGCAGTCATGTGACTGGATGGGTGTGGCCAATTTGTAAAATGTGGTGAAACTCACTTAACAACCCTCTTGCTTAGCAACCAAAATGTTGGCTCAGAAACTCTGGCATTTGAAGCACACAAATCTTAAAGCTGTCAAGTTACACCCCTAACCCTTTAGAAAAAAAAACCCCAGGGGTGTTCAAACTTGACAGCTTTAAGACTTGTGGAGTTCAACTCCCAAAATTCCTCCTCCAGTCATGTTGGCTCAGGAACTCTGGCATTGAAGTGTGCAAGTCTTAAAGCTGTCAAGTTACAAGACCCTTGCACCCCTAACCCTTTAGAAAAAAACAAACCCCAGGGGTGTTTAAACTTGACAGCTTTAAGACTTTAAGGTTTAGATAGGACTCTTAGAGGCGAGCGGGGTGATTGGTGAGCCAGCCAATCAGTGAGCGGAGGGAGGAGCAAGCGTGGTGCGGAGGGGCGGGGGGAGGGAGCTGAAACCGGTTCTAAACAGCACGGTAGATTTGTGGAACCTCTTCTATAGAAGAGGTTAGAACTGGCAGGAACCCACCCCTGCACAGAAGTGAGTACACCCTTCACATTTTTAAATATTTAAGTATCTCTTTTCATGTCACAACACTGAAGAAATGCTTGGCTACAATGTAAAGTAGTGAGTATACAGCTTGTATAACAGTGTAAATGTGCTGTCCCCTCAAAATAACGCAACACGTACTGTTATCCATGATTATGGTTAATACATGGAATATAGAGCTTGCCAGATCCATCAATACTGTTGTTCTCAAGGATTTTGTTTGACCCCTTTTAAAGGTAGCTTTATACTACCTCAGTGATTAAAGACACTGAGCTTGTCAGCTGAAAAGCTAACAGCCTGGGTTCGAAACCCAAGTGCCACATGATGGGGCGAACTCCCGTCCTTGCCCCAGTTCCTGCCCACCTAGCAGCTTGAAAGCATGCAAATGTGAGTAGATAAATAGGAACTACTTCGGTGAGAAAGTAGCTAGTGTTCCATAAGTCTCAGCATATAGTCATGCTGGCCACATGACCACAGAAATGTATTTCAACAATGTTGGCTCGCTCAGCTAAGGAACAGATGAGTTGCGCTCATCTGTAAGGTCAGACACAACCTTTACCTTTATACTACAGGTATGAAAGTTTGGGCTGAAACACCAAAGCAGATTATGCGTGCCAGTGGAGGAAGATCTGACAAAACTGATAAATGTGCAGCAAAACAGCAGTGAATGTTTTGTATAGGCAACCTCATGGCTGGTTGAGTAGTTTTGTTTGTAAGAGAGGTACCTTGTACTCTTCCATTTCTTCCTCCGCACAGACCTCTGGAGGACTTATTATACCATTTTCAATAAGGGATGATGATGATGATGATGATGATGATGATTATTATTATTATTATTTTGCAGATGAAGGCATCTTTGAGCCTATCTGGGTGTCAGCTTTGGTGTACAGTTAACAATAGGGTATCTTGTCACTTTTTTATACATAATACATTGGTTTTGATTTATGATACAGAAGGACAGTGATTGAGTCCTTGAAATGGTGCCTCCCACTGCTTGTCCTCTGAGTCCTTGTCCAACTTAGCTTGTACTTTAGCCTGGAGCTTTCTAGTGACACCTGGTTAACATCATGAATGCTTCTCTGAGGGAAGGCAGGATGCCTCCTTTTTTTTAAAAGAGAGGCAAATTACGAGACCAACCTTAAGAAGCGTGCCCTGAATTTCTCAGAGATGGGCAATTACAACAAGGTGCTCGCCTCCCACAGTTGGGTAAGGTAAGAGAATGGTGACTTTTCAGGATGAGACAAACCTGACCCAATTAGACTCCGGGCAGGCTATGAGGCTGAGACTGCTTTCATTGGTCTGCTAATCAAAACCTTATTTTGTTGGCATTCCCAGGGAAGGTATGGTGAAGTAATGGTAGCAGTTTGGGAGATTTTCACCAGGTTGACTCAGCCTTCCATCCTTTAGAAGTGGGTAAAATGAGGACCCAGATTGTTGGGGGCAATATGCTGACTCTGTCAAAACTGCTTAGAGAGAGCTGTGAAACACTGAAAAGTGGCATATAAGTCTAAGTGCTATTGCTATTTATGAAAGCAGATCCTGTGACCACAACAGAAACGAAGAAACTGGTGAATTCTGAGAATTGAAGTCCACACGTCTTTAAGTTGCCAAGGTTGAGAAACCTTGACTTATAAGAATAGTGAGTTGATTATTTATGTAGGGAAGGAGCTCAAACAGCTAATTCTATTCCTGGTTTTCCACCTACTCTCCTGTCTTCTCTTTGATCCCTGATGGGGTGAAACTCACCTTTTCGACCCACTTCAGCTTTCACCCATTCCACCGCTTTGGAGATGCTTTCGGAGTTGGTAACGTCAATCAGTGTGGTTCGCAGGTTCGACGAGCTGGTGCGGTCCAAGTTATCAGCTCCTTTCTGAGTCAAGCAGCCTGCCAGCACGTGGAAACCCTTTTTGTCAAGCTTCTTGGCTAGCATGTTCCCAAAACCAGTGTCACAACCCGTGATGAAAACATATTTGTCTGTGAAGTTGCTCAAAATCTGCTGGTCGCGGAAGAACCAGACCACAGCCCAAACCACACTGATGAGTAGAATGCAGCACCACATGGTAGGCTGAAGGCCTGCGGAGATGGGAAAGGATTGGCAAAAGTAGAATGGGACCCCCCAGTATTCCCACTTTTGTCCTCTTCCGAAAGTCCAAATGTTACTTACCTAACTCAATCCACACATACCATATTTTTTTTCCAGTGAGAAGCAATCTGGGGTTTTCCATTTATTTAGGATCATGACTTCCATTAGTCATAGCCAATATAATCAAGGCACTCAATGTCTATGGAGATTCTCAGTCATCCAAGTCATGGTTGTCCCAAAGACAACTGGACTTTCTTGGGCTTTTTTCTTCAAAAATGTTTCGCTTCTCATCCAGAAAGCTTCTTCACTGAAAAAAAAAACTTCCTGGATGCAGGGTTGAAATCCAACAGGTTCTGACAGGTTCTGGAGAATCGGTAGCAGAAATTTGAGTAGTTTGGAAAACCGGGAAATACCACCTCTGGCTAGCCCCAGAGTGTGGAGGGAATGGAGATTTTGCAGAATCCTTCCCCCAGGAGTGGGGAGGGAATTGAGATTTTGCAGAATCCTTCCCCCAGGAGTGGGGAGGGAATGGAGATTTTGCAGAATCCTTCCCCCAGGAGTGGGGAGGGAATTGAGATTTTGCAGAATCCTTCCCCCAGGAGTGGGGAGGGAATTGAGATTTTGCAGAATCCTTCCCCCAGGAGTGGGGAGGGAATGGAGATTTTGCAGAATCCTTCCCCCAGGAGTGGAGAGGGAATGGAGATTTTGCAGAATCCTTCCCCCAGGAGTGGGGAGGGAATGGAGATTTTGCAGAATCCTTCCCCCATGAGTGGAGAGGGAATGGAGATTTTGCAGAATCCTTCCCCCAGGAGTGGAGAGGGAATGGAGATTTTGCAGAATCCTTCCCCCAGGAGTGGAGAGGGAATGGAGATTTTGCAGAATCCTTCCCCCAGGAGTAGGGAGGGAATGGAGATTTTGCAGAATCCTTCCCTTGCCACACCCACCAAGTCACGGCCACAGAACCAATAGTAAAAAAAATGAATTTCATCACTGCTTGGATGGGAAGCGTAACGTATTCAAAGAAAAAAAAACCCAAGGAAATCCAATTGCCTTTTGGAAAAACACCTTTGGGACAAGTGGCTACTCATTAAAGGATTTGCAGTCCTACAGAGATGGAGGTCATGAGGTTGTCTGAGCCTGCATCAATCATTAGGATTCTAGTTCCAGAATAATACCCTTGAGAGACATTGATCAAGCTGCTGGTATTTAAGCGACCCTATCAATTCTCTTGCTAAACATCTATGCTAATTGAAATAATGAGAAACAGAGCTACTAGAAAACAGTTAATGAATCATCAACACAATTTGAATTTTTAGGGAGCCTTCCAAAGAAGGAAGCTAGAAATTAATTTATTCTCACCTAACAGCCTTTGGGTTGCAGATAAAAGAAAAGAAATGGACTGGATGAACCTGATCCAAATTAGCACTGCGCTATGATGTGGAGTAAGGGTTCAATCTGTTGACTTGGGGACCCAAGTAAGTGTGGACTCTTATATTTCAAATAGGGCCAAATTGCTTAATAACTCCAGTGGGACGGTCTCTTCAATAGTTTGCATAAAATGTGTTTCTACCTGGTTTAGATTTGGGACTCCATTTTAAGGTCCAAACTGCACCATTCTACCATCTAAGGCATCTAATTTGTGACATTTACATTGAGGAGGATCATTACAGAAAAACTCATTAAGTTTAACTCAGCTCCTAAGAATCTGATATCCAGTTTTCTCTTAAAGGAAAGATTCAGCTCTGGATAGTCAAATAGGTAAAGATTCCTTGCACATATGTGCTAGTCATTCCGGACTCTAGGGGGAAAGTCATGTGGTTGGCATGACTAAATGCCCAAGGCGCACGGAATGCTGTTACCGTCCCACCAAAGGTGGTTCCAATTTTTCTACTTGCATTTTTTACATGCTTTCGAACTGCTAGGTTGGCAGAAGCTGGGACAAGTAACAGAGGCTCACTCTGTTATGCAGCGCTAGGGATTTGAACCGCCGAACTGCCAACCTTTCTGATTGACAAGCTCAGAGACTTAGCCGCTGAGCCACTGCGTCCCATTGTCCCATAGTTGAATAGTAGAGGATAAACCCCCTACTCCAGAATTCCAGTTTAAACTATTGAATAGGTTTAACAGGTCAGTTTTGTAACCGTCTTTAGTCCTGCTTAATGTGTACCCAGTTCTAATGCTTCATTCAAGCAAAGCTCGGGAGGAGATTAAAGGATTAAATTGACATTTACACAACTTGCATACAGTATACAGTTTGGATGGTTTCTCTTAGCCTGGAGTGCATCACAATCCTAGAGCCTCCCATTCACATTAGGATGAGGATAATTCTGCAAGAATATGTCTCACACCTCTTGTGGTCATCCCCATGCCTGCTCTTCATCAGCTAATGACTTTACTTGAATGACATTACCATGATTTTTTTTTGCACCCGGTTGTCAGTAATTGTATTTATATGAAACAACAGAATATGGAGTTTGGAAACGTCTTGTGGAAACACAGCCACTTTCTTATAAAGTTTTGTGAAGCAGGACATCCCAAAGCAGCATGTTTGTGCTGTAGCATATTACATCAATTGCATCTTAGTAATATCAGCGTAGCATTTTGCACGCTGTGTGAATCCAGTCCACTTGATTAGGGTTTAATCATGCCAGGTGCAATTCAATACAAGGTAGTTAAAAAAACGTAGCTACTAGTTAGAGAATGACACTGACACCAACACATGCATACAAGGCTACAGATGTCAAGGAATTGTGCATTCAGATCCAGTCCAATTATAGTGGCACCTGAATTTCTTCCCTATCCTGGGACAGTGTAAATGCAAGAAAAATAACAAAGAAGGATTTAATGCCCCAATTCTATTGCCTGTGACAATTTCCTTATTCTGCCAGATTGGAGTAGCCTTGACTTCACTTGGCGTAGAAATAAAGTTATAATTTTCCATCAGTGCATCAGAGGAAAGATGACTAAGTAAAGGTAAAGATTCCCCTCACATATATGTGCTAGTCATTCCTGACTCTAGGGGGCGGTGCTCATCTCCGTTTCAAAGACGAAGAGCCAGTGCTGTCTGGCGAAATCTCCGTGGTCATGTAGCTAGCATGACTAAATACCAAAGGTGCATGAAATGCTGTTACCTTCCCACCAAAGGTGGTCCCTATTTTTCTACTTGCATTTTTACATGCTTTCAAACTGCTAGGTTAGCAGAATCTGGGACAACTAACGGGAGCTCACTCCATTATGCGGCGCTAGGGATTCGAATTGCCGAACTGCCGACATTTCTGATCGACTAGCTCAGCGTCTTAGCCACTGAGCCACCGCGTCGCATTTAGAAAGATGACCAGTGATACCCAAAGGATGGACGTGAGATGCAGAAATGGCTTTTTGCTTGGCTATAAAAAGATAAAGTCTAAATCTGGTGACATTTGTTACTTCACCACAAAGCAGCATCTCCTGTTCTTCAATCAGCTACATTTCTTCTCTGCTACTACAATTAATTACATGTTCTTTTTGCACTCTTTAGAGCAGGGGGTCCCAACCGGGGGAGCAAGATGATATTCCAGGGAGTGCGAAAACTTGGGTTTAGAAGTTTCAAAATTATAGTGTATATGTATAATTGTATGCATATAATCATGTGTTTTTTAAAGGGGTGCAAGAATATATCAGAAGCGTTCTAGGGGTGCGGGGTATAGAAAAGGTTGGGACCCCTTGCTTTAGAGGATCATGAAGATAATTCCTTCCTTCAATGAAATAGAAAGTATAACCACCACTTATTTTGATTTGCTAGTTCTTTAGTGGCAGGGGTAAATACCCATTCATGATTGGTATCTCTCATTTGTGATCTCCATCTTTCAGCAATCATTGTGCTTTTTTTTTTTACTTGTAAACTGTCTAGAGTCACTCAGGTGAAATGGGTGGTTTAAAAATTTAATAAATACATTCTAGAAAATGTAGAGGTTATGGTAGTTGAAATAGGTATGTATATTTTCTCCATGCCATTCCTGGACTAATTCCAGGTATGTTACAGTGTCAATCTACCCTCATAGGTTAATGCATTCAATAAACAGTTCTCTTTGTATTTTAGGATTGTTACCCAAAACTCAAAAAACAATACAAGAAAGGAAAAATTGATTGGCAGAATGAGCTCTGTCCATTAATGGAGAACATAACAAAACAATTACTCTTTAAGAGGCTCAAGAAAGGTTGCAATTTTTCCGATAATCCACTGTTTTCCTTTTATCAGACTATAAACTGGAATGCTAACAGTTCTCCTCAAGTGAACTGAATTACAGATTTACATTCTGTTAATCAGGCACAAAGCAAAAAAATATAAGATCTAGTTAAAGACATACAGTGGCAGAAACAAAGACTACATCCTATTTTAAAGTAGAAATTCTCTTTGTTTTCCCTCACTAATTGCCCCCTTTCCTTCTGAAGTTTGAACCTGGGATTACAATTTCGCATCTCTGTTTCCATCTGGCACAGCTAGGCTTTTGAATCCTGAAATAGTTCCTATCTACAGAGCAAAATGGGAAGAGTTTTTTTCAGGCCAGGTTCCCCCCCCCCAGTTTACCCAGTTTTGGTTATACTGGCTGAATTTCCTGCCTATAACATCCTACGCTTCCTAAGCTTGCAATCTTGCAAGATGGAAAATATAAGGAGTCCATTAGAAAATCCCTGGGATTGGACCCTGAGCAACATCAATTCACCTCCCGGCCCCTGTTGTTCCTCCTCCTTACCTTTTCTGAAGATAAGCTTAGGGAGATAACTTGAGCAAACTGCGCGCTCAAAGCCACAGCAAGTCCCTACTCTGTTTAAGAGCCTTTAGCCTTTAGTAGGTAACAGTTCTGTTCCTTGTCAAAGTCCACCAGGGGCAGAAGCAGAGCCCTTCCCAATCAGGATTTCTGGTGGAGGATGCCAAGGGCAGCGATTCAGCCCAGCATTAACTCTTGCCATTGCTGCTAAGAGTCAGAAATATCCAGTCTTCCTCCAAGGGTGCAAATTCCAATGTAGTCTCTCTTGTGGAAGTGAAGGTGGAGAATGAAGAGAGAGAAAAAACAGGACCGAGCATGTGTGAAGAAATGGGTTGAAGAAATGATTGTGTAGGCCGAGTTCCTGGACAACGAAGCAGGCCAGAATGGCAGTCAAAGGTAGTCAATACTGAAGCAATCATGACAGAATGCAGCTCACTTGTTTATAATCCCAGGAGTGCAAAGTTAGTGTATGTTCTGTTTTGGAATTTCACAATAAGGTAGGTAGATGTAACTGAGACCGCCTCTTTCCCCAAGAAAGCTTCATGGTTAAGACACACACACACGCACACGCACACACACAGCTGCTTTATCATATTCTCTTCCTATCCAGAGCTGGCAGGAAGTCATGCTGACTTAAATCTTGCTGCCTCTGCAAACTTGCCCTTTATACGCTTCGAATGGAGACATCTTACACTATTATCTTCTACAGCTTTTAATGTGCACTATACTAGGGGTTGAAGAGTCTGGTACAGTGGTGGGATTCAGCCAGTTCGCACCTATTCGGAAGAACCGGTTGTTAACTTTCCAAGCAGTTTGGAGAACTGTTTGTTGGAAGAAATCTCTTTTTGTTTTTTTTTCCACTTTACAGGGTTAATCCTGTAAAAAAGGCAGGAAGGAAACATTGTGGTGTTGCTTCTAGCCCAATTTTATTTCCCTGCTTACAGAAGATGCCTCTCCGGTTAACCTTTATTACATTGCAACAGCTAAGGCAAAGCGCCCATCGACCTGAGTGAGGTTGAGTTGGACATGCCCACACGGTCACATGACCACCGAGCCACGCCTACCCAGCTGATCATTGGGGCAGAGAACCGGTTGTTAAATTATTTGAATCCCACCACTGGTCTGGTAGCACCTGAGGTTGACCAATAGACCTTTTGATCACTAGGGGGCAGCATAGAATTAGGTTTTTATTTGTATTTTGACTGTCATCAAGTGGTCCTCTGCATTTGTGCAACCCCTGGATAAATAGCATTGAAGAATGGGACTTGGAGAAGGGGGATAAGCTGCGGAAATCAGAATGGGCACTGTAAACTATCCTAAGAACATTATCTGAGATGAGAAATTGAGGAGCTATTGGTTTCAGGAGCAGTAACTACTAGGAAAGGAATTATCTTCCGGGCAGACTACATTATACAAGAGATACCATATTTTTCAGACTATAAGACGCTCTGGACTATAAGAAGCTTTTGGGGAGGAAAACAAGAAAAAAATCTGCCTCTGCCTCCCAGCAATTTGCCTCCTTGCAACAAACAGCAAACAGTCTGGGCAACTTCAGCACAGCCTGATTTAGCACAACCAGCTGATTGGTGGTTGGATCAGTCTCCCAGAATACCCCCATTCGGCTGTTCCAAGCTGCAGAGATCGCCACTGCCCATTCTCACCGTCACCTTTCACCACCTCCACGCGCCCCATTTTTGGCCTCCATGCATACTGTTTGTGGCTTGTTCCAGGTGGTGGGGATCGCTGCTGCCCCCTATTCTCTATGCCTGGAATGGGCTGAAAATGGAGCGTGCGAGAGCCAAAATGGAACGCACGGAGGCCGAAAATGTAGTGTGCGGAGGTGGCGATGGGTGGTGACAGCGAAAATGGCCATTCCTGCAGCTTGGAACAGCTGATAGGTGGTATTCCAGGAGGCTGATCCAACTGCCAATCAGCTGCTCGTGCTAAATCAGGCTGTGCTGAAGCTGACCAGGCTGTTTGCTGTTTGCTGCAAGGAGGCAAATTGCTGGGAGGCGGATACTGAAGGGTGGGGGCTGGTGGGTGGGCAGGGTTTTGGCAACATTCGCTCTGTAATACACACAGACATTTCCACCCACTTTGGGGTGGAGGGGAAAGTAAGTCTTATACACCGAATATATGGGAATTCTTTTGAGTACACTTCTAAGTCATCGGTAATCATTTTCACATTCTGTGTTAACCAGCCTATCTTAAAAAAAAAGTGATTGTAAAAGTTGGGATGCTGGTGTTCCTCAGGGGCAAAAGGGTGCAGAAGGGTAGAAATCATATGAGAATGGGTGATTCCACAGGAACCTGGCTGTACCAAGTAGAGTCACGATTTTGCCAACAGAACATGTCATTTCATGCCTCCTTCCCGATGTGCATCTCTACTTTGTTCTCTACATGTATTCTCTACTTTGCTTGGATGTCGCATCTGGAGGAGAGGTATCATGGAAGAAAACCACTTTCAGAGTGAAACACACACATACACACAATTCTCAGGCATAATTCAGCAGCAACCCTGTGTTGAAAACCATTCAACTATTTTAGAATGATTTGGGAATTCACTTCTTGTCTTAGTGCCATTCATAAGCAAACTACTCCTTCCTTCTTTCTGAGAGCTCATCAGATCTACAGCTCTAAATAGATGGAAGTTAATTCAGGGTTATCCAAGGTGATGTCCATATGTTCCTATTTAATTTCTTCTTAGCATCTGCCCTATCCTTTTAAGGACCTGGGGAAGAAAACTGAAATTTTATTCCCAGGAAGAAGGGAGCAGCAATAGCACTTAGACTTTTATATGGCTTCACAGTGCTTTACATTCCTCTCTAAGTAGTTTACAGAGTCAGCCTATTGCCCCCAACAATCTGGGTCCTCATTTTATCCACCTCGGAAAGATGGAAGGCTGAGTCAACTTTGAGCCTGGTGAGATCCGATCTGCCAAATTGCAGGCAGCCAGAAGTCAGCAGAAGTAGCCTGCAGTACTGCACTCTAACCACTGCACTACCACGGCTCATACAGAATACACCAATTCTCTTCTGCTGGCTGCAAGAAGCCATTGCAAGAGGGGAAAAGGTTTCTGTACTCTCTTGAATACTCCAGTATTGATATATGAGGAACTTACTCCTTGTGGAGCTGTATAGCATCACTTAAGAATCAGTATCCCAACCTGTATACAGGTAGTTGTTGATATGCAACCATTTGTTTTGTCACCATTCAAAGTTACAACGGCACTGAAAAAAATAGTGCTTTTACGATTGTTTTTCCACACTTATGACTGTTGCAGTATCCCCATGGTCATGTGATCAAATTTCAGACACTTGGCAACTGACTCATATTTATGACGGTTGCAGTGTCCCCGGGTCATGTGATCATCTTTTGAGGCCTTCTGACAAGCAAAGTCAATGGAGAAACCAGATTCACTTAATAACTGTGGTAGCAAAGGTTGTAAAGCAGGGCAAAACTCAGTTAACAACTGCCTTGCTTAGCAATGGAAATTTTGAGCAGTATTGTGGTTATAAGTCGAGGATTGGCTGTAGTACATTTATAGAGCCTCACTCATTGCTGATAATGTCAAGGATGAGAAGTAAAGAGAAATGAAATCCAGGCTTCTTACAAAAACTACGAAGGGTTTTATGCTTTCGCAGAAGAGAACAGAAGAGAGAGAGAGAGAGAGAGAGCTTAGAAGTGAAAAAAGGTCTTTGTTGCCTAGTTCAACTCATTAGAAGTCTCTAAATAAGAGGTCTCAGCTGCTGAGCTGAGTAAAGTAAAGTAAAGAAAGTGGCCATGAATTTTCCATATGTGAAAGCCCCTTGTTGATAAAATATCCTAACAAAATGGAGACTAAGGTGCCCCTTTTTTGCAAATGTATACGGTGCTATGCAAGAAAAAATATACCATACTTTTCGGAGTATAAGACACAATTTCCCCCGACTAAAGAGGGTGGAAATGTCAGTGTGTCTTATACACCGAATACGGCCATTTTTGGCCTCCTGAAACCTGCCCCGCACGTCACATTTTTGTGAAAATGGGCCCATTTTTTTGCAAAAACAGGGTACACAGAAGGTTTGGGCATCCTGCAGAATGCTCCTGGGGGCTGGGGAGGGCAAAAACAGGATGCATGGAGGAGGGGTGTTGGGAGGCCAAAATAGGCCTGTTTTTCATGAAAATGGGCCTGTTTTCACAAAAACGGGATACGCAGAAGGTTTGTGAGGCCTGCAGAGTGCTCCTGGGGGCCAGAGAAGGCAAAAACCGGACACACGGAGGCCAAAAACATTTTTTTTCTTATTTTTCTCTTCGAAATCTTGGTGCGTCTTATACTCAGGTGTGTCTTATAGTCCGAAAAATATGGTATATTTAAATCCAAATAAGAATAGGTAGTGAGATGTGCTTGCTTTAATCCTGTTACAGAAGCATAGCCAGTTTGGCCTAGTGAGTTCAAGTCCCGCTTTAGCCACCAAAGCCAGCTGGGTGACTTTGGCCCAGTCACTCACTCTCAGCCCAACTCACTACACAGATGGTTTGTTGGGGTGGGGGAAACAGGAGGAGGAAGGAACATTGTGTCGGTTTATCACCTTTATAAAAATAATAAAAGATGGGATATAAATAAACTTATGACTGAAATGCCCACGTATTTCAGGTTATCCAATTTAGAGTATCAGCAGAGAAAGGGGAAAAAAGGTAGATAACTCAGCAGTCAATTCCAACTGGATTGTCTCCCCCTCAACAATCATTCAGCAACCTTTTACTGAGATAGAGCTGAAGAAGCGATAAAGTTCCTTGTACATGAAGAATTGGTTTCCAAGTACACTATATTGCCAAAAGTATTTGCTCACCTGCCTTTACTCGCACATGAACTTACTGTAAGTGACATCCCACTCCTAATCCATAGGGTTCAATATGACGTCAGTCCACCCTTTGCAGCTGTAACAGCTTCAACTCTTCTGGGAAGGCTGTCCATAAGGTTCAGGAGTGTGTTTATGGGAATTTTTGTCCATTCTTCCAGAAACGCATTTGTGAGGTCACACACTGATGTTGGATGAGTTTACATGGCCTACCACTTGGTGACTGAGTTGCTGTCGTTCCCAAACACTTCCACGTTCTTATAATACAGCTGACAGTTGACTGTGGAATATTTAGGAGCCAGGAAATTTCACGACTGGATTTGTTGCACAGGTGGCATCCTATCACAGTTCCACGCTGGAATTCACTGAGCTCCTGAGAGCGATCCATTCTTTCACAAATGTTTGTAAACACAGTCTGCATCCCTAGGTACTTGATTTTATATACACCTGTGGCCTTGGTAGTGATTGGAACACCTGATTCTGATTATTTGGATGGGTGAGAGAATACTTTTGGCAATATAGTGTATGTCTTTTCCCGCCTTGAACATTCTTTTTTTGTTTAACTGCCATGTTTGTTTTTTTAAAAGATTGTAAATTTAACATTAGGGACTTTCTTTTTATTGATATAGAAGCTGCAATGGGAGTCTTTCTAGCTGGGATGTGGGCATAAGTGCTTTTTAAAAAGAAAAATCACCTTAAGTTTCTTGCTTGGAACTATAATCTAAACAAAAATGAACACAATCCATCCCTTGCCACTCTCCAGCTACAAAATAAGGGAGGCAGTGGGAGTCCCCACAGTTTAGATGCCTCCATATGTTCCAACTGTTTTCCACCTACCCTTGAATGAATTAAGGAATACAGAAGGAAATGAGAATAAATAGCCTCGAAGAAATCCCAATTAATCTTCTGCCCTCAGGGCTCACTTAGAATTAATTTATGACTAGTTTGGCCTAGTGGTTATGGCCCCAGGCCAGAAAGCAGGAGATGGTGAGTTCCAGTCTCGATTTAGCCATGAAAGCTGGCTGGGTGAGCTTTGTCTAGTAATTCTCTGTCAGCCCAACTCCTTGTAGGCTTCTTGTTGTGAGGATAATAAGAGAAGGAAGGTGTGTTAAATATGTTCGCCGCCTCGAGTTATTTGCAAAAATCATCAGGCAGGACACAAACAAACAAAGTTAAGAGAAGGCATATTGGGAGCTTAAGCCCAGCAGTCGAAATCAAATGTGAACTTATAATCGAAAAGGATTTCTACCTCATCTTTGCATTAGAAACCAAAAATCCATTTTCCACTGCTTCTTTAAGAATGTGCAATAGAGATAGTCCTTGACTTACAACAGTTCATTTAGTGACCATTCAAAGTTACAACGGCACTGAAAAAAAGAGACAAGACCGTTTTTCCCATTTACATCTGCTGCAGCATCCTCACGGTCATCGGATCAAAACTTGGATGCTTGGCAACTGATTCACATTTATGATGGTTGCAGTGTTCCGAATTCATAGGATCATCTTTATTTTTTTAAAATAAATTTTTAATTTTCAAACAAACACAAACACACAACACATATAACATAAAAGCCTCTTCAACTACATATAGTGTGTCCATTGGTTACAAGGACTTTCTGCGTCCTTTCCATAGTCATCACTTGAATTTTATCAAAATTCACATATTGTCAATCAAGATATCTTTGTATACATTGTTATCATGCTTCCTTTGTTTATCACTATTGTCTCTTCATTTTAGACAAGGTATTCTAAATATATAACCATTAATATTATAATGATTCATTATATCATCTTCAATATATCCAGTAATAGTTATTTTTTTATCCTATTCTAAGTCATTCTATTATTTTAGCATTAATAACATTCTCTAATAATTTTCAATTCCATGTTTCCCCCCCATTATTAGTATCATCAATCTAATATACATGTATACATTTTTTTATAATTATTAAACATCCATTAAGTGTAGCTATTATTACATCCTTTCAACATAAGGCATATTAAATTTGAAGTAAATTTATATTATGGCATTTCATTACATCATCCTGAAATCATCCAATGATATTACATCTTTATATTCTATTCCAGTGATTCCCAAAGTGTGCGCCGCGGCTCCCTGGGGAGCCGCGCTATCGTCATAAGGGCGCCGCGAAATATTCAATGAATACCTGCGCCCGCTGGGTCTAACGCTGACGTCCCTGTCGGGCTTTGGAGGGAAGCTTCTGCAAAAGCCCGGGCATGACAAGTCTCCCAGGCTGAAATTTGCCGAGCTGTACGCGCGCGCCTGTTTTCCACGGTGTGGAGCAGCGGCGAGATTCTGGGCGGCGAGCGATGACTCCGGGGGACATCAGGGGGGGGGCAGGGTCCCCCTCGCGTTCCTCATCTTCCCGGATGGCCCCTGGAATCATCGCTCGCCGCGCAGAATCTCGCCGCTGCTCCACACCGTGGAAAACAGGTGCGTGCGCACAGCTCGGCAAATTAAAGCCTGGGAGACTTGTTGCCACTCGCCTTTGCAGAAACTTCCCTCCGAAGCGTTCCGAGGGAGGGCTGTAAACTTCCCTCCGAAGTCTTGGGAAGTTCTGAGGAGCCCCCCAAGGCAAAACGCCGCTGCCAGGTAGCTAAAAGTACGTCTCTGATTCGTCTCTGTCAGTCTCGCTCTGATTCCCTCTCTCACACCCTCTCTCTGTTCCTCTCTGTCTGTCTGTCTCACTCACACACACACACACTGTGGTGACCACAGTGTGTGTGTGTGTGAGTGAGACAGACAGAGAGAGGAACAGAGAGAGGGAGTGAGGGAGGGAATCAGAGAGAGACTGACAGACAGACAGACACACACACACACACACACAGACAGAGAGGGGGAGGGAGGGAGAGAAAGATAGACAGACAGAGAGAGAGACACACACAGAGTGAGTGATTAAGTGAATGAGTGAGAGACAGACACAGCCACATACACAGAGTGACAGAGAGAGAGGAAGGGAGGGGAGAGAGACAGAGGGAGAGACAGAGACACACACACACACACACACACACACACAGAGTGAGTGAGAGACAGACAGACAGACACACACACACACACACAGAGTGACAGAGATGGGGGAAGGAGGAGAGAGAGACAGATAGACACCCAGAGAAAATGACAGAGGGAGACAGAGAGGGAGGGAGGGAGAGAGAGACAAAGAGCCAGAGAGAGAGAGAGAAAGAAAAAGAAAAAAAGAAAGAAAGTGGGAGAGAGAGATGAAAGAAAGAAAGAAAAACAACATATGACCACAATTGAGCCCAAAATTTTGGTTGCTAAGCAAGAGCGGCTCTCCAAATGGTTTTGGCGAGATTTGGCTCAGTTGAAAAAAAAGGTTGCCCACCACTGGGCTAGTGTGGTGGTTAAGTTACTTTTCAAAAGCTATTTTTCTGATCCAAGATTTGAGAAGTTGTGCAGCGAACAACAAGCCCATCCATCCCATTAATAATTTTAAATCATTAAACGATGTTCAATAAATTGTGAATTTAAAGCTCGTGTTTAATTTATTGTTCAATTAACCTAACCTTAACGAACTAAAAAGTAGATTTCCAAATCCTTAAAAAGTCAAAAATTAAAAAAAATCGGATGTACCTATTAAGGGAGCCGCTGAAAAAATCCGAAGTGTTATGGGAGCCGCAAACCGAAAAAGATTGGGAACCTCTGTTCTATTCTATATAGAATTGTTTATCTTTTATAAAAAGGCTTTTCAACATCATCTCCATAATCCTCACTTACAGTTTGTATAAAATTTCATATTATCAATCTAGTATATATCATTTTTCACCCCCACCCATTTTTTTTAAAAAAGGGCATGAATAGCCTTTAGGCGGCTTGTAGAGTGCTCCTGCCCCCCCCCCCAAACGAGCAAAAAACAGCCCGTTTTTTAATTTTAAAAAGGGCATGCATAGCCTTTAGGAGACTTATAGTGCCCCTGGGGGCTGGGCGGGGGGGGGGGAAATTGAGCAAAAAATGGCCCATTTTTTGCTCATTTCTGCCCTCCCCAGGAGCGCTCTAAAAGCTTCCTAGAGGCTATGCACAGCCATTTTGGTGAAGGGGGCAGGGTTTCGGGAGGCAAAAAAAATGCTGTATTTAGTGTATAAGACACACCCAGATTTTCATCCTCTTTTTTGAGGGAAAAAGGTGCGTCTTACACTCTGAAAAATATGATAAATCGATTGAATGTAATAATTATGATTAACTTTATCAGTTTTACTTGTATTATAATGTATGACATCCAGGCACCACACTGTTTATGCATTGATTTATTTGTAAAAAAAAATAAAAAACTTGGGGGGGAAAAGAAATACAAGAAGTACTGTATTGTCGCGATTGTGATGGGCAGAAAATATATTTAATGAAGAATTATTATTGACTCAAAAGCTGCCCAATTTTTGCAACCACAAAAGCAGATGTAAGGTGCACGAGATCAGGAAAAGAGAAGCAGAATATTTGCTAGCTGAAACCCACTCAAGCCAGAGATAGAACTGGACATACTAAAGGCAACCCGTCTGTGGAACCAGGGAATATGGGGAACTTCCTTAATAGGAGGAGATTTTCCCGGACCATATTAAAATATCCAGCTTCTTCTGCCATAAAGCTAGTGAAGGGAGAGGCAACACTCTAGAAATGGAAACTGAACACTTTTGGCATTCCATGTCACACCCCTCTTACCCAAGCATGTAGCACATGCCGAATTAAGGAGAGATTAGGACAAATTAAATCTGAGAAAGGTTTCTTTGTATAAAGGCTTGAAAAACATGGGGGAAGGATTTGAAAACTAAAAGAGGATGAAGAGGCCAGGCTGGGTGACCTTATGAGAAAAAGCTCCAGCCACACAGAAGTTCTCCATCTCCAACCCATCCCTCTGTCTGAGGAAGAGAAGGCAGCTTTCAGTCCTCCTTCACCATTTGCCAAGATGGAGTTACACAGCTGATAGAACCAACACCCCACCCCCTGCAATGACTCACACCGACACTTGTAATGTAATTAAGCCACCTGCTTTTATTTCATTCTTTCTAACTTCATAACACAGATTGATCCAGCTTGCATGGAAAAAGCATGGCTTCTTTTCCTTTCCGTGTGGGTATGGGCACTTCCATGACAGTGTTTCGTGGTTCCTCCCAGCTGCCCATGGATACTCAGCCAAAGCAAAAGACCCAACAGCGCCTCTTACGCCATCTAAATGGGCCAGGGAGGGTGGGTGGGGGGAAGCTTATTCAGTGCTCCAGAAGAATAGTCACCGAATTAGAGGAAGAGGTTGCAGGCAAGGACTCTGCCTTCCGTTGGCAACATAGCATGAGAGATGCAATTCTGGTGACCAATAGAATCTGGCATCTGGATCAGGAAGTGGAAGGCTGCAGCTGCCCTTTGTAAACATATTCCAGAGCGGTGGCAATGGTCCGCATGTCCATCTCGATACTCCGTGCCCAGTTCTCCACATCACCAATTTCCTGGTCAGAGAGATAAGTCAAGATCAAACCCCTGTTCTTTGGCTTCTCAAGTCCACGCATGCCTGGACCTAATTTTCTAGAGCATCCTTCTGCTCTGACACTGAAATAATTTTAGATGAATTCAAGGATAATGTACAGAAAACAATTTACCATTTTAACAGAAGACCTTTGTTAGCCCTTATCGCTTTCGCTAAATACACTATACAAGGTTCAAAGTCTTTCATTTCTTTGTCTACTAGACTCTGTCTGTCTGTCTGTCTGTCCGTCCGTCCGTCCGTCCATCCATCCATCCATCCATCCATATCTATATCATCCATCTGTCTATGACCAGTAGATGGCGCTCTCCCATTACACTCAGGATTAATCACAGAGTGACAAAACAACAAACAACATTTGAGAGATCAAGTTAACATTGTTTTGGTGTGGTGAATTGCTGACAATAAGCTTTAAATAAAAGTGAAACTACACTCACTCTTCTCCGATGTCCCAGGTTGCTGATCCATGCCCTGTGTGCCACAGTAGAGCCAGAGGGCACACAAGGGTCAAAGGTGCATTTTTCAAATGGGCATGCTGCATTAGATTTTTGAAACAGAAATCATAGCATAGAATTTATATTAAAGAAGTTATAAATGATGGGCCAGAGGGGCGACCTGAGATGCTTGCTATTCCGTTCCCCTTCTGGAATTGCCTCTTCTTTTGTATCTGGGAACTGATGGCTCTGTATATGCTGAACCCATCTGTGATTCCCCCTATTCCCACTCATTTAAGCCCAGCCCAGCCCTTTAAGTCTGACCTTAATACAACATATGCACAATATATGAACCACTGCCATTCATACAGGCATCTGTGCTCACCTTCAGAGCTTGATTGAAGTTTTCTACCATGCTGATCCACTGGCCTGTTTGCTTGGCAAACTGAGCAGCTTGGATCTGCAGTGTCTTCACCTCGTGGTCCAGTTTCCTTTGGTTCACGTAAGCCTGGGCCACCCTGGGAATGAGAGGCTCAGTCATTCTTTAAGACAACAAGGGAGGACCAGAACAGGCTTCCTTTCTCTAAGCCCTCCGTCACTCAATTTTCTGTTCAAACTTTTCTTTGTACTAAGTAGCTTCCCAGCTCAGAGCAAGCTAATCCCAGGGGCAGAGGAAGGCGCTGGGAGCTTGTAGCCGGATAAATTCCCAAGGATATAGTAGATTAAGTATCTAAGCAACATCTGGCAATCATTATATATACGAGGAGCGTCTGGATCCATTTGTGAATAAGGCAAAGTCAGGTGAAAGATTCAGCACGGTGAGGAGGCTGAGCCACTGAAGAAATTGTCCAAAGAAGGGCATATAGCAATAGCATTTTGACTTATATACCGCTTCACAGTGCTTTCCAGCCCTCTCTAAGCGGTTTACAGAGTCAGCCTATTGTCCCCAACAATCTGAATCCTCATTTTTATCCACCTTGGAAGGATGGAAGGATGAGTCAACCTTGAGCCTGGTGGGATTTGAACCACCAAACTGGGAAAAAGGGATATAAGGGAAGGGCAAAACAATAAGAGGTTGTGATGAAGAGGAAAAATCAACCAACCTGCAAAAAGCCAGGGTGTTTCTAAAACTGGCTGCTGCATTAACGACGTATAGAAATAAAGTCACAATGAGAATTCCTTTCACTGCGTATTTTTAGGAAGCAAATTTTCCAGATTGAGTTAAACAAAACCTCTGTTCCAAGAAACTATGATATCCTTCCTGTATAAATTGTAGCTTCTGATAACGCATAGTCTCAGACCTTACCCAGCATGCGGTAAGTGACTTGTTCTGTAATGCCTCAATAAATGAACAGGAATTCTTCTACGTCACTGAACGGTGAACATTCTCAACTAATAGGGGTCTCTCTTGCAGGTGGAGGGTTAAGAGACAGAGAAAGCAGCACTTTCAAAGGGGAGAGATGCTACTGTGTAAACTTTACTTTGTGGAACTAAAAACTCTTGAGGCTTTCTCCAAATTTTTGGTCAGCTGCCTAACAGGAATATAAGATATACGGAGTGTAAGGTTTACTCTAAAATCTTCAATCACTTAAGCCAGGGGTCCTCAACTGTTTTAAATGGGGGACCAATTCACGGTCCCTCAGACTGTTGGGGGGGGGGGCGGACTGCCTGGGTGGGTGTGACTAGGTGGCCATGTGACTGAGTTTGGCTTGGCTAGGTGGTCATGTGACTGGGTGGGAGGTGGCCAGGTGGTCATGTGACCAGGTGGTCATGGCTAATGTAGCAGCCCATTAAACAATACACACAAACTTTAATTTGTTATGCTCCTGGGGGTAGAAAGCAGGTTAATGATGGGATGCGGCTGCCTTGGGGTGTATGCCCCCCCTCTCTCCCCCCTTCCTCTGGAGACTAGGGAGGCCAAAACGAGCCAATGTTTGGCTTCCTGAGGCCTCCTTGCATCCCGTTTTTGGTCTCCTCGGCCTCCAGAAGATGGGTGGGGGCCAATGAATAGGTGGGGCGATGTGGGTGGGGCAGCCTTATGGTCCCCCACAGGCCGGATTAATGGCTTTGATGGGCTGTATCCGGCCCCCGAGCCGTAGTTTGAGGAACCCTAGTTTAAGCTGATGTGAAGGATTTTTCAAAAGACCAAACATTTGTGCTGACTGCTACTGTGACTTGTTATACAATTACATTATATTTAAAAGGTGAAGTCCTGGGCTTTGCACGGTTGTATGAACGAGGGTCTTAAATGGCTGAAAGTGATTATCTGAGAAAGTTCTCCTATAATTGCCAGAGGCTCATCTTGTGGAAATTCAGGGTCAAACTTTCTCTGTAACCATCCCAGTTCTCTGGAAAATATTCTCCACTGAATTGAGGCGTCTACCCTTTGCAGACCTTTTTAAATGGGCTTGTAATTGCTTTTAAAGTCTCTTATTTTTAATTCTACTGAAGATCTAAAGCACCAAGATATCTCAATGATCAGAGAAATATAAATTAATCTGGATTGTCCTCTCTGTTAATACTTTTTAACAACCTTTCATGAATCATTATTCCTGCCTGTAATGAACTAGGACTAGGTTAATTTAAAGCTCTTTAATGCACTATGGGCTTCTAATACAATCCTTTCTTTAATCAATTGAGTATTTATATGGGTGTTTGATGCTTAATCTATCATACCATTTAACAAAAATCCCTATGGCTATTCCTATTCCTATTATCACCTACTGTATTTTTAATGAACTATGCAACCAATTAAACATTTAATTGAATTGTGTATCAATTGAGTTCTATTCAGTGAATAAAAGTTTTATAAGTGGTATATTTTCAGAAAATATCTTTTAATGTTAAACTGATATATGCTCTTTTTCTAACTCGAGGTACGGTAATTGAGTTAATTATCAAATATTCATATATCTGACATAAATTATATAATACATCTGGGGAAGAAATATTCTGATATTGGTAGCAATCTGACTGAAATGGACTGATACTTTTGATAAAAGGCTAATGAGATATTTTCATCGACATTTCAACGTACGTGTTTTCAGTTAAGAAATGTTGATATATAAAGTCAGTATTGTGTGTTTATAAAAGATTCTTCTATGTGAGATGAAAATCACATAAGTAAGCTACAACAGAAAATCCATCTTCTGCCAATAATAAGTTAAATATTTAAATAATTCTACTGCATTTGATAATAATACTTTTGAGAACGGAAGGAACAGTTTCCAGGTAAGGGAGACAGGTGTGACAATGATAGGGAATATTCTTGAAAACAATTATGCTAAAAATATGGTCTTACATTATTTGTTTTTGACATATTTGCTTGGATGTAATACTTCTGAAAGAATCCTTTACCTAGGCTGCCTTACTGATCAACAAGGCAATTAGAAGTCATATTTGCAGATACCTTTCTTCATTTGCAACCCCTAAAAATTACAGCAAAAGATTGGAAGATCCCAAGCCCCCCCCAACTTTACAAAGAGATGAGGATTTAGTTGTCTCTTCTCATTTTTTCATGCAGAAACCTTGGGAGATCTTGGATGTTTATCTGAAAGGAATCTTTCCACTCATATCTGGACTCAAATCTACAAATTAAAGCTATAGAAAAAGGCTCTGAATATTACCAGGCTCCTTGGAAGAAGAACAAAAATCTTTTGAGATGGATTTGTTAGATCAAACAGTCTAACAGTCAGCTGCAGGGGACAGGGCAGGTACCTGTTTGAGTTATCCTTTCATTTGCTTTTCATTGCATCTGGTACTGATTTAAATCTTTGCTCCACTGATTTTTGTCCACTGAAGTCAGTGGCCCACTAAATGGGAATGGATTGGTAAACACAAAATACATATTGAAATAACTTGTGGGACTGATACAAGACAATATTTATAGTTCAGGGTTTATTTATTTCATTTTATTTTCAAAATTTATAGACCGCCCCCTCTCCCCGAAGGGACTCAGGGCAGTGTACAGGCATCTCATTAAAAAACAGGTACAAAAGATAGATACCCTTAAAGACATTCCCTTAAAAGCGAATTAAACCTAAATTCAACTGTACAGAATAATAAAAGTTAAGATCAACTAAAAAGCATACCCCGAAAAATTTAAAAATACAGACTTGAGGGACTAAAATTGGTATTAGGCCAGGCCGGCTAAATTGAACAGGTGGGTTTTAAGCTTCTTACGGAAGGAGCGGAGGTCGGTGGTAGTTCTGATATCCGTGGGGAGGTCATTCCAGAGGGTCGGGCCCATCACAGAGAAGGCCCTACTCCTGGGTGTCGCCCACTGGCATTGCCTAGTGGACGGCACCCGGAGGAGTCCCTCCCTGTGAGAGCAAATCGGCTGAAGGGATGTGTGGGGCAGGATACAATCCCGCAAATAGCTAGGTCCTGTGCCATGGAGCGCTTTAAAGATGATAACCAACACCTTGAAACGCACCCGGAAAGCCACAGGTAGCCAGTGCAGCCTGCGCAGCGGAGGTGTTACATGGGAGTATCTAGTAGCTCCCACAATTGTCCGCGCGGCCGCATTCTGAACCAGCTGCAGCCTTCAGGTGCATCTCAAGGGGAGCCCCATGTAGAGAGCATTACAGTAGTCCAGTCGGGACGTCACAAGCGCATGGGTGACTGTGCAGAGGACGTTCCGGTCCAATAGGGGACGCAATTGGCGCACCAGGCGAACCTGGTGAAACGCCCCCCTTGCCACGGCTGTCACATGGTCATCCATTGACAGCCGGGCATCCAGGAGGACGCCCAAATTGCGTGCCCGATCCACGGGGGCCAGCTGTTCGCCCCCAATGGCCAGTGATGGACACAACTGGTTGAACCGGGGTGCCGGTAGCCACAGCCACTCCGTCTTGGACGGGTTGAGCTTGAGTCTGTTATTTCCCATCCAGATCCGTACGGCTTCCAGACATCGGGACATCACTTCAATGGCATCGCTGGGGTGGTCTGGGGTAGAGATGTACAGCTGAGTGTCATCAGCGTACAGGTGGTAATCTACCCCGAACCCACGAATGATCTCGCCCAGCGGCTTCATGTATGTGTTGAACAGGAGAGGCGAGAGGACCGATCCCTGCGGCACCCCACAGGTGAGCGGCCTCAGGCTCGACCTCTGCCCCCCTGTCAACACACATTGCGCCCGACCAGAGAGGTAGGAGAACCACCACAAAACGGTGCCCCTCACCCCCAACCCCTCCAGGTGACGCAGTAGGATACCATGGTCGATGGTATTGAAAGCCGCCGAGAGATCTAATAGGACCAAGATGGAGGAGCAACCCCCATCTCTGGCCCTCCAGAGATCATCCACCAGCGCGACCAAAGCCGTCTCCGTGCTGTGACCGGGCCGGAAGCCGGACTGGTGCGGGTCCAGATAATCAATTTCCTCCAAGTGCCGTGGGAACTGTTGCGCCACCACACTCTCTACAACCTTCGCCAAAAAGGGAAGGCTGGAGACGGGACGGTAATTTGCTAACTTAGCTGGGTCCAGAGAAGGCTTCTTGAGTAGGGGCCTCACCACCGCCTCTTTCAAGACGGCCGGCAATAACCCCTCTCTCAGTGAAGCGTTCACTAGTTCCTGGAGCCAGCCTCGTGTGACCTCCCAGGATGCCAGTACAAGCTAGGAGGGACACGGGTCCAGTAAACATGTGGTGGCTCGCAGTCGTCCACGTAACCTGTCCATATCGTCGGAAGTAACAGAGTCAAACTCCTCCCAGGATGGCACCAGAAGACCCACCTCCGACGTCTCTTCTAGACCGCTAATGGAGACCCACTCGCTGCGAATCTGAGTGATTTTGTCCTGCAGATATTCCCCAAATTCCTCTGCTCTACCCTGCAAGGGGGCTTCCCGCGGCCTCTGTGAAAGGAGGGAGCGGGTCACCCTAAACAGGGCGGCAGGGCGGTTATCTGCAGACGCAATAAGAGTGGCACAATATTGTCGTTTGGCCATTCTTAATGCCACAAGGTAAGTCCGTAAATAGGCTCTCACCTGTGCTCGGTCAGACTCGGAGCGTGACAATCTCCATCTGCTCTCTAGGCATCTCTTGCGGCGCTTCATCACCCCCAGCTCCTCGGTGAACCAAGGGGCCTGGGTGGTTCGATGCCGCAGGAGAGGCCGCAAAGGCGCAACCTGGTCCAAGGCCCCGGTGGCCGCACTATTCCTTGCGGCCACTAGGTCCTCCATCCGGGTGCGGTTTAGGACTACAGGGAATGGCCCAAGCTCCGTCAGGGGCAGGTGCGAGGACAGTTTAAGAGCACGTAGTCGGTTGGGAGACCGGGGTTTTTGGTCATTCCCGGTCGTTTGTACCAACCCCTGCATACTAGGTGGTCAGGATCTACAGACCCAAGGCCTGAGACTGCTGTTATGCAACGCGAGGTCCGTTGTCAATAAGGCCCCCCTCATCCACGATCTAATTTTGGAGGGGGAGCCGGACCTCGCCGGAATAACCGAGACCTGGTTGGGCCACGAGGGAGGTCTACCCCTTGTGGAAATGTGCCCTCCAGGTTATCGAGCATTTCACCAGCCTCGGGCCCAGGGAAGGGGCGGTGGGGTAGCAGTGATTATCCGGGAAGACTTAGAGCCGAGAGAGTTCACCGTGCCGCAGACATCCGGGTGTGAGTCCCTCGTCGTGAGATGGGGCCCAGGGAGGCAGTTGGGCCTGCTGATAGTATACCTGGCTCCTCGCTATACTTCAGCGGCCCTGCCCGAACTCCTCGAGCTGATCTCATCGGTGGCGGTCGAGACCCCCAAACTTTTAGTGATGGGGGATTTTAATCTGCCGTCGATGGGAGAAGCGTCTGAGGGGGTTCGGGAGTTCATGGCTTCCATGACAGCCATGGACCTGACCCAGTTAATTCAGGGCCCTACTCACGAGGGAGGCCACACCCTGGACCTTGTTTTTGTCTCTGGCCAGTGGACGAGTGATCTGGGAATAGGGGATCTAGACACTATTCCCCTGTCATGGTCGGATCACTCACTTCTCCGGCTGGACTTCCCTGGTGCTACCCCCCGCCGCGAGGAGGCGGAACCGGAAGGTATTAGATGGTTCCGCCCCAAGCGCCTGATGGAACCGGATAGGTTCCAGACGGAACTTGGGCCACCTCCTGTGGACCTGACCTGCCCCCGAGTGGAGGACCTGGTAGACGCATGGAATAGTGCGACTACCGGGGCCCTAGACCGGGTGGCGCCTTTGCGGCCTCTCCTGCGGCGACGAACCACCCTGGCACCTTGGTTTACCGAGGAGCTAAGGGTGATGAAACGCCACAAGAGACGCCTAGAGAGTCGTTGGAGATCCTCCCGTTCCGAATTTGACCGAGCACAGGCACGAGCCTATTTGAAGACGTACCTTGTGGCATTAAGAGCGGCCAAACGTCAACATTGCGCCGCTCTTATTGCGTCTGCAGATAACCGCCCTGCCGCCCTGTTTCGGGTGACCCGTTCCCTCTTGTTTGAGAGACCACGGGAAGCCCCACTACAGGGCAGAGCAGAGGAGTTTGGGAATTATCTACAGGACAAAGTCGCTCAAATCCGGATGGGATGGACCCCTTTCAGTGGTTCAGTAGAGACGCCCGTTGCGAGTCTTGAGGGACCGCTTTGGGAGGAGTTTGACTCGGTTGCCATCGAGGATTTGGAAAGGTTGCGTGGACGTCTGCGACCCACCACATGTTTATTGGACCCGTGTCCCTCCTGGCTTGTACTGGCATCCTGGGAGGTTACGCGCGACTGGCTCCTGGGCCTGGTGAACGCCTCGTTGGGCGAGGGGTCTCTACCGGCCGCCTTGAAAGAGGCGGTGGTGAGGCCCCTGCTCAAGAAGCCTTCCCTGGACCCAACGGACCTAGTCAATTATCGTCCAGTCTCCAACCTTCCTTTTTTAGCGAAGGTTGTAGAGAGTGTGGTAGCACAGCAGTTCCCACATCACCTGGAG
Organism: Natrix helvetica; assembly: GCF_964273705.1. NCBI lineage: Eukaryota > Metazoa > Chordata > Lepidosauria > Squamata > Natricidae > Natrix > Natrix helvetica. The sequence goes on from NC_138548.1 coordinate 229,116,562, forward strand.
GAAAATGATTATCTAGACCCGCGCCAGTCCGGCTTCCGACCCGGGCACAGCACGGAGACGGCCTTGGTCGCATTGGTTGATGATCTCTGGAGGGCCAGAGATAGGGGTTGTTCCTCTATCCTGGTCCTATTAGATCTCTCGGCGGCGTTCGATACCATCGACCATGGTATCCTGTTGCACCGGCTAGAGGGGCTGGGAGTCAGGGGCACCGTTTTACGGTGGTTTGGCTCCTACCTCTCTGATCGGACGCAACGTGTGTTGACAGGGGAGCAGAGTTCGACCCGGAGGTCACTCACATGTGGAGTGCCACAGGGATCGGTGCTCTCGCCTCTCCTGTTCAACACATATATGAAACCGCTGGGCGAGATCATCCGTGGTTTTGGGGTGGGATATCATCTGTATGCTGATGATACTCAGCTATACATTTCCACTCCGAACCACCCCAATGAGGCCGTCGAAATGATGTCCCGGTGTCTGGAGGCCGTACGGGTCTGGATGGATGGCAACCGACTAAAACTCAACCCTTCCAAGACGGAGTGGCTGTGGCTTCCGGCCTCCCGGTTCAACCAGGTGCTTCCATCTCTGGCCATCGGGGGCGGCCAACTAGCCCCCATGGAACAGGTGCGCAATTTGGGCGTCCTCCTGGATGCCCGGCTGTCCATGGATAACCATGTAACAGCCGTGGCAAGGGGGGCGTTCCATCAGGTCCGCCTGATGCGCCAATTGCGCCCCTTATTGGACCGGGATGCCCTACGCACAGTCACCCATGCGCTAGTGACGTCTCGCCTGGATTACTGCAATGCTCTCTACATGGGGCTTCCCTTGAGATGCACTCGGAGACTACAGTTGGTCCAGAACGCGGCCGCGCGGGTGATTATGGGGAGGACTAGATACTCCCCTGTAACACCTCTCCTGCGCGAGCTGCACTGGCTTCCTGTGGTCTACCGAGTGCATTTCAAGGTTTTGATTATGATCTTTAAAGCGCTTCATGGCACAGGGCCTAGTTATATGCAGGATCGCATCCTGCCCCACACATCCCTACGACCAATTCGCTCACACAGAGAGGGACTTCTCCGGGTGCCGTCCGCCAAACAGTGCCGGGGGGCGACACCCAGGAGCAGAGCCTTCTCTGTGATGGGCCCAGCCCTGTGGAATGACCTCCCCCGTGACATCAGGATTACTTCCGATCTCCGCTCCTTCCGTGTACAGCTGAAGACTCACCTCTTTCAATTATCTGGCCTGGCTCAATCGCAATCGTAATTTTCTCATTCCTCCTAACTGTTTTTTAAACTGTTTTTTAAACTGTTTTTTAAATTGTTCTTAAATATTAATTCTTATTGGGTTTTTACAATTGGGGTATTTTAAAGTTGATTTTTAACTGTCTAATGATGTAATTTGTTTCCTCCTCCGTGTACGTGTATGTGTATGTATGTGTGTTGTGTATGTATGTACGTTTTTGTGTTGTTATATATCTTTTATGTTTTATGCTCCATTGTACGCCGCCCCGAGTCCTACTTGGAAAGGGAGCGGCTAATAAATCCAAATTTATTATTATTATTATTATTAACCTATCAGGTTCCATCAAGCGCCTGGGGCGGAACCATCTAGGACATTCCGGTTCCGCCTCCCCGCGATGGGGAGTAGCGGTTGGAAAGTCGAGCCGGAGAAGTGAGTGATCTGACCATGACAGGGGCGTGATAACTAAATCCCCTACTCCCAGATCACTCCTCCACTGGCCAGAGACAAAAATAAGGTCCAATGTGTGACCTCCCTCGTGTGTGGGGCCCTGAATTACCTGGGTCAGGTCCATGGCTGTCATGGAAGCCATGAACTCCCGAGCCGCCTCGGATGTTTCCCCTACCGATGGCAGGTTAAAGTCCCCCATGACTAGCAGCCTGGGGGTCTCAACCGCCATCTCGGCGATCACCTCGAGGAGCTCGGGCAGGGCCGCTGATGCATAGCGAGGAGCCAGGTATACAATCAGCAAGCCCAACTGTCTCCCTGGGCCCCATTTCACACATAGGGACTCACAACCGGTTATCTGTGGCACAGTGGACTCTCTTGGCTCAAGGCCTTCCCTTACGATAACCGCTACCCCACCACCTCTACCCTGGGCCTGCGGCTGATGAAATGCACGGTAGCCTGGCGGGCACATTTCCACGAGGGGGAGACCTCCCTCGTGGCCCAGCCAGGTCTCCGTTATCCCTGCCAGGTCCGGCTCCCTCTCCGAGATCAAGTCGTTAATGAGGGGGGCTTTGTTGGCAACGGACCTGGCGTTTCATAGCATCAGTCTTAGGCCCCGGCTCTGTAGGTCCTGACCACCTAGATTGCGGGGGTTGGGACAAATGACCGTCCGTATCCAACGGCCACGGTCTCCCAACCGGTTAAAAGATCTCGGCCTACCCTCGCACCTACCCCTCCCCACGACCGTTAGAATGGGAAGACCTTCTTCTGGAACACCACCACTCCCTCTTCTCTTAGTCGCTCCGCTCACTCTCTTGTTAAACCCACCTGTCTGCCTGGCACTAGTCCCTCCCTCAGCCTGATTGAACCCACCCCCCGCCCTGGAACCCCTTAAGAGACGAATAAAAGATCTAATTAAAAAACCCCTAAGGTTGCGCTTCGTTGAACTGTGGGGTCCTTGGTACTCTCTGAGATTGGTTGTTTTCTTATAGATGTTTCATTATCCAACTAAATAGCATCATCAGTGTGAGAAGAGAGTGGGGTTTGCTCTCAGTTTATATACCAGTGGCTTGCATTGTCAGCGTTGGTTGGAGTGTTCTTGGTAGTTCCTTCATGAGGCTGTTGCTTACCGTTAGCCTGTTTGTCTGAGTTGGTAGTTGTAACTTATGGAATCATACCTTATTTGGTTGATTTTCTAATGAAAAATATCCATCTCTAACCAATGAGCCTCGTAGCATAGTGGTTAGAGTGCAGTACTGCAGGCTACTTCCGCTGACTGCCGGCCACCTGCACTTTGGCAATTCAAATCCCACCAGGCTCAAAGTTGACTCAGCCTTCCATCCTTATGAGGTGGGTAAAGTGAGGACCCAGATTGTTGGGGGCAATTGGCTGACTCTGTAAACTGCTTAGAGAGGGCTGTAAAAGCACTGTAAAGTGGTATATAAGTCTAAGTTCTATTGCTATCTAAATATATGAATCCATATTTGGATATGTCCCCCCCCCCCCATGTGTGAGACAACTGCTTTATTGCATTTCCATCCTCCATCTTACCCTCTTTAAAGGCCCTGAAAGCATTTCAGAATGGATTATTTGTTGGAAAAAGCCATGCCTGGAATTTATTAAAAAATTCTTTTTGTAGCTATAGAAATTAAAACATGATAGTGTTCTAACATGTTTAAGTGGAAGAAAAGTATTGCTCTGCATAAAAAGGAAATTTAAAAAAAGTTATCTTGATGTTTATAGATGCAAGCATACGCAAAAAATAACTTATAATTGCCTCCATGAGGAAAGGGATTATGAATACAATATTAATCTTAGGGGGATGCTTTTAAAGCTAAGATAATGTCATTTGAGCTTTTTAGGAACGGGAGGAAATTACTTTCTCGTGACACTGCAACACTGAGTACCAGATAGACAAATAGTTCTTTAAATATACTGGAACAATTAATGATGGCTTGGACTAACTGAATTATTTTAAGACCGAGAAATGGTGAAGTTTTTAGTGCATTCTTTCACAAAATACTGCAAAACAAAACAGTAACGCTTCTGTTGCATTGTCTTCAACTCTTGGTAACTTCATGTAGACATATAGTTTTCTGGGCATCAGTATAAAAAGAAGTATATTATTCATCAGTAATAATGAAAAATCTGTAGACAATTGATGAGCAGGATGCTGAGCAGAACTAGTGGTCAGGATGAGTAAAAGGTGCAGAGAATTATCGGTAGTGTATGTGAGAGAGAGGATGATCCATCTCTTCTTGATTCCAAGGGAATGGAAATGAATTGGACAATGTTAGTAAATTGGGTCAAGAAGACTCTGAACCTTTATATGAAAAATAGCAATAGCACTTAAGAATTATATACCGCTTCACAGTGCTTTACAGCCCTCTCTAAGCGGTTTACAGAGTCAGCCTATTGTCCCCAACAATCTGGATCCTCATTTTACCCGTCTCAGAAGAATGGAAGGCTGAGTCAACCTTGAGCCTGGTGGGATTCAAACTCCAAATTGGAGGCAGCCAGCAGTCAGCAGAAGTAGCTTGCAGTACCCCATTCTAACCACTGCGCCACCATGGCTTATAAATATATATTACAGTTCACTGTATACAGTGGGAAAAGGAATTGCAGGCTTGCCAGGACATCCACCATACCTCAAAGTGAATCCCCTCTTAGAATGGACCTTGGAGAAGATATGAAAGAGATGTGAAACAGGGACTTGGACAAGAAGTTATACAGTCCAGACACTGAAGCAAGCATAAGAAAGAATCTCAAAATAACCCTGCTTTAATTTCATTTCATATTAAGATGGAATGGAAAGAAACCTAGACAGGCTTTCAAGATTTTGAAATTTTTGAATACTGAATGCATTCTGAACTATCCCAAACCAGAGAAGTCACAGGACAGGGAGAGAAATGACCACATTATACACTTGGCACAACAGTTCCATCTGATATTCCTGTACAAGTTCTGACCTTGTGACCTGCTGTCGCTATTAATAGAGAATAGAGCCAGAGGATGAAGGAGACTCCTTGCCGATTCCCAGGATAAGCTCCCCTGTATTATTTGTGGGAAGGCGAGTGGGGGAATTTTACAGCTGACTCTTCGGTGACTTGTCCACTGATCTTGGTAAGATGCCAGGCCCATCTTCAGATGAGGGAAGGAGGGATTCTCATCTCCCACCCATAACAACCTGTCTGGCTCATCTTCCTACAAGGGAGGGGAGGATCATTCTGATAGGGGAGGTGAAGTAAAGGAATTCAGAGCTGATCTTGAATAGCCAGTTATGCAGGGACTTGGGACATGCAATACACAGTTCAGCAACGGAAGTACAGGTGAGAAAGAAAGTCAAAATAGCCCCGCCTTGATTTTCTCCAACATAAGATGGGATAGAGAGAAATTCTGACCACCTTTCAAGATTCTGTTATTGCAGCCCACAACAATAAAGCAACATTCATAGAATCCCTGCCTGCTGCTTCTGTTACTTGACCTGGCCTGTCTGGAAGGGCTGATACCTCTCTCCCTACTGACTTTAGCTAGTATTATAGTAAAATAAAAAATATGAAGCCACTGTTTTGTTGTTGTTGTTGTTGTTAGTTGCAAAGTTGTGTCCGATCCATCAAGACTCCATGGATGACGTTCCACCAGGCCTTCCTATCCTCTACCATCCTCTGGAGTCCATTTAAGCTCATGCCTACTGCTTCGGTGACTCCATCCAGTCATTTCATTCTCTGTCGTCCCCTTCTTCTTTTGCCCTCCATTGTTCCCAGTATTAGGCTCTTCTCCAGTGAGTCTTTCCTTCTCATGAAGTGGCCAAAGTATTTGAGTTTCATCTTCAGGATCTGGCCTCCTAAAGAGCAGTCAGGGTTGATCTCCTCTAGGACTGACCGGTTTGATCGTCTTGCAGTTGAAGGGACTCGCAGGAGTCTTCTCCAGCACCAGAGTTCAAAGGCTTCAATTCTTTGGTGCTCAGCCTTTCTTATGGTCCAGCCTTATGAAGCCATTGGAAAAGTCTATGTGGCTTGATCACAGGGTAGACAAAGGAAGCCTGATTTATACTCCCTGTTTACTAATGAGGAAGAGAAACATGGGAAAACCCTGAGGCTACAGCTACTTTTATGTTCCATTATCAGGATCTCATATGCTTGTGTGGCAAAAAGTTATAACAACAAAAATAGTCTTTACAAAAGGAGTTAGATGCAGCATTTCTGGGGGAAAACCTACACAAGGCTTTCTTAATCATTTGCTCCACTCTCCCAAGGAATTTCTAGGGATCTGTGGTCTGTTGAAAGTATCTAGGGAAATGTAGCCTGAAGAATAAAATTGTAATTCCCACTCTCATCCATTAACCACAAAACTAAATGGCGCCAGCAACTGTGGGAGCTTGTCAAGGACAGGAGTCATGCTATAAAATGTTGCAGCTTCTTCTTCCCAATGTAAATAAACACTTCAGGCTGGAGGGTGGTCTAGTTTCAGTCCCATCTTCTTTCAAAATAACTGTTGTGTAAAAGGGTGAAGAGTGTGATACAGGCCACAAAGTGTTAACAGGAAATCACATCCTTCCAATTAGTATTTCAGACCTTGCTGAAACATACAACTTTTGCTTTAGATCAGGGGTGTCCAATCTTGGCAACATTAAGGCTTGTGGATGGAATTGGTTGGCTGGGGAATTCTGGGAGTTGAAGTCCACAGGTCTTAAAAGTTGCTAAACTTGGACAACCCAGCCTTAGATGTTCTTATGTCACATGAATATTATTCCTCCAAGATTTTGCTGTCATATTGAGGCTAAAAACCTAACTATTTATAACACTCTTATTTAAAATCTATTGGAAGAGAATGAATAGTCAAAAGTTACATCAATTTATGTCTGAAATGGAGTATTCAGGTATGATTCTCCCCCCCCCCCGCCGCCTCTGTTTTAACAAGAGACTTCAAAGTGACCAAAAAACGAATCATGGGTAACACAGAAGAGATCAAGAAAAGCAATATTTACGCAATACTTAAACTATAGAAAGTGTTTTAAATTGTAATGTTGTGACTTATTTATTTAATCAATTTATATGTGCAACTCTGGGCAGGTCACAACGCATTAAAACCAAGGGAAAAATGTTATCCATGAAGCATAAGGTGCTAAACCAATAAATCCACATGGCTAAGACAACTGTGATGAAGTTCCTGGAGACAACTATCAAACAGAGAGTTATAGAAAAGGATACCCATATAAAAGAGAGGTCGTTTCCCATCTGCATTCTTCTGCATTGCTACGCAAATTCTACAAAGCTATTTTTGGTAACATGCAACAAATGGCGAGAATCGAATTAAGTATTTATTTCTACAGGGCTGTGAAGTTTAAAGCTCATTACACTATTCAGGCATTCTCAGGAAAGTTCTGTATTATTCTTGGAATTGGTGAGATAAAGCTGAGTGGCTTGTCATATGCATATGCTATGTTTATAGTCAAGGCAGGGAGATTGAACTGCTCTGTCCAGAGATTACATCCTTCACATTACTGGCTCTTGACTATTCCCTTATAAGGGAACAATTCAGGAACCTAAAGGTGTAAAACAAGGGTGTCCTTTTCTGCAACCTCCATCTTCTGTAATTTGATTCTCCCCCTGCCCCAGAAATACCAGTCAGTTATTAATTAATTTTTCAGTAAGTCTGCCCAAGGCACATTCAATTTCCCTTGGTTAAAAACTTTGCTCCATGAATGCAAAACGAGTTTTCTTTGTTGAAATGAAGAACTGATTTGCCTCCATAAAGTGCTTTCCAGACTCAGCAAACTTTTGCAGTAGCTAGAAGTGGCCTCTACTCACTGCAGCTTCCTAAAGAGAGCAGCCTTGAATGAAGTAACCATTTGCTGTTAGAAGTGAGAAGATGTCACTTCCTGATGCAGTTTCAAAGAGCTGATTCACTCAACTACTCCTCCTCAAAGCAAAGCATCTTTTTGAAAGTTTGTGTAGAAACCTTATATTTTGGCAATACAAATTTCAAATAGGAGGCATGAGCCAGATGGCAAAATATTCAATTTCCCATTTTCAAGAGTAACAGTTTAACAGAGTTGGATGGGACATTTTCAGGTCATCTAGTCCAAGCCGCTGCCCAAGCAGGAGACTCTACAGCTGCCTCTATTTAGGATCAAACTCATAATCTTCTGATTGTGAGACAAGAGCTCTGGTGGATATATCACTTTGCTCTTAAATCATGCCCTGGATACCAATATCCATGCCATATAATTTCATGGATATTTCATATAGTTTCAACCACTTCTCAATACTACTCACCCCACATTTAGATGATCAACGAGGGCTTCTGTTAAACAAGTTGCTGCAGCAATTGCTTCTCGCCTCCGCCGTTCTAGAAAGAAAAGCAAATGTCTCTTCTATGATATCATTAAAGTCAACACGTCTGTGAAATGACTCTGCATCACATTCTTGGCACTGTTTTCATGTTATGTCCTTCCTCTTACTGTACATTAAATTATCTGTTTGGAATATTAAGGTTCTTTGCTTAGTAGAGCATTGGTTTTATATAATATCCACCTCAGTAATTTAAGACAGGCCTCAACCTCCTATCTCCCTGACTTTGCCACCAACATGCCTCAGAAATTGCCTTTTTAATGATATTGTTTCTTTTCTCGGCTCACATCTCGAACAAAGCCAACTTTAGTTGATCTATTCTAGTTGTAGACTAGGGGATTCTCACACAAATTTAATCAACCGTATTATTGCTTATTTAATCAAGGCTTGGGATTGGACCTACTGTTTACCATTTGAAAATGCTACAAGCATCTGTTCTGATCACATAGACTTCTTATAAACATGAATTTGAAAGAGAGTCGCCTGTTTTTAATGGTTTTTTTTTCAGAGTCTTTGGTGAGAAGACAATAAATAGTCCCCAACTTTATTTAGTGACCATTTGAAATTGCAACGGCACTGAAAAAAGTGACTTATGACAATTTTTCACACTTACAACTTTGGTAATCCCCACAGTCCCGTTAAGATTATTAGAGTTGGAAGGCACCTTGCAGGTCATCTAGTCCAAGCCGCTGCCCAAGCAGGAGACTCTACAGCTGCCTCTACCTGCGATAGAACTCACAACCTCCTGATTGTGAGAGGAGAGCTCCACCTCCAGGCCACAACAGCAGGTGTGATTATGCTTGACAACTGGTATGTATTTAAGATGGCCATGGGGCCCAGGGTCATGGGATCCCCCTTTGTGAGCTTCTGACAAGCAAAGTCAATGGGGAAGCCAGATTCACTTAACAACTTGTGTTACTAACAACTGCAGTGATTCATTTACCCGCTCGTAATATGGAGCAAAACTCACTTAACAATTGTCTTGCTTAGCAAGAAAAATTTTGGGCTCAATTGTGGTCACACATCAAGTACTGTAGGTGGAAGGTTGCTTTAAACTGGGAAAGAACTGATTTTTTTTAATTTTTATCCCTTTATTTTTATTACAAATAATTCAAGGTGTTGAACATCCCTAATATACAATACAATAGCAGAGTTGGAAGGGACCTTGGAGGCCTTCTAGTCTAACCCCCTGGAAACCCTATACCATTTCAGACAAATGGCTATCCAACATCTTCTTAAAGACTTCCAGTGTTGGGGCATTCACAACTTCTGGAGGCAAGCTGTTCCACTGATTAATTGTTCTAACTGTCAGGAAGTTTCTCCTCAGTTGTAAGTTGCTTCTCTCCTTGATTAGTTTTCATCCATTGCTTCTTGTCCTGACCTCAGGTGCTTTGGAGAATATTCCTTCCTCTCTCTATTTTGTCCACAACAACTACCATGTGAGGTGAGTTGTTCTGAGAGAGAGTGACAGGCCCAAAGTCACCTAGCCGGCTCCCCTGCCTAAGTGGGAACTAGAACTCACAGCCTCCTGGTTTCTAGCCTGAGGTCTTAAAACCACCAGACCAAACTTACCAGATCTTACCAAACTTTTACCAACTGTATACTGATGGTTCTGCCACCACTGGATGCATTACTCTGCTTCTGCCCACAAGGAGTTTGATTGAGTCCAAAATTTATGTTGCTGAGAAATTTGTTAAGTGAGTTTTGCCACGTTTTACGACTCTTCTTGCCATATTTGTTAAGTGAATCACTGCAGTTGTTAAGTTAGGAACATGGCTGTTAAGTGAATCTGGCTTCCACACTGACTTACCACAGGGATAACACGATGGTCGTAAATGTGAAAAATGATCATGTCACTTTTTTCAGTGTCCCAGTGAAGTTGCAGTGTCCCAGAGTCATGTGATCTCCTTTGGCGACCTTCTGCCAAGCAAAGTCAATGGGGAAACCAAATTCACTTAACAACCGTGTTACTCTAACTGAAGAACCGCAGGGATTCACTGAACAAATGCGCGCTGAGAAAAGTTGTAAAATGGGGCAGAATTCACTGATGTAACAAATGTCTTACATAGCAACATACAGTTTGGCCTTAATTGTGGTCGTAAAGTCGAGGACTATCTGTGTTTATTTATTAAATATATATATGCCTTTCTCACTCTCCAGGATGACACTAGCCAGGCAGTATGATGCTAGATCAGATCACACTAAACTAGACATTCTTGGGGTGGGGGTGGGGGGGTGTTCCAATGTAGTTTGTGTCGTGAGAATTACAACCGCAGCCACACTCAGAATCAGAATAGAGCTGGAAGGGACCTTGGAGGTCTTCTAGTCCAGCCCCCTGCTCAAGCAGGAGACCCTACTGCTTTCCTAATGCTTGGTGCTTGAGCAGCTTGCCAAAGGAACACGTTTAAAGTGACGAAGGAAAGAAAAGTGAAGCTACTCATAATTCTTTGGATTTAAGAGACCGGAAGGAAAAGGATGAACAGCCGAGCTCCACAAACACGCGAGTCAGACTCAAATTACACCTGCTGAAAATCCGGTTTGTTTTTGTTTTTTATTATTACTACGCGCCGAGTCACGAAAGCCACGGAGTCCCTCGCCTCGTTAACCCCGAACTCGGCCCTCCTCCTCTCCCCGCAACCTTTCCAAGAGTTGAAACGCCGGGGAGGGGTGGGGTGGGGAGCCAGGCTTTTCCCCCGAGGCTCCCCCGGCCGCTCACCTTGCAGTTCCTTCCGCTCGCTCTGCTTGGCCTGGTGCTCCCGCAGCAAGCGGGAGAGCATGGCCGTCCCGGGGAGAGAGCGAGAGCGAGAGCGAGAAGCACAGAAACGCCCGGTCTTCCCCTCGGCCTTCCTCCTCGTCAGATGACTCCGGCGCTCACGTGTGAGCCGCTGGGCGGTGCTGGGAAAGCGCGATGTCGGCGGGAGTCTTGTCTTCTCTCTCTTTCTCCCCGTCCGATCATTTGGATGCTAAGGCGGAGGGGATTCGTCGGGGAATGGGTGCTGCCTCGCTGGCACGTTTGCCAGTTACGCCGGTGTTAGCAGCGAAGAATTTCCCGCCTCTTTGAAGTGATTCTCATCGACTCTTGACACTGCCAACTCCTCTCTCTCTCTTCCCCATCTCGTTCCTTCTCTCTCTCTCTCTTCTTTCCTTTCTTCCACCCACCATCCCCCTTTCCCCTCTCTCCCTCCTTTCCCTCCCTCGCTCCTTCCTTCTTTCCTTTCTTCCTCCCACCCTCCCCCTTTCCCCTCTCTCCCTCCTTTCCCTCCCTCGCTCCTTCCTTCTTTCCTTTCTTCCTCCCACCCTTCCTCTTTCCCCTCTCTCCCTCCTTTCCCTCCCTCGCTCCTTCCTTCTTTCCTTTCTTCCTCCCACCCTCCCCCTTCTCCCTTTCTCCCTCCTTTCCCTCCCTCGCTCCTTCCTTCTTTCCTTCCTCCCACCCTTCCCCTTTTCCCTCTCTCCCTCCTTTCCTCCCTCGCTCCTTCCTTCTTTCCTTTCCTCACTCCCTCATCCAATGTAATGGCAAGAGTCAAGAGATCTTCAGTTTTGATAGCCATCATCACGCCCCCCCCCCTTTCAAGAAGAGATTGGACTGCCATTTGTCAGAAATGGTGTAGGGTCTCCTGCTTGAAGGGGTGTTGGTGTTGGACTAGATGAGTCCTATGAAGTCCCTTCCAACTCTGTTAATCTGTTTAGGCTATTTGAGAGTGTGTGCATGTGTTGTTTTGTTTTTTTTGGGAGGGAGCTTCAGTTAGAATTGACACTCAGCAATTGTCTGGATTGGTCCCTGTCATTTTCTCAGCAATTTTTTCGGAGGTGGTTTGCCCTTGCTTTACAGAACGGAGAGAGAATGATTGGCCCAAGGCTGCCCAGTTGGTTTTGTGCCTAAAGCAGGATTAGAACTCCCAAGTCTCCCGGTTTCCAGCCTGGTGTCTTAATCAGTGCACCAAACTGGGTAATTTAAGGGTTTAGCCTGGGATATTTTTGTCTCAAGGGCACTCCACCCCAATTTTTTAAAAATTATTTATTTGTCTAGAGGCATATTTATACATTTTCCTGTTCTGTAACTTCCTACTTATATCTTATTTTTATGTGCCTAAGTGGGTGAAGGGAATTTGCTTGCAACAATTACAGGTAGTCCTCAACCTACGACAGTTCGTTTAGTGACTGTTCAAAGTTTCAGCGGCATTGAAAAAAGAGACTCATGATTGTGTTTCACAACTTATGACCATTGCAGCATTCCCATGGTCACGTGATTTACCTTCAGATAGCAATAGCACTTAGACTTATATACCACTTCACAGTGCTTTCCAGCTCTCTCTAAGCAGTTTATAGAGTCAGCATATTTCCCCCTGGGTCCTCATTTTACCGACCTTGGAAGGATGGAAGGCTGAGTCAACCTTAAGCTGGTGGGACTCGAATTGCCAAATTGCAGGCTACCAGCAGGCAGCACAAATAGCCTGCAGTACTGCACTCTAACCACTGTGCCACCACGGCTCTTGACAACAGGTTCATATTTATGACGGTTGCAGTGTCCTGGAGTCATGTGATCACTTTTTGCGACCTGACAAGCAAAGCCAATGGGGAAGCCAGATTCACTGAACAGCCATATTACTAATTTAACCACTGCAGTGATTCATTTAACAAATGTGTATAAAGGTTACAAAATGGGGCAAAACTCACTTAACAAAGTTCTCCCTTAGCAACATAAATTCTGGGCTCAATTGTGGTTGTAAATTGAGGACTACCTGTACTGTAATAGATGCATTTATCTAAAACTAATATGGGCTTCACATGTTTAAGCAGCATTTGGATCTTTTATTATTGCATTTACAATGGAAAAAAAACAACTCACTTTTGATAGGATGCATCCATGGAATGCTGTATCTAGAGACAAGAAGTCAAAAATATATTATGGGAAATATCTAAAGCGAGCCTCTCCCATATGCTGTAGATTAAATCTGTACTTAGATTAGATCATAAAAGAGGAAAGGCTAATATCTCATGTTCATCCCTCAGTTTAGCTTGCAATAAAAATATACTACTTCTGTTATTTACTGATAATTTGCAATTTACCTCATACATATGTGCATGAGTCATTCTACAGATGATGAATTAACAGTAAATAATTTTAAGAGGCTGGCTGTAATTAGAACATGCGGGAATGAACTTGGCTGTTCTTATTAAAGGAACATTAAATTAAGAATTACTGGTAGGCCCTTGTCACAGTGTAACTGAGAGAAGATGATTAAGCAAAATATGATACGGCATCTGAACTCACTGAATTCAGATGCGATATCATATTTTGCTTAATCACAGAATGATGAATTATTGCTGGTAATCAGAGCTGGATCAGCCAGAAAGCTGCTGAATTTAGGTGAAAAGTTTTGGGCTCCTGTTGTCCCAGGTGTAGAAAGGAATCGGAAAAAATAGAAGATGAATTCAAAACTTTTATTTGCTAATTTGAAATGGTACATTGATATCTGCATCGTGTTGGATGTGAAAGCCTCGAGGCAGACATTTCTATTTAAAATAAATTGAAAATGTCTTGCGGATTTCAACTGGACGTTTTTGAAAACGTTGCTTAAGAAAATGACCATTCCCCGTATGATACTTCCTCACCTGATTTGTATCCAATTGTTATTCTTGCCCTCTTCTTCCATAGCTTTACTTGTATCTGTATAGTTTTTTTTTAAAATCAGGACAGAGATGACCTACCTGCTTCCATGTCCTTACACCAAAGTCTTCGTCTTGTTGGTAGCCTGCCACTGAGATAGCTAAAGTCACATTGCAATGAAAATTGTGTTTTCCATTTTGTGGCAGCAGAAGCATCTTTTCATGGGGAAACTGAATGTACGTAAAGGGGTAGAAGAGGCTGGGGTGGGTTCCATCATCCACCCCAATGTAACCGCCTCTGAGGCTGCCCCCTCCCTTCAGCAGGCTTGGCCCTGTCCATTGTTATCTTTCTCATTTGGGCTGAAGGGTTGCAGCTCTTTTCTCCCCCCCCCCCTCTGATATTTTACTGGAAACATGACCCTAGACCAGTGATGGCTAAACTTTTCAGCACCAAGTGCCGAAAGCACATGCATGTGCACACCCATAAAGCAATGCGCACATGACCTCCCCCTGCACGCCATGCATGCATGTGCGACCCCCCCATTGTGCGCTCCGCCACCCACACGTGTGCACTACCCCTTGTGCACCCAGCACCCCACGCATGCAACCCAAACACCATGCACAGCAGACACCCCAAAACAAGCTGGCCGGCGGGAGGTGCATGTGTATGCATGGCAGAGCTGAGCCGGGGCGGCGGCTTGAATGTCCCCAGAGAGGGCTCTGCCTGCCACCCCTGGCATGTGTGCCATAGGTTCGCCATCAGAGCCCTAGACTTTGGTTCCCTAAGAAATATCAATCTTTGCACATTGGGGCTTTTGACTGAAAATTCAGCATTATTCAGCACTATTCAATTTCCCCCTTTTTAAAGTGTGCTGGCCATCTATGTCACTTCCTCAATATGTTGATGTGTTGCCCACTTCTGCACTGGTAGTAGTCAGCTGAGCACCTGAAATGGTCCCTTGATATTATGCCATGGGTTCATGGGAGGTGCTGTGAGGGGCAGATTCAGAAGGCTTTGTACTTTGGCACAGCCACAGTATGGGGGTACTTTTCTTCCATTTTCTAATAACTCTTATTCTGGTTGGTGTTTTCTACTTTGTTCCATTCTTCCTTAGACTGACTTGGGGGGAAAAAAACACCTGTATGCAACCCTCTTCATACCTACGCTCGGCCTGTGTTGATAGCTTAATCTAGGGGTCCTCCACCCCCGGTCCGTGGACTGACCCTGGTCCACGGTATACCAGAAACCGGGCCATGCAAGCAAGCAATGCCCCATTTGTGGGATGCAGGTAGCACAAACTATGCCCCTACTGGTTCACCAAAAAACCTCCCTCCACGGAACCTGGTGCCCAAAAGGTTGGGGGCCGTTGGCTTAATCTACTATATCTTGAAAGGTCCCTGGTGCCCAAAAGGTTGGGGGCCGTTGGCTTAATCTACTATATCTTGAAAGAGGCAAAGAGTGATGGAACAGCCTTGTTCCCCCTTTAGAATGACAATAGAAATAGATTTGTTGGCTGGCAGCCTGTCAAACTTTCACCTTCAACCCTTTGAAGGTTAAACAGACAGCTTGGCTATGTGTCAAATGAACAGTCTAAATGAAAGTTGAGTTTTCTAATTGACTGACTCCAAGAAAGGCTTTAGAAGCTAACAAAATCTTATTTTCCCCTTGTACATTATACAGCTAATCCCTGATTTACAACAGTTCATTTAGTGACAGCTCGAAGTTATTGCAGCACTGAAAAAAGTGACTTATGACCATTTTTCACACTTATGACCATTGCAGCATCCTCACGGTCATATGATTTACATTCGGATGCTTGACAACTGACTCACATTTATAACAGTTGCCCTGACCCGGAGTCATGTGATCTCCTTTTGCGACCTTCTGACAAGCAAAGTCAATGGGGAAGACAGACTCACTTAATGACTGTTACTAATTTAAGAACTGCAGTAATTCACTTAACAAATGTGGCGAGAAAAGTCGTAAAATGGGGCAAAGCTCACTTTACAAATTTCTCATTTAGCAATAGAATTTTGGGCTCAATTGTGGTTGTGAGTTGAGGATATCTCCTGCCTGCATCTTAATTGTTGAAAAAAATGCTACTCCCAAAATGTATTTTTAAGCGTAATTTGGAAGTTGGCATTTACATTGTAAAAAAAATCCCTTGCCCAACTTACTTATAAAATAGAACAGCAACAACAACAAAAAAAATCCGTGTCCGTCCTAAGAGAAATATATACCCATCTTTCATCTGGAGAAAATAAGAGCAACAAGGATTTATACAATGTCTCTTGCTCTTGCTAGAAGTGTATTTAGAGCCAGCTAAAAGGCAATCCCCTTGCTCACTACCTTAAAGACTTGAGCTCTTTATTACCAAACATGGCAATTCTGTTGGGATACAAAGTATGTTTGTATGAGATTATAGTATGCATGGGGAAATAAGTGCATAGAGACGAGCAAAGAGAAGGACGAGACAATGGAGAAACACTGTGGGAGGCAGAAAGAGTTAATCCACAGGGAAGGAAAACGTAGATCACATTTGAAAATGTGTTCAAAAGAGTCCTTAATGGGCTGGCTTATCCTTTCAAGAGGATTTCAGCAGTTCTAGCACTGGGGCCTCTACACACACCTGTCTCATAAATTGTGTGAAGTTAACAAAAGGGCAGTTGCATTGTGCTGCAGCTGTTGGTTGCCCACTACCTCCATTCCAGTTCCACTATGCTAAAAGAGCACACACACACATCACACTGAAGTTGGATTTCCTACCAATGCTCAAGGAAGGGTAAACCTCACTCTAGATTACGTTTTTCCTCCAATAAGGTTTTTCCGTGCTTTTCCCTTCAGAAGTAAACTAAGTGAAAACATTATGGCAAGATGTCCACTAGATAAAAAGACCCTCCGTGAATCTAACTCTGATGTTGGATTTACTCCCCAAATTGAAGGAAACCAAACCCTAAACCTAACCTTAGGTTACATTTTTCCTCCAATTAGGTTTTCTCATTCATTTTCCCTTAGAGATAAAGTAAGCAATAAACATAAAAGTAAGATGTCCAATAATAGGGACGCAGAGGCTCAGTGGATAAGAAGTTAAGCTTGTTGATCAGAAAGGTCGGCAGTTCGGCACTTCGAATCCCTAGCGCCGTGTAACAGAGTAAGCTCCCGTTACTTGTCCCAGCTTCTGCCAACCTAGCAGTTCGAAAACACATAAAAAATGCAAGTAGAAAAATAGGGACCACCTTTGGTGGGAAGGTAACAGCATTCCGCGTGCCCTTGGCATTTAGTCATGCCAGCCACATGACCATGGAGACACTTTCGGACAGTGCTGGCTCTTCGGCTTTGAAACGGAGATAAGCACCGCCCCCTAGAATTGGGAATGACTAGCACATATGTGCGAGGGGAACTTTTACCTTTAAGATGTCCAATACACCAAATGGGGCAAAGGGTAACTCACCACGGCCAACTTGTAGGACAGTGTTTCTCAAACTTGGCGACTTTAAGTCCTGTGGACTTCATCTCCCAGAATCCCCCAGCCAGCATAGCTGGCTGGGGAATTCTGGGAGTTGAAGTCCACAGGACTTAAAGTCGCCAAGTTTGAGAAACACTGTTGTAGGACAAATCACCATGACCAACTCACCATGGCACAAGTTGCCACAAGTCAATTCAACACTGTATTCACCGTTCCATTCAGTTACTTTTATTTTTGGTGACCATGTTTTCATCCAAATTATTGCAATTGGATTGACTTTATTATTATTGGCGACTGTTCCATTGAAATTAATTTAACTTTTGTGTTTGTTGAATTGCCCTGTGGTGAGTTTGTCACACAGAGAGATGGCCGTGGTGAGTTGACCATTGGCAAGTTGCCCCATTCCACACCAAATGATCTTTCATGAAATTGATCCTATTGATGTTGCGTTTCCTTCCAGATTTCAAGGAAGCTGAACCTTAACTCTAATTCCAGATATATTTTTCTCCAGTGGGATTTTTCCATGTATTTTCCCTTAGAGGTAAAGTAAGTGAAAATATAAAAGTCAGTAGTTCACCACACCAACAAGGAATGTGGCTATGATGTTGGATTTCATCCTAATCACAGGTGGGTTGCTCCCAGTTTGGCCCAGTTTGGCCAAACTGGTAGTGGAATTCAGGCCTGGGTCACAGAACCAGCAGCAATCCAGGCTGCCACGCCCGCTGGGCTACCGCGATTTTGGTTTTTAGTGACTCTGCGTGCACAGTTCACTGTAAATTGTTGTACACATGCACAAAGAACAATTTACATTGAACAGCGTGTGCACGTTGCAAACTGGTAGTAAAACGGGCAGTAACCCATCCCTGATCCTAACCATATGCCTAATCCTAACCCTAGATTTGATTTTCTTGTCCTCCAAAGGGGTTTTCCCATGTATTTTCTTTTACAGTTAACTAAGCAAAAACCTAAAAGATGTCAACTGCACCAAAGGAGCCTCCTCACATCTAACTGTGATACTTACTGGATTTCCTCCTGGAATTTAAGGAAGCCGAACTCTAACCCTAGATTGGATTTTTCCTCCAATGGGGTTTTAGCATGAGTTTCACTGTGGAGGTAAATTGAGGCAAAATGGGAGACTGATATGTCCAACATGCCAAAACAGTGATGTTCAATTTTCTCCCAGAATTCCAAGAAGCCTAACCCTAACTCAAAAGTGCACTACCTTCCCTTCTTCCTGATAGGATAGGGCTATTTTGTTTAAGGAGAGGATAAAGAGCTGCTTGGGAAGGATTTGGTGCTCTTGGACATAAATGGTGTTGTCTTTGTATAAAGGCATTGTCTCTGTAATAACGGGATTTCATGGGAAAGTAAGAACAGACAATTATTTCTAGTGGTTATTGAGCGAATACCAGCAAAACAGAGCTTAAAAGGCAGGCGTGGGAAAATAATGCTATTGAAGTCCTGAACAAGAATCTGAAGGCTGTTAGGATCTGGATGAGAAGAAAGTTCCTCAGGGTAAAAGAGTTGCAATCCCCCTCCCCTGCCAAATAACTCCCCACCACCACTTTGGCCTCTTGCTAACATTGATTCCAGAACTAACTCTGTATGCTGGTCAGCCTCCCTGAAAGAGCAGGTCTCATCATGAATGGCCTCCTGGACTTGAGTCCTGCTTGAGCAGCAGCAGGCAGAATCACAGCCTGGTGAAGCAGTTCTTTAACTATCTTGAGCAAGAGACTCAGCAGCAGTAACTCATACACATGTCCCTATGCAATTGGACTAATGCAATATACAAGGAGTCTTTGACATATGACCACAACTGAGCCCAAAATTCCCACTGCTAAGCGAGACAATTGTTAAATGAGTTTTACCCCCTTTATGACCTGTCTTGCCACAGTTGTTAACTGAGTCACTGCCGTTGTTAGGAACGCGGTCATTAAGTGATTCTGGCTTCCCCATTGACTTTGCTTGTCAGAAGGTCACAAAAGGTGATTACATGTTTCCAAGATATTGCAAACATCATAAAAACGTGCTCGTGGCCAAGAATTTTGATCATGTGACCACAAAGATGCTGCTGCAGCTGTCTTAAAGTGTGAAAAATAGCCATCAGTCATTTTTTTCAGTGGCGTTCAAATGGTTGTAAATCGAGGACTACCTGTACTTTATATGGGACTGCTTTTGAAGAAGCAAACCAAAATCACCTTGCAGAGGAGATGGGCGGCAGCGAAATCTAATGAATGAATGAATGAATGAATTACTTGGAAGCTGCAACTAGTATGGCACTCAGAATGCTAATGGAGTTGATCAACTATTGTAAAATAATGTCTTTTCTAACTTTGCTGCATTCTCCAAATGGAATCTGTCTACCCAGTTAAGGTCACCTAGTCCTAGAGAATGTGTCTTCTCATTTCACCACCACACAAAGTATAAGAGGTGCCTGGATAAAAAGACAGGCTTCTCCATTGTTGCCCCATAGTATGGAACATGCTGTCCCCAGAGATACATTTAGTTTCTTCCCTCTTGAGGCTTAGGAAAGCATTTAAAATCTTCCTTTTAAACTGGCTTTTGGTATGGAATTTATTTTTTTTAATTATGTTTCGAAAGTTCTATTTATCTATTTGTCTATAGTATAGACTCTATACCCATCTACTCACAGAAGAACAAACAAACACACACATATAGGTACTATATTACGGAGAAGTTAGGGGCGGGTGAGAGATGCATTACTGGCTATTGCTTTTATGCTACATTCTTATGTGCTATGGAAAATTGTGTAACTGGGGAAGTATAAAACGTTGTTAATCAATGTGGAAAACAAAAACAAAGCAAAACAAAACACTATTAGGGGTGGGAAACCCTGCTAAATAAGGGCTGAGAATTTTAGTGATAATAGAACAATGAATCAGAAAAAGATAAAAAGTGGATGATAAAATATGTAAAACTACAGTTGGTACAAAATGTGGTAGACAGAATCCTAATGGGCCAAAATTGCTATTGTCATATATGTTTCCTGTCAAAAGGTGTCCAATTCAAAGTGCTATTTTTGACTTTTAAAGACCTGTATGATTTCGCTTTAAAGTACCTAAGAAACTCCTTTCTCCGGGTGGAATCTAGCCAATCTGTCTAGCTGCATGTAGAGAAATGACAGGCTAGTGGTAGTCTCCCTCCTCCATGCTATGGACTTGTTCCAGAAGCTGGGACTGCTATGTGAACATTAGACAACAACAATATCCAAGTTCCATAGAAGCTGGGTTGAAACTGGTCCACTGAAGTCATGATCTTACAGTAGATCGATATGATTCAAATCCAATTTGCAAGACAGTTTCAGTTTGTCCAGTCCCAACCTCCACCATCCTAACCTCCACCATCCCAGTGGTCTCAGTTAAAACAGTGGCCCTACATTAGGGCCAAATAGGCTCAAATTGTGCTGTGTGTGTACAAATATAAACACATGTTGTTTAGTGAAGTTACCATAGCCCCCGTTTAAGAACATTAGCACCCAATTCTGCACATATATATTTAAAGAAACTCCGTTGCATTCACTGTGACTTAATTTTCCTAAATTTAGGATTGAAACTTCTATGGCAAAATTCATCTTTAATAGAGCTAATGCAGGGTGTTCACATTCCTTTCTATTAGCGTCATTAGGTTTCTTTTCATAATCCAGTTTTACTTCTGCTATTATCACTGTACTACAAGCCAGGAATCCTGTGTACCTTCACTTTCAGCTAAGTCCAAGTGCATTTCATAAGATTTATTTATGTGCTCAAAAGCCCTGGCTAACTCTGAATTTCTTCTGAAGAAAGTAGATACTGGCATTATCTAATCTGATGCTGTCCAGATGTATTTAGACTGTAATTCTCTTTAATTATGTAGCTAGCTAGGAATTCTGAAAACTGAATCCAACACAGTTGTTCAGTAGCAGGAAAGGGAAGCCTAGCATAAATTCATAGCACATTTCAATTGAACATATAGCAAATCAGAATGTAAAATAATAATGTGTATTTTAGAGCACATTAAATGAGATTATTTAAGGAAACTTTTACATTGTTTTCTTCGCTTGAACTAATTCCTGTCATGGATATTTTGAAATTCCTGCAATATAAAAGAATTATAAGTTTAAAAAAAATATCTAGCAAAATGATTTTGTAGCAGCCAAAATTTTATGTCATCCAATGCAAATCAAAGTCCAGTTATTTCAGCAAACCCCATTGCAAATCTCAAGAGACTACTGTTCGGCTGTGTTTCATAAATCTGGTTTGTATTTATAATTATCCAACCTGTCCCAAGATCCTCCCAGAAGGGCAATTTAAAGAAATTACCAAATGGATATTCTAAGCTGGAATATTTGCAGCTGAGTTGCCTGATATAGTGCAACACATCTATTTAGAGTTTGGGAGCAGCCTGACCATTGGAGACTGCAGGAGTAAAGACATATATTCCCTGACATTATTTATTTATTCATTTTATTTCGTCAAGCATGAATTAGATAACAGATATAAGCATAAACATGATTATGAATACATGAAATGAATATGAATACAAGGGAATATTAGGACAAGGACAGTAGGCATGCTGGTGCACTTAAGTACGCCCCTTAAAGACCTCTTAGGAATGGGGTAAGGTTGACAGTAGATAGTCTAAAGTTTTGGGGTGTTTGGGGAAGAAACCACAGTGTCAGGTAGAGCATTCCAGGTATTGACATCTCTGTTACTGAAGTCGTATTTTCTGCAATCAAATTTGGAGCGGTTTACCACTTGTTTGTATCTATGTGCGCTCATGTATTGTTGTGTTGAAGCTGAAGAATTCATTGACAGGTAGGACATTGTAGCAGATAATTTTATGTACTACGCTCAGACTGAAGACAGCGTAGTTCTAAGTTGTCTACGCCCATAATTTCAAACTTTTAAGTGGCATAACGTATTATGAAGGAACTGGGACCTTTCCCAACTGGTGCTTATGATGGTTTAACCAAGCCGCAGCAAAAACTGGGAGACAGCTATGTAGCTAAGAGAAGAAGCACTCATGTCAAGAGACCAGGCACTACAATGGAGGTAGAAGACAAGTCTTCAAAGGCATGGATCCATATCATCAGCTCAACAAAGAAGTCTCATGAATGGTACAAAAGCCCAACCCATTAACAGCAGAACAGGGTCCTGGGAGATGAACAACTTCCAAGTTCCTGTGACATTTGTGCAGCACTCCACCGCTGTGTCCTGCCAATGTTCTGGACTCTCAGAGATGTAGTGTTTCTGCCAATACTCCGACGTCCCTTATAACTTTCACAGCTATTTAAAAATAGCCCTCACGTCCTGGAAAATGTGATGGATGCTTTTCCTCCTGCCAGAGGCTCATCATGTAAGGCTTGAATTTATTTATTTATCTATTAAGGAAATCTATAGGGCTACCCGTGCTAAGCAAATAACTCTGGGCAACTAACAATGTGAGCCAATACTGTATAAAACAACAAAAATGCATTTAAAAATAAACTTGGTAAATATAAAATGCAAATGTCCCGGGATCTCACACATAACTCCCAGTCCTAAATGCACATATATTAAACTTGGCTAGCAACCAGTCCTAGAACCTGAGGAAAAAGCTAGATGTATTTTCAGCTTTCTAGAAGGTGAATAGCATCAGGGTCACTATTGTTGCTTTCCATTTTGAAATGTTTATAGCCAGTCCTAGGATAACTAGGTGTGACCTAGGCTGACTCAGGGGTGGGCTTCAAAAATTTCAGCAATGGGTTATCTGCCCAGTTGCTGGGTGGACGTGGCCTAGTCAGTCATGGCGGGGGCGTTTTCGCCTTGCCTAGGTTCCTGAGGCTTTCCTCGAGCCTCTGGGAGGGCGAAAACTGCCTCCCCCACGCTCTGGAGGCTGGAAACAAGCCCTTTTCCGGCCTTCTGGCACTTCCAGGGAGCCCGTTTTTCTCCCTCCCCGAGCCCGGCACTTACCTCGCATCCAAAACAGGCTGCGTGGAGACTTCTGGGAGGGGTGGCTGAGGCCAGCCAAGGGTGGGATTTGGATGTTCTCTGAACGGGCCATAATGTTAGCTACAAGTTCTCCCGAACCCGGGCGAACCTGTAGCAGCCCACTCCTGTTCGCACTTCTTTGTAAAGGCTCATGCCTACCTATAAGGTGACCAACCATCCTCCTTTAGGGAGGACAGTCCTTCTTTTGTAAGTTCTGTCCTCCCTTGAAAAGTGTCCTCCTACATGTCCTCCTTTTTGATATTTGAAGGCTAATCTGTTGCGCGTTATGTGACGTATTTTATTAAACAGTTTTTAATGGTTTTTGTTTTTTTACTTCATCGCAAGTATATTGAACAGATATTGAATCTTGTGTTGAATTTTTATCTAAAGAAATGCTAGACATTAAAATAGACGGCAATAGTGTCTTTGAAGAAATTAGAAGACTGAATGTATATTTAAATTCTGAAAAAATAATACAATGGGAAAATCAACATGTTGAAATAGATAAAAGATGGGTGGATATTTTCAGCCATTTCAAAAATGAACATATTCCATGTGAACATTTATTTATACTTGTTCAATTTATGTTGTGCTGCCCTGGAACTAATGCAGCAGTTGAAAGAGTTTTTTTCAATTGCCAATGATTTTTCGACAAGTGAGAAATCGAGATTGAATGTTGATACTCTAGCTGCAGCACTTGCCGTAAAATTCAATATGAAGGATATTTCTTGTTCAGATATTTCCAATATATTGTTAGAAGATGATACATTGACAAAAAATATTAATTCAATGGAAAAGTACTCATTTAAATAATAATTAACAGGCATGTAAGCATAATTACAATATAAAATGTTGCAAATGTTTTATTATGCATATATCATATTTTAGTGTATTATTGTTGCAATGAATAAAATATTTCTTTTCTTTACGATATATTTTTTCCAATTTATTTGTCCTCCTTTTCATTGTAAAAAAGTTGGTCACCTTACTACCTATGAAAGTCTGATGGCCCTCAAACCATTCATTTGCACCGATACATCCCATTCAGAGCATTTTTTTTTCCTGGGATCATCCTACATTTAGGAGCCTATACAAGCAGATCCCTGGGACTCTTAAACTCCTGATGGTTATGATTTCAGAGCTGGCTATTTGCATTCTGCAGGAACTGGCAGCACCCATCCTGTATTCCTCCCACAGAATATGTCAAAATAGGTCATGGAGCTTTTAACAGTCAAAGCAGAGGCAAACTTAACATCTCTCTTTTCAATAAAATTCCTTGGGGAAAATGTTGTCCTTCATTATTTTGCTTTTCATTTCCCTCTTGAAAACTGACATTGTTGGGTGGCGTCCAGGAACAGGATCTGCCTTGGAAGCTTCTATTGTTTGCTTATTTGCTTATAATTTCAGTTGCTGAGCTTGTTCACTTACTAAAAACTCTGGGTGGTTCGCAGAGGATTAAAAGCAATTAAAAACAAACAAAACAGAAAACAACCCAGAAAGTCAGAATGACCAAGGAGACACTTAATTTCTTCACATTTAGTAGTTTAAATCATTTTTGATGGACACTTATATCACTTTCATATAAATGAAATGCAATGGAGAAAATAAATCTAACAAAGCAAATGTACCTTCTCCTTTCCTGTTTTTTTTATTTTTTTGGACAAGACCAGGGCCAAACTCTTTGCCTAATCTCATCAGACACAAATTAACCCATCTTGTCCCAAAGTCCCTGAAATTCCATATAAACCAAAGAAAAAATCAGCTCCAGGACAGCAAAAGAATTGAAACCTAGAGAAATCCCCAACTTGCATTGTCCATTAAGTTGATCATCTCCAACATTCCATCTTTTTAACACTGGATCTCCTCAGCTCTGCTATTCTCCTGAAAGGCCCATTTTGCCTAACAAAACCAGGTACACAGACAAGCCACAGCACAAATAAATTGGTTTATACTTAATTCAAATAAATTTCTATTTTGTTGCCTGGAATGATTCTCCCATTGGTCTGGCACACAGCTACAAAGCACTCAGTTCCATGGGATGTATTTATTTGATTGGTTGACTAAATAATTTGCTGCCCATTTGCCTATCTTGTAATGAAATGATTTTGGGCGACTTACAGTATAAAAGCATTTAAGGAGGCTTATGTTCAGATAAGTATAAGGATTGTATTTTCCCAAGATTTATGGTGGCTGCTAGGTTTTCTTAAAAAGAAATTTAAAGAGGGATCTATTTTGTAAATTCTAGACATGCTTAATAAAGTTACATACTTCTATATCTGTGGCTATGGAGTGGCTAACGTCTGAGTCTGATTATTTGCTTGGAGATATTTTATTAATACCATCAATGCTAGTGAGTTTGGGGTTTGCTGTCTGTTTATTTATAGTAACTTGCCCTACCAGGGTTTTTTCTGGGAGTGGGGCATGGTTTCCTCCTTGGCGATTCCTGAGTAAAGTAGTGCTTTCTACCTGATTGTTTGTCTGGTATTGATCCCTGCTTATCTGATCAGTCTGAAGAGGAAGCATTTCAGCCTTTTGCTTGAAAAGGTACGGGAATGAGAAAAAATAAGTCATGGGTCCCAATATACAGGTAGTCCTTGATTTATAGCAGCTCATTTAGTGACCATTCAAAGTTACAGTGGCACTGAAAAAAAGTGATTTATGACCATTTTTCACATTTACAATCATTGCAGCATTCCCATGAGCACATAATCAAAATGTGGATGCTTGGCAATTAGTTCATATTTATAGACGGTTGCTGTATCCTGGGATCATGTGATCACCAATTGTGACCTTCTGACAAGCTAAGTCAATGGGAAAGCCGGCTTCATTTAATAACAGGGTTACTAACTTAACAACTGCAATGATTCAATAACGACTGGAGCAAGAAAAGTGGTAAAATGGGACAAAACTACCTTAACAGATGTTTCACTTAGCAACCAAAAGGTTGGGCTCAATTGAGGTTGTAAGTCAAGGACTTCCTTGCATATTCCAAGCTGCCACTTGGAATATGCAAAGAAGTCCTCTTGAAAAAGCACCTCTTGGACAACCATGACTGAGATTTGGGTTGCCAATAGTGGGCAAGGAGGAGCTTGGAAGTCCTCTAGTTATCATCAACCTTCAGAACAGAAAATGTTGCCAATAGTATAAATAAGTAAGCTAAAGATAAAGGTAAAGGTTCCCCTCGCACGCATGTGCTAGTCGTTCCCGACTGTAGGGGGGTGGTGCTCATCTCTGTTTCACAGCCAAAGAGCCAGCGCTGTCCGAAGACATCTCCGTGGTCATGTGGCCGGCATGACTAAACGCTGAAGGCGCACAGAATGCTGTTACCTTCCCACCAAAGGTTTTTTCTTTTTTCTTCTTGCATTTTTACATGTTTTCAAACTGCTAGGTTGGCAGAAGCTGGGACAAGTAACGGGAGCTCACTCCGTTATGTGGCACTAGGGATTTGAACCGCCGAACCGCCGATCTTTCTGATCGGCAAACTCAGTGTCTTTATCCCTTGATAAAGGGATAAATAAAGGCGTATAAATCCTTCCATTCGCCACCATCCAGTCAGAGCTGAAGAAAGCTTCTTGGATGAGAAGGGAAACGTCTTCAAAGAAAAAAAAACCCCAGAAAGTACAGTTGCCTCTTGGAAAAAAAGCACCTTTGGGACAACCATGACTGAGATTTGGGTTTCCAATGGTGGCCAAGGAGGAGCTCTTTCTTGCATCACTGGATGGCAATCAGGTTCCTCCTTGTCCTTTTAACAGAGGATTCCCTTCAAAGAAATGAGTGGTATAATGAAATTTGGAGTATGGCAACAAATGATAAATTAACAACAGAAATTAAATTTTAAAAAGGGATGATTGAAGTCAACAATTATAATGAAATTGTGGGTTTTTTAAAAAATAAAATCAGTGTTGGTGGAAGGCAAAGGGAATAAACCTACTCAGGAATATATGTCGTTTTGGAGGGGATAAGGGCACAATTGGAATATATTGTATATCTAAGAAATATAAGAGGGGAAAAAAGGTCTCCAGGGGGTGGGGATGCACTGTAATATGTGTTTTCCCCCTTTTTCTTTTGTCTTTCTTTTTCTATATATAAAACTGATGCACTGTTTGTAGTGTGTGTGTATGTGTGTGTGTGCGCGCGCGCGCGTGCATGCGTGCATGCATGCATGCATATGTGTGTCTATGTATGTATGTATATATATATAAACGGGAATTCCCTTTGAGCCTCGGGGCAACCCGGATGGCGCGGCCTGGGCGCGGGGATGGGGTGGGTGGGAGGTAGACCGGCACCTGCTTCCAAGTTCCCCGCTCCTTCATGCCCAATAGCGGAGAGCGTGGCGGAGGCGTGTTTGTTGTGGGATCTCGGGGCTCCGCCCAGCGGCACTCCAGAATGGATGTGAGGGAAAGAGAGCCAGCGCGCGGGCGGGCGAGGTTGCCTCGCCTCGGGAGTTTGGTTACACGCCGAGGTTGGCCGGCCTTCGGGCAGCGCAGAGGGCGAGCCAAGGCCCGTGACTGAGGCGGACAGCTGGCAGCAAAGCCTCCGCAGGGGAGACGGCGGGCTTGCGAAGCTCTTCGGAGCCGCGGTGGTGGCTCTCGCCCGGGCGACTCGGCTTTGCAGTTGCTGCTGCTTGCGACGCCTCGCAGGATGTCTGGGGCGCTGCACTTTTGCCTCTTGTGCCTCCTCCTCAGCCTTTGCCGCTGGGAGAATTCAGCCTTCAACCTGGATGTCGCCGAGCCCGTCGTCAAGCGGGGAGAGAAGGGCAGCTTCTTTGGCTTCTCCGTGGCGCTGCACCAGCAGCTTAGTCCGCAGCCCATCAGCTGGTAAGTCGTCCCCACGCCCGGCTTCCAGGACGGGAGGTTTGGATGCTGATCCCGGGGGCAAGCCCGAAAAGAGGATGGAGGTGGAAGACGGTCTCCCTAGGAGTCACAAGAACGAGGCGATCAAACTTTCGCCTGGTAATTTAAATATCAGCATGATCGCGCATCTTTCCAGGAGTTTTCTGCCCCCCCCCCCCCCGGTTCAAGGTTTTTATTTTTCAATGCAAATTATACATGTGCGTTGTCCGGGTCTTTTCTTTTACATAGTCCTTTTTACATCATAGTTTTGTTTTCACTTTCAGCCAGATTATTCTCTTCCATTATTTCCAGGAGTCTTCTGAATTCAGGTTTTCTCGGGGTCTGGAGCTTGGACACGGCTCGTGTAAAAATGCATCAGTCCCTGCTTAATTCCTTGGCTGTTGCAATAAAAACACAAGCTGATTCTGGGTGCAAAATACGTGGAATTTAGCAACCAGCGATATTTCCTTTGCCAATGCCTCTGGCTTTGGCAGTAGGAGAAGGAGGACCAAATTAAGAGCCGCTTGTTTCCTTTCAGTGGTCCCGTGGTGGATATTTATTATTTTGTTTTTTTTAAAATTCCAAGGCAATTTGGGTACATCGTCTACCGGGTGTGAAAGTTAGATCCACCAGCCAGTGGTTACATTCTCCACAGCCCTACCCTAAATATTTTTAATATTTCTGTAGAGGGAAGGGAATCCTTGATCTTGATGGGTGTTTTGTCAGAGTTTGCATTATTTCGGTGATAATTGAGTGTATTCAGTTTTTTTTTAAAAAAAAACCCTTGCCTTACAGTATCTTCCCACAAGCTTACCGTTTCCCCTAGTTAAATAGATTGCCTAGTGTGTTATGAGATGTTTTCTTTTTTACGCTTATAAACTGGTGGGTTTTTTAAAAAAAATATGAATCTTTCTTCTTCCTGCTTGAGATGTAATTCTGAGAGATGCAGTTGTCTTGATGCCAGTTGTCTTATTCAGTGCTAAGGGAGCTGAATCATTGCTGAAGGCAGCAAACTCTCCTTTGCCAGGGCTGTATTGGTAGTTAGCTCCTGGCTACAGCAAGTCTGACTACTGCTTTGCAGGGAGCAAATGCAGAAGCAATGAAGTGGCACAGAAGAAAGAGAGAGAGAGAGAGAAGGAAAAGAAAGGGCTGTAAACATCTTACAAAAGCAAGGGGCCATGGCACACTTCACCAAGAAGTCTTCCCTTAGTGCATTCCCCACCTTGGAGCAGAAATCAGAGGAGAAGATGACCCTGTGAATCTAAATAGGAAAGCCAGGTCATGATTGCATGAACCTGACAGCTGGGTGGCTTTGCACATGCATTAGGAGATCTTGGGGATGGCATCATAGGAGGCCTCTGGTCCCCAAAGGATGGAGTGAGAGTATCTTCCTTCAGTTAAAAAGAGTGGAGGGAATTCTAGGGACTCTCTGAAGTGTTTGGTTTCTTCCATGCTTGGTTTCTCTGGGGATATTGTGACCTAGGATCTGTCCCCCCACCCCCAAACCTCCCGTAACGTTCCTGTGAGGCTACTGACAAAGTGGAGCTTCTAATTGCTTTTTCTGCAGCTTTTAGCCCTTGCTCTTCAACAGGCCGCTGAAGATCACTTCAGTCCTACTGAACTTTCCATGATGGCCTCATTCACCTTCCTTCCTGGAAGTGTTGCTCTTTTTTTTCTCCTTACTGGTAGTGGTTGTCAGCTTCTTGGACTCTATTGTCTTGTTTTCCTATAATAGTAGTGGTACAATACTATTTTTTTGAAATTGCATTTGCAGTCAGGTCTAGTCTATCAGCAGCCTTTGCAAACAGGAAATGTGAAGGACAAGTTGCCTCAAACTGTGAGATGGGTGGCCTACAGAGGTGAAATTCAGCAGGCTCTGACAGGTTCTGGAGAAACGGTAGTGGAAATTTTGAGTAGTGTGGAGAACCAGCAAATACTACCTCTGGCTGGTCCCAGAGTGGGGTGGGAATGGAGATTTTGCAATATCCTTCCCCTGGAGTGGGGAGGGAATGGGGATTTTGCAGGATCCTTCCCCTGGAATGGGGAGGGAATGCAGATTTTGCAATATCCTTCCCCCAGGAGTGGGGAGGGAATGAGGACTTTGCAGTATCCTTCCCCTGGAGTGGGGTGGGAATGGAGATTTTGCAGTACCCTTCCCCTGCCATGCCCACCAAGCCACGCCCACAACTGTTAGTAAAAAAATGTGAATTTCACCACTGGTGGCCTATACTGTAAATTTAATAAAGAAAGAAAAGAAATTGTCCCGGAAAGGTAGGCTACGAACTGCTCTGGTTAATTCTGGGATCTCAATAATTTTGTATTAGTGGCAGCTTCTTCTTGGGTTGCCTATTGCTTCAAGAGTATTGCTTGAAGCTACCAATATGTAACTGCTTTCCAAGACATGATTCTGGAGATGGAGAAATGAACTACAGATAATCCTCAATTTACAGCCACTTGTTTAGTGACCATTGAAAGTTACAACAGCACTGAAAAAAAATGACTTGGGTTTTCACACTCATGAGCATTGCAGCATTGTCATGGTCACATGATCAAAATTTGGATGTTTGGCAGCTGGCTCATATTTATGACGGTTGCGGTATCCTGGGGACACTTTTTGCAGCCTTCTGACAAACCAAGTCAATGGGGAAGACATTCACTTAACAACCATATTACTAACATAACTTCAGTTATTTACTTAACAACTTCAGCAAGAAAGGTCATAAAATGGGACAAAACTCACTTAACAACAGAATTTTTGGGCTTAATTGTGCTCATAGTTATCTTGCTAGCAATCAACATTATGGCTTAAGGATAGAAAGATCCAGGTTCTTTAACATTAGATTACCATGCCATTTGTGAATGCATTTCATAGCTTTAAATCTCATTTCTTCATCTATACATGGAAATATTTATGATTCAATGGCAGGATTCGAAAGACAAATGTAGACAGGAAAATACTTTGCAGGCTAACATGTCACTGATAATTAGGGAAGACAATATTTATAAACTTTGAACTCCCTGCATTTTACAGATAGTTCCCAGATAAACTCATATGATAGCAGTGAAAAGTCTGCCAAGCTTCTGAAGCAGAGCATCATGTGCTTCCAGGCCATAGAATATCCATCTTTTCTCACCATTAGTCATGTCGGTTGGATCTGTTCGGTGTTGAAGTTCAGCAGTATCCGCAGAAGTCACAGGTACTCAGCCCTATGGCAAATGCTAGAAAGGAAATGATTGTCTGGCATGGTCCTTGGATCATGATGGGTGAAGAGAGTATCTATATTTTGTGGATGATACATCAGCTCCATTCAACCCAACTATGATAACTTCCCATTGTTTCATCTATGCTGGGATTATGATCAACTGCAACAGAAACAATGTTAAAACTGAGTTGTTCTGAAGTACTCTGCTTTTTAAACAAGAGGGGTCAAGTTGCGGGTGGTAAAAACGCTATTTTTTTCCTGCAAAAAGTACTGAGAAACTGCAGACACGGCAGGTTTACACCACTTTACCTGATGTGATTGTTGTAACAAGACACTCATAAAGTATAACAAATCAGAGCTTCCTTCTTTTCCTTGGAGCTGAGATTCAAGCGTTAAGAAGAGCCATCTGGTAATCCAGCATCCTATTCCCAAGTAGTGAAGCAAACGCTTATGAGTCTCATAAACTGGCCATAGTAGCTCCTTTTGCATGGTAAGAAAACATTTAAAGTTCTGCAGCAGCTTGCATGCAGAGGCAACGAAACAGGGACCATGGCGTGGAGGGCAGCTGCTAACTCAATTGAAGGTGCTTGGAGGTTCCCCAAAAGTACAGCATAATTTTGGGAATGAGTCTTCATCTTTTCCTCCCGTTCCAAAGACTTCACATGTGTAGAAAAAGCTACATTCTCCCTGAACCGTGTTCCCTGCTCCATCCTTCTGTGTAGGTGATGTTACATTTTTGTGGCACGCTAAGCAGTTTGTATTGGAACATGAAAGCAGCAAGCAAAATAATTCTTTCCTTGAGCTTAATCTGGGAGAAAATGAAGGACTAGTCCTGTTCTCAGGCTAATTTCACAGGTATAACATGAAACTGAATGCAAGACTTTATTCTGGTGGTGCTAGTTTGAGGATAACGGTCTGAACACTCAGACTAAGCTAAGAGTAATCTTTGGTAAATATAATCTGGTCTATAGCAAAAAAGTTTCCTAAAGTTGACCAGAGCAAGAGCATCATATTTACTGATACATATGTTCCATGGGGTGTTGTTGCCGGCGTTACTGCTGTTTCGCTCCACATGTGCTTTGTGCGTGCGCACCATACATTGCTTGCGCATGCACAGCTGCCTGTAATTGTTCTGCACATGCAGAGAACATTATAAAATGTCTAAAAAAACATGCTGGCAACGGCGTGGGCAACTGGGGAACCAGTTTGGTGGCGTGGCCAGCCTGCCTACAGGTTCGGTAACCCAGTCCCAATTTCCATTACCGGTTTGCCCGAACTGGTGCGAACCAGTAGCAACCCACCTCTGGTATGTTCTGACAGTATGTAGGTAGTCCTCAACTTACAACGGTTCATTTAGTGACCGTTCAAAGTTACAACAGCCCTGAAAAAAGTGACATGACTGTTTTTTACACTCATGACTGTTGCAGTATCCCCATAGTCATGTGATCAAAATTCAAACACTTGGCAACTGATTCATATTTACGACGGTCACGGTGTCCTGGGATCACGTGTTCACCTTTTGTAGCCTTCTGGCAAGTAAAGTCAATGAAGAAGCCGGGCAACAATGTTACCAACTTAATGACTGCAGTGTTTCACTTAACAACTGTGGTAAGAAAAGTTGTAAAATGGGGTAAAACTCACTTAACAAATGTTTCACTTAACAACAGAAATTTTGGGCTCAATCCTGAGAGTTATTTTGGAGGCTTTATCTGGTCTGCAAATTATTTATTTATTTATTAAAATGACATGCTGCCCATCTCGCCTAGAGGCGACTCATCACGATTGCCAAAAAACCCCATACCCTAAATGAATGCCCGAACAGTTTCTAGAGGAATTGTGAACTCCCCCTTGCTCTCTTCTTTGTTTGAATTTTCGTTAGCCAGTGAACGAACCAATTCTGCATTCCATTCCCCCATCACCACCCACAAGTGTATCAGAAGACAGTTACACACCTTTGTTGCATTAAGGGCTAGCGGCAGATTCCCCCTATTCACTGCATTCTATGATTCTCTGATCTTTTCCTCCCTTTGAGAGCCTTAATGTATGCGGAGGACACAAACACTCTTTTTTTCTCATGCTTTCATTTCAATTCGTGCATTAAATTGTTTCTTTTTGGCCTTGGATGAGCTTGGGAAAATTTCAGATAATGTAAGTCCGTCCTCTCCCACCCTCCCAAACTCTTCTCCCCGAACACATCCATGTGAAGATTTTTTGCCAGATTGAAAGCGACTGCAGGCCTCCCCATTCCCACAAGGTCGGTGGTGTTGGGAGAGCTGAACTGATTGATTTCTGGCTCAGCTGCTGTGTGTAGCCAAAAGAGATCTGCTGCAGATGGGGGATGTAGAGTTGGTTTGCTTGCTGGGGTATTGAGATGCTGTAGCTCCGTTTTTTTCCCTTGGAAGTCACTCTTACCTCGTGTCTTCTTCTCTCGGTTCTCTCCTGATCTTTGTGCCCTGCAATGAAATACCAGCTTTCCAGATTTGCAATTTTCCTTCAAGCCCAAATGAAACGTACCGGGATTAGAAAACAAAATGACATTCATAGGGTGGAAATAAAATAGTCAAACTAGGTGGCTCTGAAAACAAGCTCAACCTGACCTTATTATTTTTTTCCTCCAATCTTTCTTGATTTCCGTCAGCTTTAAGAAGTGAAAATGCTTTTTTGCTTTTTTTTTCTACTTAGCCTTTCTTCTTCTACTGTAAATCACCCAGAGGTTTGCAACAGATACTGATCTATTTCTATCCACCTTTGCTCAAAAAGATGAAAGATGTGAGTTTTCTTCTCTTCAGAACTTCACTGTTAACTCGCTCTGCTACTATGATACATGCCAGTAGAATTTCTAGATAATTGTCTTTTGCTTCTGTAGTTGTTACTCCATGCAGAGAAAGATATCTGTGATGTATAAAGTTGCAGTGCGTTATTATTATCTATATACAACGGTTGTGGGATTCAATTTTTTTTTACTACCGGTTCTGTGGATGTGACTTGGTGCGGGTGGCAGGGGAAGGATACTGCAAAATCTCCCTCCTGATCAGCTGGGACTCGGGAGGAAGAGAATAGATGAGGGTGAGGCCAGTCAGAACTGCTCAGAACCTGCTGAATACTACCTCTGCTGTACAGGGCTTATAATCTATATATTCTTAGTTTTTTATTTTGAAATTATTTTTAACAATTAATGAAAAAGTATTTACAATAAATGTAAAAACAACAGTTCTGTACAGTGAGGGGGAAATGAGTATTTCATAATGATGCTGTTGTTCCCTAAAACCCCATTTAAAAATGGCATATTTAAATCCAGAAAACAGCTGAAAGCATAACACTACAACACCACTGAAGTACAGAATTGCCAGAAATGAAGAGCCACTAGCACAAATGTAGCCAAAAGCCTGAATAATGAATAAAAGCTGATAATGTTTTGCATTCCCTGGAATTAAATTCTGCATTTATAGAGCTTGTATCAAAATGTCCTCTTTTCAGTCAGCTACTAAAGTCAAATCAAACTTGGGGACAAATTCTTAGACCTGTGCAGTTGTGTTGATAACAACATGCTGCTGCTTAATGCCTTATCGAGATTCTCAGTCATCCAGGTCATACCGTAGTTGTCCCAAAGATGCTTTTTCAAGAGGCAACTGGACTTTCTGTTTTTTCTTTGGAGATGTTTTGCTTCTTATTCAAGAAGCTTCTTCAGTTCTTGGATGAGAAGCAAGACGTCTTCAAAGAAAAACCAGAAAGTCCAGTTGCCTCTTGAAAAAGCATCTTTGGGACAACATGCTACTGCCTTCTTCCAAAGTGCCTTTCAGCTTCCTAATCTGGCCTTAATAGTGTTTTCTGGCAATTTCCCATTCAAATACTAACCATACTTAGCTTGTCATCCCTGGAAAGGTTTGCCAAGTGCTGCCATAATGGTAAAATGCAGGGCTTTCAAGAAAGCATCCCAACTGGGTTTCAGTTGGGGGATAGGGCATATCAACGAGCAAATGCCCTGTCAGATGCGGCATGGGGCAAGTACTGAATTTCACTGCAACAATCCCAGCTGTTTCTAACCCTATTACTTCTTTCTTATAGTTTGCACGGTAACTATTTTTTTTCTTCCATTGTTAAAAAAAAACCAACAGTGAAAAACAGCTAGATACTATAAAGTCTAACTCAAATTGCACTCTAACTCGGATCATTACTGGTCAGCCTAAACAAACAACACACCCAGACAAAATAGTACAAAATCTCTAGATCTACTTATAGGAAGTGGATTTTTCCTACCGAAGAAAAATAGCTTAGAAAAACCTTGATCCAGACAGGGTTCATGGTTTAAGAGTGACCCTTCCATTTACCAAAAGACATCTGCTTCGAAGCAGGCAAGAGTCAAGGCCAGGCCTTCAGAAGATTCAGGGAAGAACAGTCTAAAACATCTGGTGGACAACAGCTGGGAAGGCTGCTTTATCTCAGACCTGTTGGCAGTGGTTTTTTTGCTCAGACAACTTGCAAATTTCCAGTGCCTCTATGGCAGGGGTGTCCAAACTTGGGAACTTTAAGACTTGTGGACTTCTACTCCCAGAATTCCCCAGCTGGCTGGGGAATTCTGGGAGTTGAAGTCCACAAGTCTTAAAGTTCCCAAGTTTGGACACCCCTGCTCTATGGCTTTGGGCTCCATCTCATACTTTGGCCACACTTTTTCTCAGATATGATTGGTGACGATGTTTTGATCCCACCATATCTTATCACAGAGTGTTAGCTCTTCGTGTGTATTCCTCTTACAGCCAGTCCTTGACTTACAACCATTTGGTTAGTGACCGAAGTTACAATGGCACTGAAAAAAATGACTTGTGACCGTTTTTTAAACGTATGACGGCTGCAGCATCCCCACGGTCATGTGATCAAAATTTGGCAACTGGTATGTATAAACAGATAGTCCTCAACTTATGACCCCAATTGAGGGCAAAATCTATGTTGCTTAAGTGAGAAATTTGTCAAGTGAGTTTTCCCCATTTTACTTTTCTTGCCCCATTTGTTAGTGAATTACTACAGTTGTTCAATTAATGACACAATTTGTTCAGTGAATCTGGCTTCCCCATTGACTTTGCTTGTTAGAAGGTGGTAAACGGGATCACATGACTCTGGGTCAATGCAGCTGTCATAAATATGAGTCAGTTGCCAAACATCCAAATTTTGATCATATGACATGGTCATAAGTGTGAAAAATGGTCATAAATCACTTTTTCAGTGCCGTTGTAACTTTGAACAGTCATTTAACAAACTGTTGTAAGTTGAGGACTACCTGTGCGACAGTCGCAGTGATCATATGGATACTTTTTGCAATTTCCTGACAAGCAAAATCAATGGGGAAGCCAGATTCACTTAACAACCAGTTTACTAACTAAACAACCACAATGATTCACTTAACAATTGTGGCAGGAAAGGTGGTAAAATGGGACAAAATTCATTTAACAACCGTCTTGCTTAGCAATATAAGTTTTGGGCTCAGTTGCGGTCGTAACTCGAGGATTACGTGTACTGTTGTACCCTGGATGTTTTCTACCACAGTTAAAATATGCCTACAAGGTGTCTATGTCCTTGTGTAATTATCTTTCACAATCAGTAAGAGATAAACGCATTGTATGTGATCTTGTATAAGGCACTTTTAATTAAATGTATGTTGTTCAGCTTGGTAGCTCTAGAAAGATTTATTCTACCTCCAAGCAATTAAGTGTTTCTTCAGTGTTATATCTACCAGGGGATGCAAATGTATAGGAAGAGAGGGGGGAAAGAGAAATTAAATTTCTCCTTTCTGCATTATTTACCACATTTTTCAGAGTGTAAGATGCACCTTAGTTTTGGGGAGGAAAATAAGGGGTGGGAATTCTGCCTACCAGGTATTCCTTTGGCTAGCGTCCTTAATCTGGTCAGCTTCGGCACATACGTTTGCTGGTTTAGAGCGCGCATGCACATGCTTTTTATCTCCTGGTTGGGGATACAAAACAGCTTCTAAAGCACAGCTGATTGTCGGAGAGAGAAGCAATGAGAAAAGCTGGGGAAACCTCTAGCGCTTCATTTGGGCTGAAAAAAGCTTCAAAAAAAAAGCTACATTCAGAGTATAAGACGCACCCAAATTTTCAGCCTCTTTTAGTGTGTGGGGGGGGGAGTGGGCCTTATACTCTGAAAAATACAGTACCTTATCCCTGCAAACATACAGTAACAGATAACAAATGATATATTTTGCCTCAGAAGAGCCCAGGTTCTGCTTCCAGCATTTTTTTCTGAGCTGGAAAACCCCCCCTATGTTTGAAGTCCCAGAGAGTCAGTGTCAGCTAGCCTCACATATCACACTAAACAACAATTAGACCGCAATATGTTTTGGCATGATATGTGAACTCAACCAGTATTGTTAATACTAAATTACAGTAATTATCTGATTTAGTATAGCAAATCCGTGCGTAGAATTCACATGCCTTTGAAGTTACAGATGTTTTTAATGGGAGATTTGTTATGGATCTCTCCCATCAAATTCATTTTAATTTCCAAAACTTTGATATTCATACAGCCCTAGAAATCAGGGATAGGAGAGAGACTCTGGAAAATGCTTTGCTGCAATTATTTTGGTGCCGAAACATTATCATTGGGGGTTTCAAATAAATACCACTGGTGGTAGTAGTCCAAAAGTTTGCTATAGCAATGACACCGGTGTAGCTCCTTGCCAACCCAATTCAAGGCAAATTAGTAAGAACACTGCCCTTGTTGTGGGAAGAGCAATTCCAATGTCATTTCTGTAATCCTGTTCCCTAGGATCGTAAAAAGTTTTCTTCTCATCCACTGACCTTCCAAAGCTTCTTCAGACATTACAATCTCCCTATACTTGCTTATTGGTGCAAGACAATGCATGGCAGTTATGTAAAACACACGGTTACATCTCTTTCGTTATATATTTGCCCAATTGTAAGTCTTGGCGGGGCCACTACCAGCTGCAGTTTCTCAGAAAAAGACGCTTGATCATAATCACATTTAAATGTCCCTACATCCCTACTCTCTGTTTTTTCCCATACTGTAATTTTTCCCCCTTCTGTGTGAGAAGATTCTGAGGGCGAGATCAATTTTATTTCCGACTCAGCTTCTCTGCCAAAGGCCTAATAGTCCTGAAAGAGACTATAGAGAATAAATGGAGGTAATGATGAATATTTATAGCACAACTGCTAGAGCCACTGGCTGCACCCAGAATTACTAATGGGACGTTTAAGCAATGACATCCCAAGTCCAGTTCTCCTTTCTCTCCTCCTCCCTTCCTCCCAAGCTCCATTTAGCTCCAAATGCTCTACTCTGGCCTTCATTGAGAGTCTCTAGGGGTGTGTGTGTGTATGTGAAATAATATCTCCCATCTAAAGAAGCTGGGAAGCTGCTGCTTCCTTCCCTTCTTTGCTATATTTCCATCCCCGGGAACTGCCAGCCCTGCCCCACCCCCTCCCTCAACTCCTCAATTATGCAAAGGCAGCTGAAATCAATAATCCAAATGGAGATGGGAATTCTTTCATTCCAGGCCATAATAAGACCTCTGGGTATGTAACAGATAAATAAAATCGTTATGCTGATTTTAAAGTGGACCGTTCATGCAATGGCAGTGTGTGAGGGAGCAACGGGAGAGGCCTGTGGGAAAAAAAGAACCATCGTGGTTCTGTTATATTTTGCCATTCATGATTTACCACTCTGGACAGTTAGTTCTTTTTAAACTCTTGGCTGGAAAGGTGAAAGAGTGCCTTCCCATCCTAATATGCGCTGGTACATTTCTAGCTGCCAGTTACAGAAAGCCTCATCCAGTTTGTATAACTAATGAAGATAATATAAACACACACATATAAACCAGCACATTTATAATCCTAGATGGAAGATTCTCTACAAAAGGACAGTGTGTAACTGCGCATCCATATTTACAGGGATTTGGAATTGTTTATTCTGGGATAAATCCAGCCGTGACAAATATAGAAAATAGCCTCACAATCTACAAACCACTTATATTTCTTCTTTTGGTACAGGAGAGTATGTACAATTCCCTTACTCTTACTCTGAGCCATGCGATCCTCGGAAGCTTTTTTGTTTAGATTTTTAAAGCACTTTTTTCCTTGCTGGTCCATTTTTTATTATTTTAAAACCACTGGTTTTAAGTATCCAGGTGCCTAAAGTGGCTTTTCTTTATCCCTAATAACTTGATAACTTCACAGCCCCCCAAAAAGAGTGATCCTTTGGGTCCCCTCACCCGCAAATAAGTTCATAGTGATATAAGTTAGGCTCAGAAGAGTCTTTCTTGCCATCTAGCACAAGATTGGTCTCTAGTGCGGCAGTTATACTGCTGAACTAAGAGAGAAAAAAAGGTATCTAGGGAATTTATTCCAATTTGTATGTGAAAAAATGCCCAAAACTTAAATGGAGCATAAGTTAAATATCTGAAATGACTGACACTAATTCTTTAAAAGTTTCTGGCCTCTGCTTAATTCCTGGAGATTGATCCTGAAATCTTCTACAGTACATGTAAAACCTCTGGTCTGTTCCTGAGAAAACATTTTTATCTAACCCTACAGTTCAAATGAAAAGGGACACGGTGGCTCAGTGGCTAAGAGGCTGAGCTTGTCGATCAGAAAGGTTGGCAGTTCGGTAGTTCGAATTCCCTAGCGCCGCGTAACAGAGTGAGCTCCCATTACTTCTCCCAGCTTCTGCCAACCTAGCAGTTCGAAAGCAGGTAAAAAATGCAAGTAGAAAAATAGGGACCACCTTTGGGAAGGTAACAGCATTCAGTGCCCCTTTGGCATTTAGTCATGCCAATCACATGACCATGGAGACATCTTCAGACAGCGCTGGCTCTTCGGCTTAGAAGCGGAGATGAGCACCTCCCCCTAGAGTCGGGAACAACTAGCGCATATGTGCGAGGGGAACCTTTACTTTTACGGTTGAAATGAATAGTGCTGGAATTTTTTTTTCCTGTTACACGTTTTGCATCTCCTGATCTCCTCACCCTGAAGGAGAGCTTGATCACTGGGTGCTCGTGTAGAGCCTACAGGCTTAAGTGAAGAGGCTTTGTGTGTAGGCATTTAATTTTGTGTTTCCTGAGGGGAGATGAGTTCCCTGCATGCCTGGAGGACTCCTTTTGAAAAGGAGACCAGGAAACGTTCAGCCAAATAGACACAATTTTCCTTCAGTTAGTTTTGGGGTTTGTCATTTCTTTGAGGTCCAAAGGAACACCTGTCAATCAACAACTGAATCAGAGAAGGTGGCATGCTTGGCCGGTGCCCACAGTCTACTCATTATGACTCAGAGGCTGAGCTGGCGGTCGTGGAAAGAATGTACTGAAAGGGCACCTTGGTATTCCCAGATCTATGTGTAAGTCTTTTGTTGGTTGGCTGTCAGAGTCAGTCAGGCACCCACAGAGATTCCAGGATGGGTGTTTGCTGGCTTCCTGGCAGGACCCTGATTCTAGCAGTAGAAGGGACTGTTGTCCAGTCTCCTACCCACACTGCTGTGAACCTCCAGCCTGCACTGCCACTCCAACACTAGCTTCAGCCAGGCAATGCGTGAAAGGCTCGTCCCGTGAGAGCTTTGGAAGTATGCAGAGGAAAAGGAAGTTGCCAGCTGCTTCTATAAGCACTTCTCAATAGCCTTCATGGAACACTGTTCCTTCCTTTTAGGCCTAAGCTTCTTCTGGACTTCTGACCTGGATCGTTGATGTCACCCTGCCCTCCAAGCTTCTGCCTACCAGCTTATCCTCTCTTCTCGCTGTGGGGTTGGAGCACTGATATCAAACCGGGGCTTTTCCCTTCCTGCAAGAATGCTGTCCTTAACTACAGCAGCCTGGGGTCTGTGTGTATGTACACCAAGGTTTCCTTGTGTTGGTGTCCATGTGTGCATTTCAGTTAAATGGATACAGGACAACAATCATTACATCATTCTTTCCTGTTGTTATATCTGCTCCCCACCTTCCTGCCCATCCCAAGACATTCTCCGCATTCTTCATCCTTGAATGGGTCTGTGGAGACTTCAAACAAGGGGTTGAAGACGAAACCGGAACTTGGCATAAATAAATAATTTCTCCTTTACTAAGACCTACTTTGCGGAGGGCTCCAATGGGCCTCAGAGATCAGAACAGTGCTCCCCCTCCATCATCTCTTGTACCAGCTGTTCATAAAAATTGCTATTTTCCTGCATGATCAGATTCACTATGAACTCTCCTCTGATTCTCTGGCCTATAATAGTCCCTTAAATACTCTAGCGGGTACAAATGCTCCCTTACCATTTTTATCTGACACTGGCCTATCGGGAGGAGTACACATGACCGAGCCTCATGTGTGGTGTACTTAATGGAGTGATATCTACAGGGCTTCTGTCATCTTTTTGGGTCATCTTTTTGGGTCAGAAGCAAGAGAGACAGAATAGAATAAGAGTAGAGTAGAGTAAAGTAGAGTAGAGTAGAGTAGAGTAGAGTAGGACAGAACAGAACAGAACAGAACAGAACAGAATTCTTTATTGGCCAAGTGTGATTGGACACACAAGGAATTTGTCTTTGGTTGGAAACAAGCTGGGAAACAAGTGTAAATCTCCCTATTCAGGGATTAAACCACGCCGCCCGCCCCCCCCCCTTACCTTTTGGGAATAGGACGAAACAGTGCTTTCCAATTCTGCCTCGCTTGTTCAGTGGGAAGGTGGTGCCTGCAGAAGCCAGAGCCGAGCAGAAAAGCACTCAAAATTCTTATCGTGTCTCTGGTTATTTTGGATTGTCCTTGTGCTTGTTGTACCAAGCAGTTATTTGTAGCAGAGGCTCCTGTATTCTGTCTTGTTCACTCGTTTGTGACCTTTTGGAGAAGGACAGTACTTTTTAAATAGTTGCTACCAGAATTAGACAAGACTCAAAGGAGGATGGTGGGGTTCAGTTATTGGAGGGGGGGAGAGTCTTAGGCAGAAGAGATCCCCTGTTTTGCCACCTGAAGTAAGAAATCGAAAGAGTAATTATCCACTTTAAATTGTGTACTATGATAATGTGCTGCTTTTTGTGATACCATCACGTCATAATCTGTCTGAGTATCATTACTATAATTACTACTAATATTTTCGGCAATAGGCTTCAAGTAGGGTTGACTTCTTTTAGAAGCGGAAGAATAACATATACACATTGATCTCAATGTTAATTATTTCATTTTATTTTTTCTGGAAGGAAAGAAAGAATCTAGATGTGGGAACTCTGAGATGGGTAAAAGTATTTGGAGTATCTGGTGTGGATCTTGGATACACTCTTCCCTGGGAGAAAAAAACCTTATTCAATGCTTCGGTAATGGCCACTTTGTGCCCCTGCCTTGGTCGGTCACTGATGATACTCTGAGGAACATGCACATATATACACAATCTTGCATGAATATTTTTGGCCCTCCTCCTTTTTTGGACATGCTGGGTGCTGAGTTATTTTGAGTGAATTCCTGTTTATTTTTACCATCTCTCTCTCCCTCTCCTTCTCTTTCCACCCGCCCCCTCTTTCTTCCACTCTCCCCCATGGCCTAGCCTTCCTGCTGCTAACTATCCTCTTCCCTAACCCTGATGTGTAGTGTGAAGATGAAGTAGTAGGAATTCCTTGCAGAAAATGCTTCAAGAACTCCAGGATTGGCTGGAGGTAGGGACTTCCTTCTCCAACCAATCAGGAAAAGTAAAACACCCATAGCTCAAGCAGTCATAAAAGGCAATAAAGAGGGACAAGGAAACAGTGTAATCCAACAGCTATGTAGTAGGATCCCTTACAATGCAACAGGCAAATTTGTACTTTCTCCAGGAATGCAGTTGTGTGAAGATTTTTTTAAAAATACTATCGATCAAACAGTTGTGTCGACATGTAACTAGAGGTGAACTGCTACTGGTTCGAACTGATTTGCCCGAAACGGTATTAAAAAATGCTACTGGTTTGCCTGAACTGGTAGTAAAAAATGCTACCAGTTTGGGCAAACCGGTAGTTCTAACGATTGTGCGGCACAGCTGATCGTCAGAATCACCGGTTCGGCCGAACTGGTAGCATTTTTTTACTACTGGTTTGGGTAGTGATCAGCTGTGCAAAATGAACTGGTAGCGAAGCGAACCAGTAACAGACTTCAGAGCATTTCAACCCTTCATGTAACCATTTCTAAATAAATAGGAAATTTGGTGTATTTCCAAGATAAACTCAATTTCCTTCATACCCATCTGGATTCTGGATGATGACTTCATGGACATTTTTAGCAGTAATGCCAAAATGACTTGTAGCCTTCCTTTGGATATTCTTTCAATTACTCTGCTGTTTTCTTGGTGGTTCCCTACTACAGACCCTGCTCAGTCTGTTTTAGATGATCCCAAAGCCTGCTAGCTGCTGCCTCCTGCAGTGACGCTTTCCAAATACCTATTTATTAACTCTATTTATCCAGCCTTGCCATTAACATGCATTTTTCTTCTGTCATTTGACATCCACACCTTGCCATGCATTTCTGAACAGAAGGTGTATTTTTGGGGTTCCTTGCTGTCTTTAACTCTGCTCCTGTGAGCGAGCAAAGAAGAATTCAGGATAGCCATTGTAGGGACAGGAGAGAATTCTTTATAAATTGTAATGTTTTGCTTGCATGGCATTGCCAGCTAATGATTATTGACTATCCTTTGTTAACATTGTTAATAGTCAGATAGGATTGCCTGATCTTTCCTCACTGGACCGCCTGGGGCTTAACAAACATTTAATGTGCTTGAGAACTCTGCCAAATCCAGATTGGGAATTGGAGCAGAGAGGAAAATTGACTTCAGATTTCCAATTTGATGCTAGAAAGTCATTTGAGAGTGGTAGCTGGAGCTGGCCGAAACTGGAGATGCAGTAAGAAAGGAGAGGAGAACCTTCCCTAGTAGCTGCTGGAGTCCTCAAGATTCTGCTGGGAGACTCAAGGCAGAGCTGTCCAGCTGA
Organism: Natrix helvetica; assembly: GCF_964273705.1. NCBI lineage: Eukaryota > Metazoa > Chordata > Lepidosauria > Squamata > Natricidae > Natrix > Natrix helvetica. The sequence goes on from NC_138548.1 coordinate 229,160,604, forward strand.
CCTTGGTGGAGAAGATACATGTTAGAAGCAGCAACATGTCTTGTTAAACTAGTGAAGATGACTCTCCATATCCTCTTCCACAAAACAGTAGGTGAGGTCTGTGGTGGGACTCCAGTGCTGTCACACAAGGTGATGTCACTTAGCCTGGAATCCACCCCAGTTGACTTGGAGGGATTGAATCTGAGCCTTTGGTGAAACCTAATCTGTCCCTCTGTCCTTCTTTTGGGGGGGGGGGAATGAAAGGCATTTTTAGATGGTCCAACTACATAGCTCAGCTTTAAAGAAAACTCAAGCCCATTTCTGCTTCCTCCCAATTTATGAAGACTCTGCTGCGTTGGCAATGTTTTGGATTCCATTGATAAGCTTTTCTTAAGCACTCAGGCCTGCTTGTGGCTCAAATGTAAGCTTTTGGAGATAGCCTTTGCTCAGGAGATGGAAACATTTTACATCTCTCTGTTTTGTTTTCCCTGCAAGAAAATATTGAATGGGGAATTTGTTGAGCTTGTCTTGTCAGTGCTGGGAGATAAACTTGATCAAGAAACCAACTCCTCTGGAAGATCTACTTATACTTGATTGAGATAGTTTATAGCAGTGGTGGGTTGCAAATCCCGTTCCAATTGGTACGGTTGGAACGGGCTGGGAGTATCCTCATGGAGGTGTACAGCGCATGCGCAGCACGTGCATAATTCAAGCGCCTCCGCAACGCTCCATGATGCTCCAGCTGCTCCTCAGAGCGTTGCACAGGCGCTATACGCGCCATGCGCCTGTGCAGAAGCGTAGAAGCCTTTAAACTCTGGTAAGGAACTCGGGCGGGTGGGTGGGCCCTCCGGAGCACCAGAACGGAACGGTATCCGGTATTCTGGGCTGGCTCTGGTACGCCCGTGCAACCCACCACTGGTTTATAGTAACCGAACCTGTAAGTCTGCTTGTTTTACCTTTCCTCCCTCTTGTATCTTACCAAACAACCCATTCCCCATTGGGTCAAAAAAGCAATGGGAGTGAAAGCAACATCTAACTTCTGGCTGGGTTACCCATTGAGTTTCTTTGTGGGAATATGGCAGGGACATCAGAATGCTTCCCTTCCCTTCCTAGAAATCAGGTAAGTGGCTGCTGCTGGGTGGGGGAAGGAGCAAGGGTTTCTTAGACTGGCTGGGAAACTGTTATGGAACATTGTAAATGAAGATGACATAACCATAGCAGAAGCACAGCAGCTGTCAGTATCTCTGAAGCAGCCACAACTTCCCCAAATTTCATTATCTCAGGAGTCATGGGTCCTAGATTTTAGATACATTCTGTAAGTTAGCCCATTTGAGGTACCTTAGTTAAAAAATCGTTGCCCTATCATACAGTTTTTACCTACTGAAAGGTCATGACAAGGAGAGTATCAGCATTCAGAGTAACACACTCATTGAAAGCAGAACTCTGAGGCAGGTAGATTCCTCAAATAACTTGTTTATTGGATGCATCATACCAGCACAGCTGGTGAAAACCAACTCTAAAGTTTCCCGCGGTTTTCACCTAATTCAAAAAGTAAAACTTCCCCCCTCTCAGTCACATTGTCCAATGAATATAGCTGTCAGGCTCCTCTCCTCCTTCAGCAGCCACCTGTTACGATGACCTTGGTTCCCACAGGAAAACGTTTTGTTTGGACTGTTAGCTGGGCTATCTACTTCCCTCCTCCCTTCCCTCTCTCAGGCTTCATGGCAGCACAAGATGGCTTCAGCCAGGTTCGCTTCAGAGTTGACAGAGAGTTTTAGTAGCATATAAATTGAATCAGGGAAGATCCAGCTGGCATCTCTTCTTAATACTATCTTCTTTCCCAGAGTTTGCTTCTGCCCTTGTTTTTGTAATGGCTTTTGAATATTTTCCTACAAGGCCATGTCTCTGCACATCTGGATTTTTCCTTCCTTTGGCATTTAGCTGAGATTTAACTAGTGTACTGAATTTTATCTAGTGTGAAATGTTAACTGGAATTTGTTGGTTGAAAAGCTACCTGATAATTCCACCTTAACTTTTTCTATTTTTAAAAAGAGGCGATTCCTTCTCCATCAGCATGAGACACATAAGAAACAGAGAAAGCGTCTACTGGGAAATCAGTTTGTCAAAGTCTATGAAAGGGGGAGAATTGTGTTCCACTGTGAAGAAATTGGCAGCCAGACACTTTCCATTAAATTCTTATAACTTCATTGTCATGACTTCTAGCGATTTCCTCTATTCCAGGAAATCAGTATTTCAGCTAAACATTTGTTTTTGTTTCCCTTTGGTTAATTGTCTGAAAGTGTATTTAATACTGAATATTTCTGTGTCTTTGAAATTTCTCATTTTGCATTGAACTTTCCTGAAAGTGTGACTTGATTGTTGTATCTCTTGGCTTGATGTGGTTTTGATTAAGCAAACAGTTTGATGTCGTGCGAGAAAATTAGGCTGATTTTTTCACCTGTTTTTTGAGCATTATTCTTAACTAGCTATCCAGATTTAAGAGTGTTCTTGCAGAACACGACAATTCTTGATTGTCCCAATAGTGGTTTTTGCAAGCAGAGTTCCCTTTTACAGATGAGAAGTAAAGTTGGGTTATATTGTGTGTTTAGGTTATTTGAATTGATTCAGGATTGAGGTGGGCTTTGTAGGGAGATTTCTGAGTTCATATTTTATTCAAAAGCTTGTGTAAACCCTACCATCTGTGTGAAAGAGAGAACTCTTGGTCCCTGGATAATGTCTTCTGCAGAAGTGGTATTCAGCCAGTTCGCACCGGTTCAGGCGAACCAGTAGAGAAAATTTGACCTGGTTTGCCGAACTGGTAACAGTCTCTGGCTGGCCCCGCTCCTGCCTGCCCAGTCGCTGTGGTTGCCGTTCACCACTCTGACCTGCCCATCTGCTCGATGTTACTCATGTAGAGTTGGCCATGCCCACTCAGTCACATGACCCCACCAAGCCATACCCAACAAGCCACGCCCACAGAACCGGTAGTAAAAAAAATGAATCCCACCCCTAGTTTTCTGGCTTATGAAAGGCCATATGTCAGAAAGGGGGGGGAGAGCGACACAAAGCAAGGTTTGGCTCAGAATCTTATCTAAATTTGCAAACCAGTGTGAAATGTTAACTGGAATTTGTTGGTTGAAAAGCTACCTGATAATTAACAGTATAAATTAGTAATTTATAATTACTAATAAAATATAAAAAACAGCTACCTCTCCTCTGCTATGTTTTTTGAAGAAGCACATTTAAGGTTACAGATCTGTATGCATTTATTTGAAAGAAGGCTGTGGGAAGCTTTCAGGGGTTGTGGGGAAGTATTTGTATTATACTTCAAGGCCTGTAGGAGGAGCCTTGATCGATCCGTTCAGATGTCTTACCAGGTGATTTTGACAGTACAGGTAGTCTTCAATTTATGACCACAATTGAGCCCAACATTTCTGTTGCTAAGTGAAGCATTTGTTAAGTGAATTTTGCCCTGTTTTATAACCTTTCTTGCCACAGTTGTTAAGTGAATTATTGCAGTTGTTAAGCTAGTGTCATAGTTGTTAAGTGAATGTGGCTTCCCCATTGACTTTGCTTGTCAGAAGGGTCACAAAAGGGGCTCACATGATCCCAGGACATTGCAACCGTCATGATCGTCATAATTATAAATCCGTTGCCAAGCATCTGAATTTTAATCATATGACTGTGGGGATGCTGCAACGGTCGTAAGTGTGAAAAATGGTCATAAGTCACTTTTTTTCAGTGCCATTGTAACTTCGTCATGCTCCAGATCTATATTGTGAGTTCTTCCCTTTCTTCATCTCAAGGTAACTTACCAAAGTTTAAGCGGACTGTCCTTCCTATCCCTAACTGTTCTGACCCCCCCCCTTCCTCCTTTGTCCACACAGAACACGCTCCAGAACAATACAAGGGAACAGGGTTTATTTTACAAACAGACAGAAAGTTCCGTGGCAGTAAACCACCACGACAAAGCTCACAATGACAAGACATGGAAGCAGCTATCCAGCTGGCTATGTTTCAAGACCAAGACTTCTTGCAGGAGTCCTTTGTTGACTGTTGCAAAGGGCGTATGCACAGTCAACCCTTTTTATAGCCTGAAGAGGAGTCTCCTGATCAGCAGCTGAGAGCCCTTACCGCTGATAATTACGCCCATGCTCCTTGCATCTATGGGCGTGGCGATAACGAGCGTCCAGGAACTCCCTGTTCAGCTCTGACTCACTGTCTCGTGACTCCTCCCCACTGCTCCAAGGCATGGCATCTGGAGCCCCCCTCCTCTGGCTCTCACTGCTGCTCCATGCCTCAGGCGCCTCCTGGTGGCCGACCAGACTCTCCGATCCCTGCTCAGAGTCGGAACCCTGTCCAGGGTCCTCTGCCTCCTCCTGAGCCGACTCATAGGGACCCTCACTCACGGAGTCTGGTGGCAGCTGCAATGGCTCCTGCTGGGCCACAACACCTAACTATTAATATTGTATGATACAAAGGAAGATCTGGGTTATGTAACCCTGGACGGCTTAAAGACATTTCCACGCAAACATAGGTATGAAAGGATGCAAAAATGATGAAATGCACATCATGACATCACAGTGCAAACCCCAACTTCATGCATTTGTCCTAATGCTGGATGAATGTATGTAAACCATGTGTCTTCTGTCACGTGCTTTACCATTCAGGGTTGCCCCGGACTTAGGCATGTGGGAACAGTGCACCAGTTTGAACGCAGCTCTAGATTTCTAGTCAGCTGTAAGAGAGAACTCAGCCAGTTTAGTTCTGGCTCAATTACAGTAAAACTAGTTTCTTTTTTTCTTAAATGCATGACACTGTAGATTTTGTGGATGGCCCAGTTTTGCAGTTGCAACCCTTCCTGCCTCATCATGGTTCCTGAACTTCAGGTTTCTGGGAGAAAGATGGCTTGATGGCCATCTTTCAACACCCCCCCCCCCAAGGAACTCGGTGGTCATGTGATTGGGTGGGCATGGCCAACTCAATGTTACATACGTTGATGGGTGCTTCATCTTAGCTGTTACAATATAGTAAGGGTTAATGGAGAGGCAGTTTCTGTAAGCAGGGCAATAAAGATTAGGCTAGAAACAACACCATAATGTTTCCTTCCTGCCTTCCTTACAGGATTAGCTCTGTAAAGTGGGAAGAACCCAAAATTAGATTTCTTCCAACAACAAGTTCTCCTTACTGCTTAGAAAGTTAACAACCAGTTCTCCCGAATAGGTGCAAACTGGATGAATCCCACCACTGGCTTGAACTGAAAGCAATGACTTTTGCCCAGTATTTTCAGCATTGGGAGGGTGGCAGGTTTGACAATGAACTTTTGAGGGATTATAGAAGTGGTGGTAGATGGAAACAACGTTACTACTATGCAGATTCAGGTTATGCCATGAGTTCTTCAAATTGCCTTTTTTCTCCAAGTAAAGAACCCATATTTCCAATTTCCAATCTATGGTTTGGAAAAGTTACAATGCTGGTCTTCTCGAAACGTAACCTTTTCTCCCCTGCAATGATTTTCTATTTCATTCGGTGACCTCCAGTCTAATGAAATGAACCCATATGAATGTCCATGTGTTGAGAGAGAGAGAGAGAGAGAGAGAGAGAGAGAGGGTGGGTGGGTTCTGTGGGTTTGCTCTTTTTGCAGAGAACAAATTTGAGATGTTTCTGAGATTTGTGGGCACTTCTGTGTGGTGCGTGCATAATTGTGCAGGGAAAGCTACAGTTGGTTTTATTGTTTCTCCTTGGGACTTCTGCAAAACTCCTGTAGTTCTAAAGATACCTGCATCTTCTCTAAAATGTGTATGAAATAAGGACAAGAGAGATTTTGTTTCAGATCTCAAAGTCCAATGATCTCCTCTATTCCTATGTCACCTGCTGCTGGGCAATAGTGCTCCTTATGAAGATTTTACTTATGAAGATATTTTACGCATACGGCCCTCCACAAGCTTCATTTTAGCTGGCAGAGGGTTGCAGGAGGCTGTCGCAGCCTGAAACGGAGCTCAGAGCCCGTTTTTGCTGGCAGAGGCACCGTGGGCAGCCACAGGTGCCCACGACATGAGTGACATTGAGCAGGCCACACCCACCCTGGCCCCCTGAGGTCAAACCCTGATGCAGCCCTCAATGAAATCGAGTTTGACACCCCTGGTTTAGTGTGTCAGGCTGTATGAATTACCCACTCCCTAGGGAACTGACTTATCCCTGTGTGGCAACAGCTGCAGCATTGCCAATGTCTTAGTAAAAGAAGGGGTGTGGCCATTTTAAAATCCTCCCACTTGCTGGAAAGGAGGTTGGGAAGCTATCATTTTCACTCAGGGTGGGGTGAGGGATGATTAAACATCTGCAGTGGGCCAAGCAGGTTGAACTTCACAATAGAAAGAGATTAGTCACCTAAACCTAATTTTTGTGTGTACCCAAAAGGGAGCGAAAATGTAGAAGAGAATGGAAAGACAATGAAGCTCTTGTTCTTCTAGAGTTGGCTAAGATTTTGACTTTGTTTCAGCAGTTTCAGCCTCCATCAACCCTCGTATTCTGATGACCCAGCTGGCACTCAGGTTAATAATTAACTCCTATCTATGTCCTGCAGCATTCTGATTTTCTCCTTTTCTCATTTAAGAGTGACATACAAACAGGAATAAGGGGAGCTTATCCATATTTTATTGAATGGCTGCATCCATGCAAGATGCTGAATCACAAACAAACCTGCCACGTCGTTTATGGCTTCGCACACATGTGCGAACCCAGCCTGCGTGAACAAATAAATAGCACTAACACGAAACGTAATCGTTTGGAAAAGAGAGGGATTCTGCGAATGTGATTCAGCATGGGAACTCTTTAACTTTGTGGGTGAACTTTTGCCTTGGGTGGGCAAAAATACAGCTGTTTTGGTCAGGAATGCAAGCATGAAATGGGTTGTGGCAGGCTGTTCCAAGTGACATTATGCCCCTCCTTAGGAATCCTGGTTGCTGGAGGGAAAGGACAGCTGTGGTGGAGATGGAGGAACAGGTGACATGTGGTCAGGAGCTGAAGTGGGCCCTGCATCTGCTTCAGGCAAAACAGTATGAACACTCTCCCCCCTTCCCCCACAGCTGTCCATTGCCTCCTTCTCCCCCCCCCCCCCATATGTGCTCCTGACAAAAATGCCTAGGATAGGATTTATTCTCTCTTTAACTAATTGATCTTTTCAGAACGCACATTAATGTCAGAAGGGGGAATACTCAAGGTCGCAGCGGCTTAGCGTGAAGGGGAAAGGAGACCATCAGCTTTTGCCAACTCAGCAAAAAAAAAAACTGCTTCCCAAGTGTGATTTCAGCCCTCCTTATTTACCTCTCTCACATCTTTGTATCCATCACAATAATAATTTCAGTTCTTCCTCCTGTACATCCATTCATTTCCCCCCCCCAAGTTTTTTTTATTTTTATTTAATTTTTTTACAAATATATCAAATCAATGCGTGAACAGTGTGGTACCTGGGTGTCATACATTCTAATACAAGTAAAACTGATATAGTTAAATCATAATTATTACATTCAACCAACTTACGCTTATCTAATAATAATACACCTTTACATTAGGTGGCAATCAATGGTTATTCAATTATTCCATGCTTTCTTTTGTTGTTACTTTTATTTTATTATATAAAAATGTATACACTAATATTCCCCCTTATCTCTATCACTTGCTCTAGCTTCAGTCCTGTCACCCTTTATTAAGAGGCTTTTTCTTTCTATCCTATCTGATTTCTACTCATTTCACCCACCTAAAAAAAGAAAAGAGAGAGAGAAATGAAAAACAAATCAGAACAACAAAAAGGAGAAATCATCTATCCATCCGTCTCATTTTTCTTTGAACCATAATTCAACCTTTCCCTTATTTTCTTTCAATCCTGCAGATCCTTGGCTTTCCTTTAGTTCTGGTCTTCCATTTTCTCCTTTTATTTGATGCTTCTTTTTGCATTAATCTCTTTCCATTATGCAGTACTTTTTTTCCTTCTTAAAAACCAACACTTTAGTTTGTTTATACAACTGACTATCTGCTTTTCGTTATTAAAAATAATCCATTGTAATAGGATGCAAGATGCAAAGAATAAAACCGTGAAGAAGATACTTGGCAAAATTAGAAGAGGTTTATGAAACCATTTTATGAGACAGCAGGATTGCAAAGTGCTAGCCCACATTCGATGAAGGGCTTGACTGAATAATCCAATGCTTCACTTAGCGTGCCACAGCTGTCCAGATGCAGAGGACTCAGTAAAGAGCTCACATGACCTCCCATCTTTGCTCCTTCCCATCTTCTTTCAGTCCCTCTAACTTTCTCCTCCATTTCTTTCAGGCTGTTGGTGGGAGCGCCACAGGCTACTGCTTTGCCCGATCAACAGGCCCAAAGAACCGGTGGCTTATATGCCTGTCCTTTGACCTATGAAACTAAGGACTGCGAGCGTGTGTCCATTGATGAGGGAGGTATGGAACAGAATGGTTAAATGGAGGTGAAAATGAACTCTTCCTTCCACATAGCAACCTTCCTTCTCTGATTTGGATCAGGCTTAAACTGGAGGCAGTTCGGAATCTGGGTTGTCTGCAATCAGAATGGGATAACTTGCCATGTAGCTAACTCGCTGCGGCCATATCTCCATGGCCAACTTGCTGCATGGCAACTCGCCACGGGAGATCTTGCTGTGGAACAATGCATGTGGGATACCTCAAATATTTTACACTGGAAATCATGGAAATAATGTTGACGAAACAGTGGCAGATAACATTTATCGTGACTGCAGCGAGTTGCCCTGTTGGCCGAAGTGAAATGGCTCAGCACGTTGGCTATGGCAAGTTGTCCCTTTCTGATCGCAGGCTACCCAGGTTGGCAAGACAACCCTGTGGTGAGCTGGCCGTGGGGAGATGGTCACGCCGAATTGGCTGTGGCAAGTTGCCCTAAACCCATCTGTGATTCCTGCTGCGTTTACTAAAGGGGTAAGCCTAGAATTTTTTTCAGTCAGTGCAGGGCCTGTGGCTCAAAACACATGATAATCAAATGTTAAACATGCAGAAGGTCTCAGTTGCCATCCGCTAGTTAAACGTAAGTCACTTCGCCAGCTAGTGTCTTCTAAATGTATTGGATTTCACTTCCCTTGGCCATCTATCTAGGTCAGGGGTGTCAAACTGGTGGCCTACGGGACGGATGCATCATGTGCAGGCCATGCCCACTCCAGCTCCGTGAAGGGGGGGGGGAATTGCAAAATGTCATGTGACGGCATTGTGATATCGTGAGTTTGACACCTGTAATCTTGGTGTTGGGAAGGTGGGATCAGCACATCAGGAGACTATTATCATGGTGGGGAACATGGCTGTTTGCAGGATTGAAAGCTTTTATCAAAATGACAAAAGCAGGACCTCATCATCATGATACAAGCTCTACCATTTTTGTATGAAGTCATGGCACATGTAGAAAAGGGGTGGGACTTGCATCACAGTAGGAAATGGGTGTCAAACTCGCAGCATCACATTGCCGTCACGTGACGTTTCGTGATGTTTTTTTTCCTTTGTGGAGCCGGAGTGGGCGTGGTCTGTGTGTGACGCATCTGACCTACAGGCCGCCAGTTTGACTCCCCAACAGTATAGGATTGTGATGCCGAACCTTTGGCACAAGTGCCACAGGTGGCACGCAGAGCCATATGTGCTGGCACGCCAGCCGTCAGCTCCAGTGTGCATGTGCGTGCCGGCCAGCTAATTTTTCCGCCCTTCCGGAGGGCCAGGGGATGCCGTTTCTGCCCTCCCCAGGTTTTAGGAAAGCCTCCGGAGGCTGGGGAGAGGAAAAAACACCCCCAATGGGCCAACTGGAAGTTCGGAAATGATCAGTTTCCGGCTTCCAGGGGAGGCCGTTTTCGCCCTCCCCAGGCTTCAGAAAACCCTCGGGGGCCTGGGGAGGGGTCGCACACACATGCACGAGGAGGTCATGCATGCATGCACAAGTGGGCGGGGAGGATTTCATTGATAGTGCGCACACATGCAATTTTGGCATGCCGTAAGAAAAAGGTGCACCATCACTGGTATAGGACAACACTGCTTTTGTCATCTGCCCTCTTGACTTTATCTCTGCCCATAAATGCCTCTGTTGGGAAGCATAGTTAAAATACGTGATTGCAACTTGGCAATTTGCATTTCTTTAAAAGGAAAAGGCTCAGCTGCATTAGACTCAGTATGTGCTCTCGGGGGCAATTCCTTGCTGACCTGTGTTACTCATGAGGCAAGGATGAAGAACGGTCATGGAGCTGATGATTGGTCCTGATTGGGCACCTTTCCAGCATAGAACCTTGTCCTACTTTCTCATTCTGATTTCTCATTGTATTGTTAAAAAATGTTCCCAGATGGGCACATTCCCCTGTAGTGACAGAGGGGAGTTTTTGCAGTTGTCTTAAGTGCAGCTGTAACTTGAAGTTGAGCAAAGAGGCTGGGAGGGAGATTAACTTTTTATCCCATGCTGCAGACATGGTCAAAATTGCTCCTGTTAAAGTCCTTAGAACTTATGGAAGAACAGATACTTACACATATTCCTCCATCTAGTAAAAGCTTTGGTGGAATTAGATACAGAAGAGAGTTAAAGCCCCATTTCTGTAACTGTGATCCAAATCAGAGCCACACAGCTTCTTTCAATTCAAGAAATTGAGATTGTTTAATGGGTAGTGCTGTGTGTATCTCTGTGTGTGTGTGTGTGTATTTTTTTTTGCCAAGGAAGAACTAAAGGAAAATGCTGCCTAATCAGTTTAATTTTAGCCTAAGGATATATCCTCATGTCTTCCTAAACGTGGCACCTCTTCCAAATTTAAGATTTTCCTCCTCTCTTTTTGCTGGGGATGCAATATATCGCACTTCATTGATGATATAGTCAGGAAGAAACCTGTCTAGATCCTATTGGCTGCTCAAGATAGCCCTCTTTGGTCATTGGAAACTACCCTCCTTGACCATTTTGGCAAATAAAGTATCATGGGTTTTTTTGTCAGCTCACAGATTAAAAAAGCATTTTAACACCACTATCTGTCTGTATCTTAGCCATTTTTCTATTTGTTGTATCATATGAAACAGAGGTGTCAAACTCATGTCGTCATGTGATGTAGCATGACTCCCCCACCTTCACTAAAATGGGTGGGCATGGCCAGCACAGGACACATCCGGCTCAAGTTTGACACCCCTGATATAAAGCAAAGATCAAGTCCTCTGTGCCCCAGTAACAAAGGATTAAACAATAGCAATAGCACTTAGACTTATATACCGCTTCACAGTGCTTTTACAGCCCTCCCTAAGCAGTTTATAGAGCCAGCCTATTGCCCCCAACAATCTGGATCCTCATTTTACCCACCTCGGAAGGATGGAAGGCTGAGTCAACCTTGAGCCTGGTGAGATTTGAATTGCCAAATTGCAGGCAGCCGGCAGTCAGCAGAAGTAGCCTGCAGTACTGCACTCTAACCACTGCGCCACCATTGAAGAAATAATCTTCCTTTCTTAATATCTCTCCATTTCTTTCCCACTTTGCAGTTGACCTGAAGAAGGAGAGCAAGGAGAACCAGTGGCTGGGTGTCACTGTCAACAGCCAAGGCCCCGGAGGAAAGATTGTGGTCAGTGGCCATGACTGGATGGGTGGGTGGTCATTCTGTTTAACCTCTTTGGTTCTGGCCAAGTAACCTAACAGGGTCCAGCCTAGCATAGCTAAATTGCATAAATCTGAGTTTATGAGGAGGCAGCATGTTCAGCTATGAGGATAGAGACGTGGATTGGGGGAAATGGAGAAACCCAAAGAGCTTAGATTTCAAATGGGTTGGATTGGTGAAGAGTGAAGTTGGGGAAGATAAAATTAGAAAGAAAGCTGTTCTTTGCTGTGTTCACAGAAATAAAATTGTGCTTAGTATTCTGGGTGAAAGGAAACTCCTTTACACTGCAATCACCTTTCACACTGTTGTTGAATAAAATCATGTAAACATATTCTAACACTGTGTCCTGCCTACAGAAAAAAATTGTATAGCTGAAACTGGAGTCCACAGGGAAGGTTAAAGAAACCTGCCTACTTGGTAGCATTCGTACAACTCAAGCGGTCTAATATAAAGATGTGTTGTCTTCCTAGAAATGCTTGAAAATAATACATGCTAAGAAAACCCTTTCCCAGCCTAATACTGTCGAGGTATTTTCGAAGAATCTTTAACCAGGCTAACTTTTTGGACCTAAGATTTCAACACACTACATGGACATTATGCTGGGAAAGCTGGAATATGAGTAATGTATCTGGCTGATTTTTAAAAAGTGTAGCAGGATTGGTCTGTTATTATTTGAAAGAGAATATTAGGGAAAACCAGGGTTGTAAGGTAGATTGAGAGGTTTTTAAAAATACAACATGACAATGGTAAAACATGTCTAGGTTGTTGTCAGGAAAAAAAATCCATGAAGTTATAGATAAGTCAAGCTTGAGTCCAAAGAAATTACAACTCATTTGAAATAACTACCCACGTGAATATTGACTGTGAGGGGGACAGTTTAGATGAATAGTAATAAAAGATCCTTATGCCAATAATTCTTGGTTAATTTGGATGGCTATTGAAATTAAATAAATAAATTCTTCACTACGTATAGAAAGTGGCTGTCAGGTCTTCCTTTTGCACTGATTTAATAATATTAGTAGGGAGAATTCATACAGTATATCAGGGCATCCAAGGAGTTTCATGGACTATTGTTTATGCTTAGGTTTATATATTTATTTACTTATATGGCCGCCTATCCCATATAATGACTCTAGGTGGCTCACAACCAGGGGTGAAATTCAGCAGGTTCTGACAGGTTCTGGAGAACCGGGAACAGAAATTTTGAGTAGTTTGGAGAACCGGCAAATGCCACCTCTGGCTGGCCCCAGGAGTGGGAAGGGAATGAGGATTTTGCAGTATTCTTTCCCTGCCACGCCCACCAAGCCACGCCCACAGAACTGGTAGTAAAAAAAATTGAATTTCACCATTGCTCAGAACAAACCATAAAACGCAGTGAAAACCAAAGATACTCTTCCCAAACCCTGTTTGGATTATTTTTTTCTACATAAAAGTTTGGGATGCCTCCTCTGTGGTGAGAAATGCATCCTTTGAACTTCAGTGGTGAACAAGGCCTGACTTATAGACTTCAGCTTTCAACTCCATCAATTGCAGGGTAATTTATAGAGCATCCATGGATTATAGAGCACATTTTTCAAGTATAGTTCTAACTTATCTGCCACAGTCCTAGAAAGACATTGGCTTGTGGCATACCTCCCATTCATAGCCTGAAGTGGTACCTTCCAGGAAATAATGCATATCATTTTTATTCATGTTTAAATCCATTCACAAAGTGACAAATTTGTCGCACGTATTTCACCAGTGATGTCCATGAAGTGGGTCTGAATATACAGTACACACCACTCTAGTCATGATGTGTGGGCTAAGGTGTATGTGATACTTTGGGCCGCCTGAGCAATTGCAGGAAAAGAAAATGCAATTTTCTAGCGCTTTCTATTTGTGTTTCTATCCATCCATCAATCAATGAAAATAGCATTAGCTTTTTCATCGCTGAATCAATCTCAAAGCGAGTGTTAGGCATTGTCAACTTGTCAAAATGTTTAAATCTTGTCTTGGAATTATCGCTGTTATCTGTTTACCTGTAATTCACATTTGGACTATTATTTGATAATTATTGTGCCTTGCTTTGGAGCTTCCTTACCTCTACATAAAGTTACCTCAGAAAGGATGGTTAAAACCCTGATTAAAGCTCTTACCCAGTGCTTAGGCACTGCAAAAGAGGGGCTTATGGCCCAAACCCCACCCATAGCCTGAAATGGTACATTCCAGGGAAGTCCATGAGCTCTCCTATGCCTTCTTCTACAACCAATGTATGTGCAGAGAGTCTAGAGGCCACGCATACTTTCTAACCCTCTCTGCCCTGTCTCTTTTCTCCTCCCATGAATCCCAGACCTGCGCTCACTTATATGAAGCACGCAACCGTGTGAACGAGTCTCTGGAGACGAGGCACGTGATTGGCCGTTGTTACGTACTCAGCGAAGGGCTGCAGGTGGCCGATGAACTGGATGGTGGCGAGTGGAAATTCTGTCAAGGGCGCGAACAGGGGCACGAACGCTTTGGCTACTGCCAGCAGGGAATAGCCACGGGCTTCACTGCAGATAGGCATTACATCCTGTTTGGGGCACCTGGCACATACAACTGGAAGGGTAAGCCTTTGCTTTCAACAAAGAATATTATTACGTCAGGTAGCCCCAACCACATCTTGGCAGGCAGCTCAGTCATTCCGTACCCCCCATTTGAAGCTGCAGATATTCTTCCCCAAACAAATAGGATGGCTGTGGGTACCATTTATGCCCTCATCAGTTGGTACCTGAATCTGGGAATATGTCCTCCTAAGTGACTTAGAGGACACCCATCGAGGGGGGCGTGGATGGTGGTTTATGTATTTTCTATACTGAATGGCACTGGGTGGGTGTATCTCCTAGCCCCGGGATGGCAAACCTATGGCACGCAGAGCCATATTTGCTGGTACGGCAGTCCTCAGCTCTGATTGGGTCGTTGGGTCGTTTCTCACCCTCCCCAGGCTCCCCAGGAAGCCTCTAGAGCCTAGAGAGGCCGAAAAACAGGCCCAATGGGTCAACTGGAAGTTCATTTCCCGTGGGCCTGTTTTTTGCCCTCCCCAGGCTCCAGTGGCTTTCCTGAAGTCTAGGGAGGATGAAACTGGCCGCCTCTGGCTCCCCGCAGGGGGAGGCCCTTTTTGCCCTCCCCAGGCTTCAGGAAAGCCTCCGGAGCCTGGGGAGGGTGAAAATCCCCCTCGGGGTTCATGCGCACATGCGTGGGAGTTGCTTGTGCATGCACAGGTGGGTGGGTGCATGCGTGCAATAGTGCGCGCACATACTGTTTTGGCACACTTTTAGAAAAAGGTTAGCCGTCACTGTCCTAGCCCTCCGATTTTACAGGGATTGTGTGGAGGGTTTTGAAATATAATGCTTTGCCTCTGGAGGATCTGACCTGCCCAACATGACCAGTACTGGCAGGAGTATTCTGCTGTGCCAGAAAGAGCAGATCATGGGCACAATTACCACAGCACAGCTGCTGCAAAGACAAGCTAAGCCCCAGGATCTTTGATGGAACCAATGGGCTTGTGACAAGCAAATCTAAGGCTTGGTGTCCCTGGGAAATGCTCATTGTGTCTTCTGCTCTTTGCTCCCAGCATTATTCCAGAGGGCAACCTCGTTTTAAGCCTTTGCCCAGATCCTCCCTGTAGATTTGATAACCAGCCGTGGCCTCTTCAGTCACCCCTACAGAAGGGCAAATCTGAACAACACTCTTGTTTTCCTACTATCCTGTGAGACTGGCCATTTTCTCCAATGTCTCCCCCACTCTGCTCATCATTAACAGGTGGTTTGGTTTGGCAGGGACCATACGGGCAGAGCTGAGTGTCTTGGATTTCAGTCACTACGACGATGGGCCGTATGAAGCCGGGGGAGAAAAGGACCAGGACCCCTCGCTCATCCCCTTGCCAGCTCACAGCTACCTCGGTACGGGGTTGTGCCCAGCAGGCGAAACACTACAGAGCAATCAGACAGGCCATTACAGGGCAGAGTGCTTGGGGGGGTGGGGGGAAGCAAAATATTCTACCTGGGTAGAATTAAAGTCTGGCTATAAACGTTATCCCAAACTCAGTCTTGATTGGAAGAGTAAATTTCACTTGTAACAAGCTGCTATTGCGTTCTTTGGACCTGGGCAATTATACCTGGGAAGCAGAACAATAGGATCTGCAACAATATGTGCCCTGGGTTGTAACTGGGGCCATAGTGTGTGAGCACAACCCAAGCCCTGGAAATCTCCTGACTCCTGCCCAATGCTCTGTGGTGGTTCCCTGCCTGGGCGCCGGACTTTCTCATACCGCTAACCATCTCTCTCTCTCCTCTCTCTCTCTCCTTCCATTGGCCTTGCAGGGATATTGTTTGTGACAAACATTGATAGCTCAGACCCTGATCAGTTGGTCTATAAAACGCCAGATACCAGCGAACGGGTCCCCGGGACTGTTGGAGACGTAGCCCAGAATAGCTACTTAGGTTTGTAAGGTGTTGGTGTGCCCGTCTCCGTGATTTCTGCCTCTTCCTCCCCACTATTATTTTTAGCTAGTTTCTGTTGTTTTCCCCCTTCTGTTGTGTTGTGTCATTCCCCCACCCTTCTCCGCCTCCCCCAAATACATGGCAATCAAGTCCTGCTACTTTCAACCAGCAGAGGGCATCAGTCCCAGCTCCTGCTGCAGCTCTAACTGTAAAAGGACAGGAATCTTTATCATGGCTTTTTTTTTTTAAACAGGCTGCTGGAACAGGGAGCGTATGGCTAAGGATAGGGGATCTGGGAAAAGCAATACCGTAAATAGCTTAATAGTGACTGTTCAGCTTTCTCAGTGCAGCCTGTTTCAATAGGCTGTTTCACGAACATGGGCATCAAGAATATCACACCTAAAAAGTGGAAGGTTTTTTTTTAAAGAAAAGAGTTAGTAGAGAAATGCCACATTATTTTGGTCTGCTTCCAAAGGCATATTGGATATTCTGGAGTTTTAAGGAGCATAAACCGCTGGGCTCAAAATGCATTATGAAATGTATCTACATCTGCATGCTTCCACTGTATGTCGCATATGCTTTATGTCAGAGCATTTGGCATGGTGTGTGTAAGTGCCTGTGAGGTATGAGAGAGACAGGAATGTGACCAGGTGCGTGTGGTGTGTGTGTGTGTGTGTGTGTGTGTGTGTGTGTGTGTATGTGAATGTAATCGGGAGCATTCATGGAAAAGTTAAAAAAAATCAAGATAGCAGCTATGACGATGTGAAGGCCCGTCTGTTTTTTACATGTGCCATGTATGCACTGCGTGTTAAAATTATCATAGTTGCGGCTGCCATCTTGATTTTTTTTTGACATCTCCCCTCCATCCTATGGGATCACCTGGAACATGCAGTCGTTCCCAGCCTGCTAATTTTCAGATGTTGGTGGAATCCCATCTTTCAGCCGACATACATACCCCGGGAGTCACCAAGGTGGAGAATCATGGCAGGAAGTTCTGAAAGGTTGGACGAAACCTGTAATAGGCACATGGAACATGGGCACAACGCTTCCGCCCTCCCATCACTACCATTAACTCCCAGACAGGTCAGAGTGAAAACATCTCCTCTGTCTGGTGTAGCTGCCACACCAGTAGGACTGCTGAGACCTCATCTTGGCTTAGTGAGAATTCTTTGCAGGATTGGGGTCTGCTCATCATTCGGTCCTGACTCCAGTTGAGCTGCCAGGTGGGGCTGTTTAGGGACATGGTGTGTCAGGCGTGAACAACCAGACCTACAAGTGCAGAGTTCAAGCTAGTTACTTTATTATGTTCTCCCAACAATGCGGTGGCTCAGCGGTTAAGATGCTGGGCTTGTCACCTGGAAAGCCAGCAGCCCAGGTTCGAGACCTGAGCATCACGTGATGGGGTGAGCTCCCGTCCTCGCCTTAGCTCCTACCAACCTAGTAATTTGAAAGCATGCAAATGCAAGTAGGTAAATAGGTACCACTTTGGAGGGATGGTAACAGCGCTCTGTGATGTCATGTAGGCCACATGACTGCAGAAGTGTCCTCGGACAGCACTGGCTCAATGGCCTTGAAACAGATGAGCCCCACCCCCTATAGTCACAAGGACTAATGGAGTAAAATCTGCATGGATTTCTTTACCTTTTTACTTACATTAGAGGAATTTCCCCAGGCTGGTAGCTCTCCCTTGGGAACAATTTGATAAGACTCCAAGGAACTTTGGGGATGGGGGAGGAGGTCAGTCCTAACCCTTTTGCAGTTGCACAGAGACTCCAGGCTAACTCCGTGCTTGATCCCTCCTCCTTGTCAGGCTGGTGCTTCTCGGCTGGTGTAGAGAAGGTTGGCAATTCTGGATGAGTAGTTCTTGAACATAGGGACGCGGTGGCTCAGTGGCTAAGACTCTGAGCTTGTCGATCAGAAAGGTCTGCAGTTTAGCGCTTCAAATCCCTAGTGCTGCGTAACAGAGTGAGCTCCTGTAACTTGTCCCAGCTTCTGCCAATCTAGCAGTTCAAAAGCATGGAAAAACGCAAGTAGAAAAATGGGAACCACCTTTGGTGGGAAGGTAACAGCATTCCATGCACCTTCGGTGTTTAGTCATGTCGTCCATATGACCATGGAGAAGTCTTTGGACAACGCTGGCTGTTTGGCTTTGAAACAGAGATGAGCACCACCCCCTAGAGTCAGGAACGACTAGCACATATGTGCGAGGGGAACCTTTACCTTTACTTAGTTCTTGAACCCAGGAACTGGCCTTGACTCTAGAGGTGGTTTGGGTGGTATTCTTCCTACAAAGCTATATGCAGATATTCAGGATGCTCTTTGGCTTCAGATTGTTGCTGGAACTGCATGTGCTGCCAGTGACCAGAAGCACCAAGGCGCAGGCTTAGCTGCAAATCATCTCTGGCTGTTTCCAGATGGAGCTAATCTGATTTTATAGTGCACCTGCTGCTCCCACGTTGGATGACTGTAATGTTCCCTATGTGACAATCCTTATTAGTTGGTGCAGAGCACTGATGGGCAATAGGGGAGCTTGGAAATGGGTGCAGGTGAGTCCTGTTCTGAGAGCTCGGCACTGATTGCAGGTAGAATACTGCAGTCTCAATTTTTCATGTGCTAGTGCTATTTATCATTGGAGCATGTGGGCCATCAGGCCTTCTCTATATCAGCACCAATCCTTTGGAAAAAAAACATCCAAGGGGTCTGAATCTGGTTTTTTTTTAAAATAGAAAACAGCTAAAGACTTCCA
This sequence comes from Natrix helvetica, assembly GCF_964273705.1. Taxonomy (NCBI): domain Eukaryota; kingdom Metazoa; phylum Chordata; class Lepidosauria; order Squamata; family Natricidae; genus Natrix; species Natrix helvetica. The sequence continues at coordinate 229,179,424 of NC_138548.1, forward strand.
TACGTTCTTGCTGCATTTTTGGAGTGTATTTTTATACGCTTTATATAAAATACCTACTTGCTTCCCTTGGCAGCCCTGAGACTTGAGTGGCTCTTTCCAAGTTGATATACAAATTTCTACGTTTTTGATAACAGTATTTAAGGCGATTTTTAATGCCATTTAATTCGTGATTTTATGGTTGGAAACTAACCTGAGTGCTGTGAAGTGGTATGGCAAAATGTTAATAAACGCATAAGAAAGATGCATTTTTCTACTTGGAGCCAAACAAAATGGGTGGCCAGGTGCCTCAGATAAGATGTCTTCCTGTCTGCCAAGAAATTAAAAGACGCTTGCTCCTGGGGAGGAAAGCTATGGCAAATCTAGACAGCATACTAAAAAGCAGAGACATCACCCTGCCAACAAAAGTGCATATAGTCAAGGTTATGGTTTTTCCAGTTGCAATGTATGGCTGTGAAAGTTGGACCATAAAGACCATAAGGAAGGCTGAGCGCCAAAGAAGTGAGGCCTTTGAACTATGGTGCTGAAGAAGACTCCCGCAAATCCTTTGGACTGCAAGGCGATCAAACCAGTCAGTCCTAGAGGAGATCAACCCTGACTGCTCTTTAGAAGGCCAGATCCTGAAGATGAGACTCAAATACTTTGGCCACCTAATGAGAAGGAAGGACTCACTGGAGAAGAGCCTAATGCTGGGAACGATTGAGGACAAAAGAAGAAGGGGACGACAGAGAATGAGGGGGCTGGATGGAGTAACTGAAGCAGTAGGCGTGAGCTTAAATGGACTCCATGGGATGGTAGAGGACAGGAAGGCCTGGAGGAATGTTGTCCATGGGGTCGCGATGGATAAGACACAACTTTGCACCTAACAACAACACGTTTAGGAGTTAAGGCACTGATTTTGGGACAGTCTATCTGTGATCCAGCAGAAACTGATGTCAATGGCAACTGATGTCAACGGCAACTACTGATCTTGTAAAATTCACCATTTTGATCAGTATTTCGCCTCCTTTGCAGCTAAAGGCATTTTAAATATTTTTTGAAACTGAAGTCTACGGTGGTCTGACAAAGCAAAATGAAGGACCCATTTTCTGGCTCCCTTTTGCCCCGTAACCACTACAGAGAGATAAGTAAGTAACATCATTAGTGATAGAAGACAAACCCAGCTCTCTTCTAGCACTGAGCTTGTTACCTAGTTGGGTAATGAAACATCTGTAAGAAGACAACCAAGATTAGAGAGCACAAAAGACTATCCCATAGCTACAAATATTCTCTTCTATTGGTAATACTTTTTTTTTGCTATATTTTGAAAAAAAGCCACCAGTTTAGTATGACTATTTCTCCCTCAATTCTCTCAATCATGGGGATATATTACATAATATTCTGTTGTTGGGATCATCTTCTGGTGAAGTAGACCATAGGCCCAAACTTTTATGCTACAACAAAATTCCTAGACTTTTAGGTTGATCATACTATGTATTTCATTTCCAGATGAATCTGGATGCAGGCTCTTTCCTGGGAATTAGCCGAAAAGATAAATTTATCTCGGATTCTAGAATAGAAAACTTGGTCTTCTGGGAGATTACCAGGGCATGTACTTCAAGGAGCTTTTGCATTCCTGATCAAGCGCTGTTACTTAAGCCAAAAAATGCTCTCAGTCCCTTAGGAGTGGGAAATGACAACAGACAAAAGGCCAAGAGAGACTCTAATCAGACTGCAGAGCCTATGAAGTTTGCTTGCCATTTTCAGAATGGAATGTTTTTTGTCTTAAAAAGAAGTTTTCCCTCTCTAAGTTATCCTCTTCTCTGGCTCCTGTAGCATAAAAGCAATTTATTCCCCCCCCCCCTTCCTGGTCCTTAAGATGTTGTGTTTCCTGCTGTTCCAGTTTTAAAGTATTGATTTCCCTCTTTTCCCCAAACAGTCTTTATGACGGATGCATTCTGACATGCTTGGTGGGAAGGGAGACAAAACTAGGGAAATCCAGCAATCCCTTTCCTTTAATTTTTTTTATTAGGTTATGCAAAATACAAAAGTAAATAAAAGAGCAGTGGAAGGGATGGGGAAGGGGGAGAGAGAAGTGAGGAAGGGTAGGGAAAAGAAAAGAAAAAGAAGCATTGACTTCCGACTCTCTCTGATGCAGTAGAATAAGGCATTAATATCAAATCTCAACTTTTTGTTTTTCCATAGTAATAAGAACAAGTCATCTCTATAAAAATCTTACCAATCTAATCTGTAAAACCCAAAGTCAAAATGACATTCTTTTCCATATCAAGCACAAAGTTCAGAAGCGGTTTCCATGTGGAAACAAAAGTACTTATGTTTTTTTTTCTTTAACCAGAGTAGTCAGTTTTGCCACTTCAGCCAACTCCATCAACTTCTGCATCCATTCTTCCATGGTAGCTATCAAAGTGGCTTTCCATTTTGGGCATACTTGCTGCTGTCAACATGTATAGTAGCAAAGTTCCAATTTTTTTTTCTCCAGTTCATTTTCTATTAGTCTCAAAAGGAAAAATTCTGGTTTCACGTCTATCTTCATTTTCAGAATTTTCTGTATTAAAATATGAATCACACTTCAAAAAAATTTTTTTCCACTGTATCACATGTCCACCATAGATGATAAAAAGTCCCTTCTTTATTCTTATACTTCCAACATTCATTTGACACGACTTTATGCATCTTAGATAACTTATCTGGTGTGAAATATCAGCGGTACATCATCTTATAAAAATTCTATTTTAAATTATAATTTAATGTAAATTTTGCCATCCCTTTCCTTAATATAGCTCATAAAGAGGAAGAATACCACCCTTCCCCAGTCTTATTACTGTGGTGCAGAGGCGTCAAACTGGTGACGACACATTGTCACGTGACAATTTTGCAGCCCTTTCCCCCTTCGCTAAAACGTGGGTGGCAAATTCAGGAACAATTCGGGAACAAGCATGTCAACCGATTGAAAGTAGGTCTTGGGCCTGTGATGTTTATGAATGGTGCGTGCCCGTGAGCAGGCAAGAGTGTGCATGTTTGTGCATTTACATATTTAAGTCTGGAACTGGTATTGGTACTGGTATCGAAAACTCATGATCTGATCGCTCCACCTTATAAGTTTTGGAATGAAAATTCTGGAAATGTTGTGTTTACAGCCCTTTCTCAAATGACAAAGTACTCCTTCCTCCGTTTGCAGGCTTTTCTGTAGACTCTGGAGTGGGCATAACCAGGAAGAATGAGCTGAGCTTTGTATCAGGGGCACCCCGAGCAAATCATATTGGATCCGTGGTGATCCTGCATCAAGACAACGTTAACCGCTTAGTGCCTGAGGTGATCCTCTCGGGAGAGAAACTGGCTTCGTCCTTTGGCTACTCTCTGGCTGTAGTAGATCTCAATCATGATGGGTAAGTAATGTGGGAGGAAGAGATCACTATGGGCGCAAGGCTCTTTGCTCCATGCTCTGTTTGATGTGCCACTCTGGTCTCGCACTGGATGGTCCATTGCCCTTTCTAGCCCAAGGGCACAAAGGTGCACAGCGGGACCACATTGGAGCAGAAAACCCACCTGAGGAAGAGAGCAAGGAGTGAGCCACACTTACAGCTTGTTTCCTTTAGATGGATGGACTTGGTGGTTGGAGCGCCAAACTTCTTTGATCGAAAGGAACGAATCGGGGGTGCCGCCTACGTTTACATCAACCAGGCAGGGCACTGGGAAAACATCCTCCCCATTCGCCTCAATGGCACCTCTGACTCCTTGTTTGGCATCACCGTGGGTGCCATTGGGGATCTCAACCAAGATGGTTTCCAAGGTGAGTGTTAGATCGGGTAAAGGAAAGGCCCACTCAGGCTTAGGCAACAACAGCTCTTTATTGTAACAGAACAAGTATGTACAATCCAGCGAAGGTTCAGTCTGACAGCAGCCCTTTTATAGGGAGCTGTCAGACCCTTCGACCAATGAGATTAAACCTCTGTTCCCGCCGGAACAGAGGACCTTGGTGGAAACCATTATGACAGTTGCTAGTATCTTAACAGTGAGATTCTTGAACCTCTGGTGGGAAAGATGGGCACAAATTCTTAGGTTGGTTCTACGTGTGCTACCTGTAAATTTGAGTTAAGGTTAGGGGGAATTCGGGGGGGGGAAGCAAGCCTCTGAGGATCAGGGTGCAGGGGTGGGCTGCTGGGGGTTCGCAGGGGTTCGGGAGAACCTCTAGCTAAGATTCTGTGGAGTTTGGAGAACTTCCAAATCCAACTCCTGGCTGGCCCCACCCACTCTGCCCTGCCCCTCACAGGAGCCCCCCGCAGCACGTTTTGGATGCAGGTAAGTGCAGGGCGTGTGCAGAGGCTTGAGGAGGGCGAAAAGTGGGCCTATCAGAAGTTTGGGAAAGCCGGAACAGGCCCGTTTCTGGCCCATTTCAGAGGGCCTCCAGAGCCTGGGGTGGCCGTTTCCGCCTCCCCGAGGCTCGAGGAAAGCCTCTAAAGCTCGGGGGGGCAACCCCCTCCGTTGTGGTGCAGGAGGCTGACTAGGCCACGCCCACGATGGCTACTCCCACCCAGAAACCAGGCAGAGAACCCCTTGCTAACATTTTTGAAGCCCACCCCTGACAGGGGGACAAAGGTTCAAAGCCTGTGTGTAGGACAGTTTGGGGCGGCCCTTGGCCCAGAAAGAGAACCATTAGAGAAGTACGCTGTGTGAGAAAAGAAAGTAGAAGAGAGACAATATCTGCGTTAAAAGTTCCAATGCAAGCTAGAAATTTGAAAAATCATTACAATTGCTGTGATATGCGCTTCTTACTTCCCTCTGCCTTAATTTCCTAATTTCCAGACTTTGCGGTTGGAGCACCACTGGATGGTGATGGGAAAGTCTACGTCTATCATGGCAGTAATTTGGGAATTGTGACAAAACCTGCCCAGGTCAGTTACCTTTCCAGTTCATTAAATGATTGAGAAATACGACATATTTATGCTCTGCATTGGCTCCACATAGGTAGAAAGCAAGGAAAATTATCTTGATAGAGATGGGGAGGATCCGTTGCCTAAGCCGATGGTTCTCAACAGGGCCCCAGGGCCCCATGGGGGCCTTAGAGTATTTCCAGAGGGCCACAGGTGAAAAATGTATAATGCAGTCACAGCATTTGCCAAGGGGGGGCGCGGAAAAGCTATGACCGCATTATTCAATATTTTCTTCTCGATACCAGAAAATGCACCAGTTACTGGTCAAGGCATCTGGAAAGGGAGCCAGAGCAGAAAAACAAGGTCAAAGGGGGGCCATGGGTTAAAAAAAGGCAAAAAAAAAAAAAGTGGAAGCATTTTTTAAGTCCAAAGGAGAACAAGGTAACATTTAGAAGTGACTCTCACAGATGCGTCGCTAATTCATTGGCGCATAAGAAAGGGGAAGAGGATTTGCCAGATTCTTGTTATTATAGCCATTCTCAATAATAGTCATTTAAACCTTCCCGGCTAATCTGTTTAGTGGGGCTGACAACAAACATTTCCTTCCCTCTATTCAGGGGTGGGCTTCAAAAATTTCAGCAATGGATTCTCTGCACCGTTGCTGGGTGGGCGTGGCCATGGTGGGCGTGGCCTAGTCAGCCTCCTGCACCATGGGGGGGGGGAGTGCGTTTTCACCTTCCCCAGGCTCCGGAGACTTTCCTCGTGCCTCTGGGAGGGCGAAAACTGCCTTCCCCGTGCTCCGGAGGCCCTCCAGAGGCCCTCCTACTTCCAGAACTTCCGGGAGGCCCGTTTTCCCCCCTCCCTGAGCCTCTGTGCAGGCTCTGCACTTACCTCACATCCAAAACAGCCCGCATGGAGACTCTTGGGAAGGGTGGGGTGGGAAGGGTCAGTCAGGGATGGGATTTGGAGGTTCTCTGAACCGGCCATAACGTTAGCTATGGGTTCTCCCAAACCTGGGTGAACCTGTAGCAACCCATCCTGCCTCTATCATCATTACTTTCTTCTGATTACCACACTCTTGATCTCTGTAGATCCTGACTGGGGAGAGTATTGGCATCAAGATGTTTGGCTATTCCTTCTCTGGAGGGCTGGATATTGATGGCAACTTTTATCCAGATCTCCTTGTGGGCTCGCTGTCCGACACAGTAGTATTGTACAGGTAAACCTGGCGGGGTGGGTTTGTGGGAGTAGAGAAATGATCTTCAATAATCAAATTGCTTAAAGGGAAGCTCCTTGGGTGACCTCCGGACGACAAACAAGGATGGTCTTGTGGAGAAAAACTGGAGGATGGAACAGTGTGAGCTCCTATATACAATAAGCAGGACAAAAATCTTAACGAGTTGCAGCCTGCCACAGAGAAACGAGTATAGATTTTAGGAGTAGCAAATATCAGTAACAAGGGTGGGCTATTGATAAAGCCCAGTATACCAGGCTATACTTACAGTATGGACTTCCAGTGAAACTATTATGTAAAAGAAATGTCCTCTGAGCACAAGAAGGAGATGTGCTTGGGAATTCCACCATCAATTATGATTAGATCTGTATGTAACCTATATGACTGTCATCTCTTACTGTTGTAGTTAGAACTGGAAATAGATTTGAGGAAAACACGACAGGGACATAAAGGACCATATTGTATCTCTGCCATAAATGTGAGAATGTTTCCATCCCATTTGGATGTGTAGTTAGGGATTTGAGCATTGCCGAATGCTGTCAGAACTCAACTGTATTAAACATTTTGGGCTTCAGTGAGCCTCGCTGTCTGCAACCGGCTTAGTTTCTTATTGCTATCCAATGTACTTTTTAGATCTCGACCTGTCGTCCATATCTCCAGAAATATCACTGCCAACCCCCCAAATGTCGACTTGGAGAATGTTAACTGCCGCTTTATGGAGGGCATCTGGTGAGGACAATCTCCTCTTCCTTGATTGTATTTCCTTGCTTCTGCAACCCTTCCTACTCCTTTTTGCAAACACCGAGCAGATGTTTCATGAATATGCCTGTAGCTTTGATGCTGTTTCAAGGAATATACTACAATAGTGGTTCTCAACCTTTTCTTCACCCTGGGCCTCCTTTAAATACCTTTTGTAGCCATAGACCATGGCCATGGAGCCCCCAAGACTTTGCCCAAGATTTAAATCATAACATTTCTTCAAGCCTTCGCGGATCGTAGGTAGAGAACCCCTGTTCTATGATTAAAAAAGAAAAGATCTACAGTAGAAACTCTGGTCACGACTATAATTTGTTCCATAACTTTGGTCGCAACCCGATTTGGTCGTGATCTGAACCTAATTTTGAAAATTTAGCATTTACAAAAAAAAATGGCGTGGAAGGGGAAATCGGCCGCAAAAAAAAAGTAGTGAATGTTTTGATCGGAACCCGATTTGGTTGTGGTCAGAAACATTCGTGACCAGAGGTTCTACTGTATGATGCTTTTTTGGGGGCCTGCTCATTACAATCCCAGGAAAAAAACAGACTTGATAGATGTAATACCCACCTGTCCTTTGCATGTTTCAAACCACTTTGAGTTTAGTTGCCACATAGCCCAAGCTAAAAATCTTCCATTGCTGAATGAGCATTTTTAGGAGTGTGTGCTTTGCGATTGGCAAGCAGTACAGAAACCAGGAGAATAACATTTGTACATTCTTGTCCTGGAGTAAGACGAGAACAACGTCATGAGAACCGAAAAGTTGAATTGTGTTGCCGGGCCATTGTGATGGTAGTGTAAATAATTCGTTTTTAAAAGGTCAGGGCCTACTTTCCTTCTTTCTTTCTGCTTTCTTTAGCAGTGTGGAAATACAAGCCTGTTTCATCTATACAGCCAACCCTTCAAGCTATAGCCCACCCATCAGTGAGTATTATCTGGAACTTTTCAAGTTTCTTGGCTTTTCAATGCCCTCATAGCCTTGGTTTTGTGTTGCTGTTTCAACGTCTAAATCCTAAAGGTGTTAGATAATTAGTCCCATTGTAGTTGATCACTATATCCTATGGCTTGTGTAGTCGATCAGCCTCTTAAAATTGGGCAAGGGAATCCTGCTCAAGGAATAGAAGACTTCAACAAACTAAATTTGGACACTACTAGAAATAACTTCTCTTTTCTTTCACCTTTTCCTCTGCCTCTCTTCATCCCCTAGGACTTGAGTACAGTTTTGAGGCTGATGGTGACCGTCGGCAACAAGGAAAACCTTCTAGAGTCTTTTTCCTACCTCAGAAGCCCAAAGACCTTGAGCATCAGTATTCTGGAATACTGGAGCTGCCCAAACAGCAATCAAAGGGTTGCACAAAGGCCAGACTGCAGCTGAAGGTGAGTGTCACAGCCAATCTTGCTGGGTCTCTCTTAGCTCTTGATTTCTGTAAGCCACCTAAAAAGTAGGTGTCTTTAAGAAATGTAAGTACCTAAGTAGCTTTCCTTGGTCTGCTCTAAATGAGCCATAAAAGAAGCTGGTTTAATATATGGCATACAAAACCTTTGCCAGACCAATTCTCGAATACAGCTCGTCTGCCCGGAATCCACCCTGCATATCAAACATTAATACAATTGAGCGGGTCTAGAGGTATTTTACGAGAAGAGTACTCCACTCCTCTGCTCACAATGGAGCCTGGTGGCACAATACCTTATGCCACCAGGCTCCAAATTTTGGGCTTGGACAACCTGAAAATTACGTCGCCTACGGTGTGACCTAAGCATAGTACATAAAATTGTCTGCTACAACATCCTACCTGTCAACGACTACTTCAGCTTCAACCCCAATAATGCACAGGCAAACAATAGATATAAACTCAAGATAAACCCGCTCCAAACTCGATTGCAGAAAATACGACTTCAGCAACAGAGTGGCCAACGCCTGGAATGCTCTACCTGACTCTGTTGTTACATCCTCAAACCCCCCCACAGCTTCAACCTCAAACTCTCTACCGTGGACCTCACCCCATTCCAAAGAGGTCCATAAGGATGCGTGCATAAGTGCATCAGAGTGCCTACCCTCCCTGTCCTACTGTCCCCATTTGTTTGTACTCATTTCCTTTGTTCATGTCCATGTTTATACCTATACCCGCTGTCTTGTACATGTTTGACAAAATAAATAAAGAAATAATATATGTGGTTGACAAGATCCAGGATACTATTCGGGGTTGACATAAGCAGTTCCCCATTTTGCCTTTTGCTGTTGGTGGAACAACTTGGAAATAAAAAAAAATGGAAGGTAGATAGTTTGCCCTATGCAGGTACACAGAACCTGCCCCCCCCCCCTGTATTTGGAGCTTCTCTGTAATCACCAGCTGAATTTGAAAAAGAGCCAAGTAAGTCAGGGTGCTTGTGGTAGATTTTGGATAACAGTAGTCATAAAGTTCCTTGAGTGAACAAGATCTTTGTTCCAACAACATAGGATTTTCTATCCTTGGCTATTCTGTAGGTGGGAGGGAAGGCTTGCTTTATTTCAGGCTCCTTTTTGAATAATTTCCATTTATAAAATATGGCCTGCATCCAGGGTTATGTCAGTGAATCTTTACTTACACAATGGTATTTCCTCTTTCTCGATAGATCTCTCAAGCCTCCAAAGCAAATTAGAGGGGGCGGGGGTGGTGGTGGACAGCAAGAGTCCTTTGTCCACAAACACGCTGTTGGACCTAGCCTCTGTTTCAAGATTTTTCACTTATTTAATTCCTTTTAAAATACCTTCATTAGGAAGCTGTTTTATTCAGATCGTCCCATGTTTTGTCTAAGAAGTCCAGCACAATGACTAAATTACAAAGTCTTGGCCCAGTTCTTAACATCCAAACAACAAAGCAACCTATAAGACCCATCTGCATTCAGGTTTTACCATATTGCGCTGATTCCTGCAATTCCCCCATGCAATTAAGCTTTTGCACCCTAACGCTTCTAACAGCCTGTTATTAGCCACCACATCCTGCCTGAAATATTGGCTATGAATTCACAGCTGTGGCCTCTTGTCACCATGGCACTCAGAAGAGCTAAGTAACAAGGAGAAATTTAAGGTATGTAAAATTTGTCATAAAATATTCCAAGACCATTCCTCCTTGGAATAGGCCATTCCAAGTGTTCCAGAAGAGCAGCTCGGAAAAGGAATTTGTTCCGAATGTTATTTTGGAACCCTTAGATTAGAAGGACTCCATTTCCAGACTGGAGCAGTTCAAAGTCACTTTTGGTTTTTGACTATACTACAATTAAACATTTGGAAAGGTTCTACATTTAGGCAATAAAAACGGAATGCACAGGTACAGTATAGATGATACCTTGCTCAGTAGTAGTAACTGTGAAAGGGATCTTGGAGTCCTAGTGGACAACCATTTAAATATGAGCCAGCAGTGTGCAGCAGCTGCCAAAAAAACCAACACAGTTCTAGGCTGCATCAACAGAGGGATAGAATCAAGATCACGTGAAGTGTTAATACCACTTTATAATGCCTTGGTAAGGCCACACTTGGAATACTGCATTCAGTTCTGGTCGCCACGATGTAAAAAAGATGTGGAGATCTAGAAAGAGTGCAGAGAAGAGCAACAAAGATGATTAGGGGACTGGAGGCTAAAACATATGAAGAACGGTTGCAGGAACTGGGTATGTTTAGCTTAAGAGAAAGAAGGACCAGGGGAGACATGATAGCAGTCTTCCAATATCTCAGGGGTTGCCACAAAGAAGAGGGAGTCAAGCTATTCTCCAAGGCACCTGAGGGTAGAACAAGAAGCAATGGGTGGAAACTAATCAAGGAGAGAAGCAACTTAGAACTGAGGAGAAACTTCCTGACAGTTAGAACAATTAATCAGTGGAACAGCTTGCCTCCAGAAGTTGTGAATGCCCCAACACTGCAAGTCTTTAAGAAGATGTTGGATAGCCATCTGTCTGAAACGGTACAGGGTTTCCTGCCTAGGCAGGGGGTTGGACTAGAAGACCTCCAAGGTCCCTTCCAACTCTACTATTGTATTGTAAAATTGCATTCTAAAATTGTTGTTAGGGAAGTAGCGTGTCAGGGTTCCAAATAGCATCCAAGATTAAATCAGAGTCCAAAGCAAAGCATTGCTCAAAGTTCCAATTTATTAAGAGAGCCATGTTGGGAAATCTGAAAGCTTCCTGAATCTGAAAGCTTCCCGGTTTTCCCCACCCACTTGAAAGTTCATGATCTTGCTCCCACAGCCACAAGTCCAATCTCCCACTGTCATGCTGGCAGTTCCACCCATCCAGTTCCGGTTAGGTGCAGAGGTGTAGAGACAAAGGATGACCTTGGATTCTAGAAAGGAATTTTATTTTGGCTACATAGCATTTAACTCGGTACCATCCCCCCTCCCATTTTCCCACAATAGAAACGGCATAGTAGAATAATAGAAAGTGTGGCAGGCCAAAGATCCAAAAGGAATATGGCTGCAGGCCTAACACAGCATATATTGTGATTGTCTTTATTACAGGAGCAAGTCCGGGACAAGCTCCATCCCATTGTTGTGGTGATGACCTATAACATCAAGCATGGCCGCAGCAGACGCCAGATCCTGGGGCCCACCCTGGGGCCTCTCTTGCCTGTACTGAATGCCGTGCCACACAACTCTCAGAGGATTGAGGTAGGCAAGCATCCGAGGACAAGGTTATGTGAAGGAGAGGTTCCCCCACCCCCTTGTTCACTGGTTAACTAGGAGAGAAAGCAGGATCTATTAATCATTGTTATTACTGTTTCAGAATCCCTTTGTTATGAGGTTGAACAAACAGCCGAAGATAAGGGGTCACATAAGAAAAATCTGTGGCTGGCCCTGGTTTTTCTTTTTGTATATAGAGTTATGGATTTATTTGTGTGTGTGTGTCACATTCTTCCAAAGCAGTGTGCAACGTATATAGCACTTCACAAAGCACATCGAAGTTGCTGGTCATGTCATAAACTACTGAAGGCTTTAAAAAAAACGTAGCATGAAATTGCAATATCCCTCCCCCGCCTCACCTCGGGCAAACTGCAGGAACATTTAAACACAAATTATGTGTTTCAATTAATTATGCATTTTATTATAGGGGCCCTAGGGTTTCTGGGGGAAAGAGGATGATTCAAGCCTGTTTAAAAGACAAGAGTTTCTCTTGCTGTTCAATGCGCCTTTTGCTATTTTTATATGTATTATATTACAGCTTAGTTGGGCGATGATGATGTTGCTGTGTTTAAAGAATAACAAAAAGTCAGTTAGTCACAGCTTGCTAAATTTTATTGCTGCTTTCTAAGGAGATAATCTGCAATAATGGCATCATCTATTCTCTTATTATAATGGTAGCCTCATTTGTATCCATTACAGTTGCCAGTTTTCCTGTTTGCATGACTCATGGCTCAATTAAGCGTGTTGCTTTTGGGGCCAATATTTGCAGTTTGATGGGGATGCCCAATAAGTTTGCAATCAGAAGATGCCAGGATCCTTTGTAGCCAATAGCTAACAAAGACACATTTCTTAGGACAGTGATGGCTAACCTTTTTGTCGTTGCATGCCAAAAGCACATGTGCATGCCCGCACCCATAATGCAATGTGTATGCGGCTTCCCTGGGGCCCCAGCACCCGCACATGCTAGCCCCGCACATGCGTGCACAACCCCCTGCACTCCCCGCCTCCCTATGCATGTCCTCCCCCCACCCATTTTTTGCTTCCAGGTTGGTGCAGGAGGCTTTCCAGGCCCAAAATGGGGCACAGGGGGACCTTGCATATCCCCCCGGCGCCTCGTTTTGGTTTCCAGGTTGGTGCAGGAGGCCTTCCAGGATCCAAAGGAGCACGAGGGCACTGCATGAGGCCCCCAAAATGCAATGCGAGCATCTCCCATGCATGCAACCTGGCCCCCCGAGCATATGCGGCAGAGACCCAAAGACTAGCTGGCCGGTGGGAGATGCGCACGCATGCACAGTGGAGTTGGGCTGGGGCAACAGCTGGTGCACCCACAGAGGGCTGCTTGACAATTCACTATGCTCTGAGTCAGTTTGGAGCTTGAACCCAATCCTTTGTCAAACCTTGCAGAATTCCTCTTACTTCCCCTTCTAGCTGTGTTGTTTGACTTTGAATACCTGTGTCCCTGCAGGTCAATTTCCTCAAGCAAGGATGTGGGGAGGATAAAATCTGCCAAAGCAACCTGCAGCTGAAATACAAGTTCCATTCTCGTGTTGATGATGCTGTATTCCAACCTCTACCCAGGTATGAACAAAATCTAAATTCCTATTGGATGGTAACAGTTGATGTTATATCTCAAGATTCCCTTAGGATCTAGAACTATCAATGTAGCTGATGTACCAAAGAAGACGGGCAGCCCTCCCGAGCTCTGTTTTGGGCTGTGATGGCCTCCTGCAGCCCTCTGCCAGCAAAAACGGAGCTCAGGTGGGAGGGTGCATGCAGCCCCCCAAGCTCTGTTTTCACTGGCAGAGGATTGCCGGAGGCCATCGCGACACAAGTGACGTCAAGCTGGTCATGCCCCCCTCACCCTCCCGAGGTCAAACACAACCCTGATGCGGCCCCTGGCTTAGGTTAACAAGAGCCAATCCAATTAGAAACTCTCATTTCGACTGTTTCCTAACTTACCGTAATTGCATTAGATCAATGTTTCAATTATGACCTTTGTTTCTTTCCTCCAGAGGTGATGACGGCTTGGACGTTTTTTCCATGAGCGATCAGAAAGGCATCGCCCTGGGAATCTCTATCACCAACTTTCCTTCCGTCGCTGATGAGCCACAGCGGGATGGAGACGATGCCCACGAAGCCATGCTGCTTATCTCACTGCCATCTACTTTGACTTACGCTAGTCTGCGGCACTACAATGCAACGGTACCTTTTGGAAAATGGTGCATGGGGTAGCCCATGGGGAGAGTCATGGGAAGGGCCAGTCTGGGGAGGACCGCTTGACTGCCAGAAGCCTAACGATGTTGGAGGGATGGCAGTGTCCCCTGAGATGGAAAGCTGAGTGAAGTTTAAAGACGCGGTTCTCAAGGGACTGCATGACACAGTGGAACAGATTGTTAAACACTGTACAACATCTGGGTTTGAGAATTAGCGGTGCTGTAGGTGGGATTTGAAGAAGGATTCCAGCTGGGCTGGCATGTTGGTGCTAGGCGTTACAACACAGAGATGGAATGTATAGCTCTGTGGGCTATGACTAAAGATATTATTGTTAAGCAGGCAGAGGCAAGGGGAGAATGCTTCTGGAGGCAGGGAGGGTTGTACCAGGATAACAGAGACCCATAGAGAGTTTCATAATTATAAAGCCCAGAAGTTATGAGGATGAGGATAGGGCCAAATGAGAGTTGCATTGGAGCATTCTCAGTTTTAGAGGAGAAATGGATAGAGTAGGATTGTGCTTGCATTATTTAAAAAAAAGCACCGGCAAGTGTGATTTTGAACAATGGTATCATTCTTTTTTAAAAAAAACAAACATATTTTTTAATGTTTTTACAAACACATTGTTGTGTTTGAACAGTGTGGAACCAGAGTTACATTTTAGTACAAGTAAAACAATACCCTTCATATTCAACACAATTAACAATCTTATAGACTTTTACTAGTAATATACACATTTTGTTGAATTGTAATCTTTCCTTAATTATTCAACATTTCAATATATTGTGGTTGGGTTTTTTTTTTTGGCCAATCTCCATATTCTTATTTTTTTTCCTTTTTTTTCTGGAAAAGTTTTTTTTTTTTGTTCTCTATATGCAATTATAGGCATACGTTCATATAGTTATTATTCTTTTTTACATTCGTCATTCTTACACATTTATCATTCCATTTACAGGGCTATAATATACCATTAGGGTTGCTTTGTTTTCCATGCCAATCTCCATATTCCTGATATCACTCCTTCTACTACAGATCTGTAGTAAACCAACGGTATCATTCTGATAATGTCATAGAAGTGCTACTGCTTCTTCCTCTGGGGTTAGAAGCACTTTCAGGGCTCTGTGTATTCATTCAGATGCAGATTCAGAATATTTAAATGCCTTATTCATATAGTTTGAAGAAAGGTAGATAATCTATCTTGAAATTCTTGATACTTTCTCAGATGCATGAACAGTCTCACACAAGCGAGGAAAAAACAGGCTACACAAGTTCCTAACGTTCTGTTAGGTCCAATCTTGGCTATATTTTTCTCCATTCCCTCGATTGCCAGATTTTGGAAGAGTAAGATGCTGGTACATAAGGATCCAGATATACAAAGACTGATTGTAGTTGAACCTCTCTTACTTTTCATAGGAGAAGATCCCAACCTGTGTATCTAACACTAATGCTACACATGTGGAATGTGAACTTGGCAACCCCATGAAACGTGGAGCACAGGTGAAGGGCGGTTCCTCTTTGTTACTCTCTCTGCAAAACAGAGTTTCCTTCACTCCTCTAGAACTCTTTCTTCCAACCCTCTTTCTTCTCTTCTTTCTACCTCCAGTTTCGGTTCTACCTTGTTCTGAGTACCTCAGGCATTACCTTGGAGACCACAGAACTGGAAGTAAACCTAGAATTGACAACGTAAGTCATTTCCTTCTGAAATCTCTTCCAAAAACCACCTTGTTTCTCAGGATTTAAGGAATGTTTTAAGTCTTCCTTGCTTATGTAACAATAGTCTGCTTCCTTCAAGGTCATCCCCTTGGCTCTCTACAGATCATGCCCATGTGTTCAAATACATCCCTGGCCCTTTCTTTATGTGCACTGCATGTGAAGAGGAGTGGAGTTTTAATTGTGTGGTTGCAATCACAGTTCTGGTATTTTTTATTCCTCTGCGGGTGATCCCCATTCCCTACACCAGTGATGGCTACCCTTTTTGCCATCATGTGCTGAAAGTGTGCGCACCTGACCACCACCACCACCCCGCGTTCCCCATGCACATGCACGCTGCACTCTCCCGTGCCCTGTTTTGAGTCTAGCAGGCCTCCCTGAAGCCTCCTGGGACCAAAAACTGGGTGCGGTGCTACCCCCCCGCCATTCCCACCTACCCACCACACATGCACACAAGACCACCCTGCCTCCTCTGCACATGCATGCGCATCTCCTGCATGTGCCCCGCACATGCACAGCAGAGGTCTCAAAATAAGCTGACCGGCGGGAGGAGAGCGCGCATGCGTGGTGGAGCTGGGGCGACGACTCGCATGCCCACAGAGGGGGCTCCGTGTGCCATCTGTCACACGCTCGCCATAGGTTCGCCATCAATGCCCTACACAATTTAATCATGCTAGGGGACTAAGTAAGATCCAAATATTCCCAAGCCACAGTTTGGATTTCATTGAGTTTTCTATATTTAGGAGAGCGGAGCTTCTTCAAATCGAGTTTGCATGGGTGTCAGGAAGCAAGTTGAATACGAGTGGCAGAAATTGACCTGTCCCCTCGACAAAGGCAGGATATGAACTAATAAACACAAATCAATGCACACAATCTTACCCTGCTGAACTCCTACATTTCCTTCCTCACAGGATCTCCGAACAGCCTACGTTGGCCCCAGTGGCAGCTCGAGCCCGAGTGATCATGGAGCTTCCTCTCTCAATTACTGGGTAAAAACAACTTGGGAAGCATTTGTTTTGCCCCAAATAATTAGGCCTTTTTTTTCCTCCCTCAGGTTAAAATAATGCTAATAGCCAAGACTCTCTTCACACCAGTGGTGGGATTCAAATTTTTTTACTACCGGTTCTGTGGGAGTGGGTGGGTGTGGCTTGATGGGTGTGGCAAGGGAAGGTTACTGCAAAATCCCCATTTCCTCCCGATCAGCTGGGACTTGGGAGGCAGAGAATAGATGGGGCCAGGGCCAGTCAGAGGTTGCTTTTACCGGTTCTCCGAACTACTCAAAATTTCTGCTATCGGTTCTCCAGTACTGGTCAGAACCTGCTGAATGCCACCTCTGCTTCACATGGCTATTAAAAATGACTTGAAAGAAGTTACCTTTTTCATTCAGTCAAACAGCCTGGGACTGGGATGGTGAACCTTTGGTCAGAAATACTTGACATTTGACATTTTCTGAATGTCAAAATTTCAGAAAATGCCTACCTTGATTCTGCTGGAGTGTCTCACACCCACATACACACACACTCACACCCACATACACACACATGGACAAAAGAGAAACACTTCCTAAGAAAAGAGTGATAAATAACATTAAATTATTTAAATTTACCATTGAATAGATCATCAAACAAATATTTACATAGGTCTAAATATTTTTTGAAATGCCTATCTGAGGCAGCTTCGAGATGCCCGAGGCCTGGAAACTTTGGAGAATGCTCTTGCAGGCCTTGCGGCCTCAGAAAAGAGTGAGGAAACCCCATTCTCATATGCTTCTTGGAGGTCTTGAAGGCCTCATGAGACCAGGCCTTCTCCTGCAACTTCCAGAGGGTCCAAAGGCCTGGCACATCACCAAAAATGGCATGGTGTGTCTCCAATGACACGTGTGTCATCAGTGGTCTAGAACTATCTGGGATGTGGATGACTGACTTTCTAGCTCTCCATCCCTTGAGACCTTTATCCATCTCTCTGCAGGCTGCCCGAACCAAAGCAACTGTTTTTCAGTGGGGTGGTCAGGGGTGAAAGTGCCATGAAGAAGGAAAGCGACGTGGGCAGCCCGGTGAGCTTCAGTGTGATGGTGAGTGATCCTGATCCCTTCGGAGCAGAGATGTAGTATCATGAATACAACACCTTTATGTTGTAGTCACCTCAGGGGTAGCATTCACTTATCTTCCCTACCGGTTTGTAAATGTGAGTGTGCGGTTCCTGTATTTTCACTTTATAAAGCCCCACTACAAATACTGAATTAGGGAGATGTGATCGACTGTGAAAATATGATCACCTGAGTTGCTTATCTCTTTCTTTGCCTCTACTAGGTCTCAAACAGAGGCCAATCCTTGAGTACCCTGGGCTCTGCCTTCCTCTACCTCATGTGGCCTTATGAAATTTCAAATGGAAAATGGCTTCTCTATCCCCTTAAGATGGAGTTGTTGAGCCATTCCCAGCATCGTTCAACCTGTACCCCTAATCCCAACCCCCTGGGCCTGGCTCTGGTAAGTACCATGGATTCCAGATAGCAGTGGAATACATTGGCTAGCTAGTGAGAATTGTGGACATCCTTCTCTTACTTTTAAGGGCAGATATTAGGAGTGCCAAATTCCAGGCACTCTCCACTGTTTATAATATCAAAAGCACTCTTAAAGGAATTTATGATTTCCCCCCTTTCAAATATTTGCTGTTTCTTTTTGCGAGTATATTTGCTCTCTGTAACACAGATGCTTCCCATTCAGGGCATCCATCTGCAAAAGATAAATGTCATTTTTGTAGGAATTATTATTGTAACTCGGTTGGATAAATTCATTATCCAGAAACCTAAATATATCTCAGTTGTGCACTGTTTTCAAAAGGACAATCCATTTCATGTTCAGTTAGAATTCTGTCCATTGCATGTTTTCCTCATGGAAAAGCTAGATCTAGCTCTGTTCCTGCAGCCCATGGACCAATTTCAGATCGCCTCTACCTCCATCTACTTGCATCTTTTCCAGCCAGTTCCCCATTGACTTTCTGGGAAGCTGGCAAAAAAGATTACAAATGGCGATCGCATGATTGCAGAGCACTTGGCAACCAGTCGTATATGTGAGCCCATTGCCAAGAACCCAAAATTAGCTCACGTGACAGGGGAGGGAACAGCAATATTTTATGGGCCGTAAATCACTTTTCTGAGGTCCTTGTAAGTTTGAATGGCCTTAGATGACCGGTCATACGTCAAGTAGTAGCTGTAGTGTAATATTAGCACAACAATGGTTGGATGATGACAGAAGAAGCTATAAATCACGAATGGGGGAATAACTGTAAGATCCATTAAAAACATTAATACACATTTATTGATTTGCTTATTTGTTTTTTTCAAGAACCTTTATAACTTTCAGCCCCTGAACCTCTCAAAACAGCTTATGTACCAGTAATAAAAATGACGGGCTGACAAACTGAAAAAGACATGACCAAAAGAAAATGGGAGGAGAGGGGGAAGGAAGAGGGAAGAAGAAGAAGAAGAAGAAGAAAAAGCCAATCCAGGAACTAATCCTTGTCTTTTTGCAAACCAGTTATCTGCAAATTCGTTTTGTTGAGAACAGAAAGTAGCAAATGTTTGCAGTGGCCCTCATCCAATTGTTGTTTTTCAGGAACCACCTCCTCAAGGAAGGAAGAAACGTGAGACTGAACAGGCAGAAATGTCCAGTCCATCACTGACTTATTGGAAAGGACGAAAAAATGCTACCTTAGTAAGTGAAGCTTGTGTGTATTCAACACCACCTCTGTGAAAATTCCCTGAAAGCAGTTAAATTGCTCTGCATGCCATTTGGTGTCTCCCTGACCATCACCGGGAATTAGCGGCAAAGGTACAGGGAATCATCTAAAGATGACAACACTGTGACTTTCTGAAAAAGAGCTTTCAGAAGCTGGACTTAGAAGAGAAATCATGGGTTTTTTTAAAAAAAAAATTAAATACAAATACAGCTGATCTCCCCTTTACAGTGACTCTAGGTGGCCTACAGCATAATAAAAAGATTATTAAAAAACAATTAAAAATTGAGAAAAAATAAAACTTGGCTCTGTTGGCTGGCCAGAGTCCTGATTGATGCACTCTATGCTGTTGTGGCTGATGGAATAGAGAGAAGATCCCCAAGGCTAAAAAAAAAAACCAAGAGGACAGGTGACATGGGGGTGGGGATCTTCTCTCTATCCCATCAGCCACACCAGCATAAGACTGTGGCAATTAGGGCTCTGGCCAGCCAACACAGCCAAGTTTTAAGGCTCTTATAAAAGGCCAGGAACGTGGGAGCTGACCTGAGCTTGGACAGAAGAATATTCCAACGGGTGGGGGTCACAGCAGGATAGGCTTTTCTCCTGGACCCTGCTAGCCAAAATTCTTTGGCAGATGGGATCCAAACTAGGCTTCTTCTGCTGGAGAGAGTGGGACAGTTCCTCAAATACCCCTGAACCCATGCCATAAAGGGCTTTAAAGTTGATAACCAATATCTTGAACTGGACCTGGAAGCAGACTAGCAACTAGTGCAGTGTGCACAACAGGGGTGTTACATGTGCCACCTAAGAGGCCTTCAGAACTGTATTCTGTAAGAGCCGCGGTGGCCCAGTGGTTAGAATGCAGTATTGCAGACTAACTCACTGCTCACTGCAGGAGTTCAATTCCCACTAGTCTCGAGGTTGACTCAGCCTTCCATTCTTCCGAGGTGGGTAAAATGAGGAGCCAGATTGTTGGGGGCAATAGGCTGACTCTGTGCTCCACTTAGAGAGGGCTGAAAAGCACTGTGAAGTGGTATATAAGTCTGAGTGACATGGCTATTGGTGTACTGGTTGTAGCTTCTGAATACACTTCAAGGGTAGCCCAGTGTAGAGCACCATACAGAGTGCTACGTAGTCTGTAGCTATTGCAAAAATCAAACTCTCTCCCGCCTTCCTTATTACTCAAATTTTCTGGTCAAAGACTTTGGCGCGGATATTCTCGGCTACAGATTCAACACGCTTAACGTGTTTTTTCTCGAGTCCTGGAATTGGCAGAAAAATATTTTAAGAAAACATGTGCTGTCCCAATGACCAAAATGCAGTCTACTTGAGTAATGAAGATTGCAACTAGTCTGATCCTTAAGCTTAATGAGGGACAGTTTATGGGTAGCAGTTGGTGAATTTCTTGATTTCATTTATTCAGTGCATTGGGAGGACTCACATTCCTGCTCCAACTCATAAACCAATAAGGCAGGCAGAATTGTTTTTCCCCCCCAGATTGGCTCTGTCTCCAGTGAGAATTAGTTCTTTAATGACTAAAAAGGCTCAGCAATGTTTCAGAAAAGGATCAAACATGTATTTTGAAATGAGATGATCTTCCAGAAGAATTTAAAACCCATTCATATAAGGAGTTTGCATAATGCCTGAAGGGCACTTTGCTGGATGGGTATTAGGAAAATAAATACTTACATGGAAATCAGGCATTATTACACAGTCCAAGTCTCAATGGTCATGGAGGCAGTGTCCAGTGACCAGACAGAAAGAGACATAGCCACAGCAAAAGTAGACAACAGGAATTGGGCAGATCTTGACCACATCATTTCTAAAATATTTTTTTATTTATCTCCAAAGTTAAAATTACAAAATAGAAAGGGGGGAGGAACCATCTGGGTTTTTTTTCTTGTGGTTTTGACCATATAATGCTTGATATCGTGAAAAACAGCATTATGGATAGTTCCTGTGGGAAAGTCTTGGGTTGGGGAAGGGAGAAAAACACTTACAGAACAGAGCCTGTACAGAACTGCCTCTGTGGTAGGCTGTGGGATAAGTCGAAGGTGAGATCATGAGGATGTAGTCTCTAAAAAATGGTGAACAAGCTATCTTTGTTAATGGAACATAAAGAGAAACTCCTGGAATTCATGAAGTCTGTAAACTTATTTTTTTTCTGAATGTAAAAACATTCAGGAATCAAATGGCTTCAAGTAAAAAATGGGCAAACTTTGGTGGCCAAGGACTGATTTTTTGGGGAGTGGGTGGGAAGAGACGATTGGTAGAATGAGTTAGGAGAATGGGAATGCATTATTATAGAAATGGCTGGTTTATAGTAATATATAAAAATAATGTTGAGGTTTTATGCTATTACCTCTTTCTACTGCACCAAAAGGAGTCGGAAATCAACTTTTTCTTTCTTTTTCATTTCTGCATTTTCCCCTTTCCTTTCCCCTCTTTTATTTTCCCCTTATTTTCTGTTTGCATTTTATATTGTATTTTGATAAACTATTTTTTTAAAATAAAAAAGGAGAATGTGAATGTATGTGTCTAAATCTGCCTAATTTCGACTTACCCTGTTATCTCCAGCTGTTACCTATGTTATAACAGACAATTGTCAACTTTCAGAAATCGTAGCCAAAATGGGGTCTAAAGGGGTCCAAGTGGGCCACCCTTGCATTAAGTGAATCCTGGGCTAATGAACAGGCTATTGTGATTACAGTCAGAAAGAGTCACGAAAGGCGGATGCAAAGCTATTCCAGTGAAGGGCCCTTTATAGAAAACACTGCCACCTGGGAGAAGGATATCTCTGCTGTAGACAAGATTGTCAGATAGTCTTTCCCTTCCTGACTCTTAATATCCTCAATCACATTTTCCCCCCTCCTGCTTCAGGATTGCGTGTTGGGCACTGCTCGATGTCTGCTATACAAATGCCCCCTCTACAGTTTTGAACGTTCAGCTGTGCTCACCATCTGGGCCCGTCTCTGGAACAGCACCTTCCTGGAGGTTAGTGTGACTCCCCCTGTTGGATGTTAGAAGAACAGAATCAGATGTGAACTGATAGACCCAAAGGGCATTTCCTTACAGACAGTTGTCCTGTTCTGGAGTTGAAGAAAAATATGTTTTAATGTATTAGCATATTTTTGGTGCTCTGTAATCAAGCTCCGTTGAGCCTCAGCAGCAAAGCTAGGAAGCACTGCTGTCCTTGCTGATTTAATGCAAGATAATTTCAAGTTGTGGTAGGTTTATTTCCCAGTGTCTTCTCCCCACCCAATATCTGCTGATGAGAAAAATAGAATAGAATAGTAAGAACAGAATAGAATTCTTTATTGGCCAAGTGTGATTGGACACACAAGAAATTTGCCTTTGGTGCATATGCTCTCAGTGTACATAAAGAAAAATAAAATACATTCATCAAAAATCATAAGATACAACACTTAGTGATAGTCATAGGTTACTAATAAGCAATCAAATCATACTAGGAAATCATACTTTATAAAACAATATTAATTGTAAAGATACAAGCAATATGGTTATATTCATAAGTGGGAAGAGATAGGTACCAGGAAGGATGAGAAGAATAATAGTCAGTCATCATGAATCATCAGTCACTCCCTACAATATCTTTATGGGATCTTCTGTAGCTTTGTCAACGTTGTGGCTTGTAGTACTTTACCCCAGGGTTTTTGAACTCCATATCACATAGCAAGTAATACATGGGAATAAGTACAGCTTGCATTCTTTGTGATGTTAGAACTAAGAGACTGTGCTTTTCCCTGTAGGGTAGTTGGGTGGCTCTTGTCTATGCTGAACCCTGTTCCTTTTCCTCCTAGGAATTTGCTCATATGACATCAGTAGACGTGATTGTTCGTGCCAACATCTCAGTGAGCTCCACTATTCGTAACCTGGTCCTAAGAGATGCCACGACCCAGGTGGTGTAGCCTTACCGCAACTTATTTCTCCTTTATGTTTTCCTTGCTTAACGTAGACAAAAATTGCAGCGCTTTAGCATCATTTCGCCCAGCCTGTTGTCCTCCAAATGCCTTGGCCTCCCATTTTGATAATTTTCAGCTTATAAGGTAAAACAGTATGCCGACTGAAGCTCATGGGAACTGAGGTAACACACATCTGGAAGGGACCAAGCCACAAAAACTGCATGGTGTCCATTTCCTTCCTTCCGGAATCACTTACTGCTCCTGAATTAGAAAGGAGAGAAATGTTACTAAAATCATTAAGTGCCAGATTTTGGAGAAGGCTTCACAAAGCAGTGATTCCCGTTAAAAGAACAAGACTCTGTAAACCGCTTAGGGCTGTATAAGCATTATGAAGCGGTATATAAGTCTAAGTGCCATGGCTATTGCTAAAGGGGCTCTGAGGCCAAAAGGGAAGGTGGACCAAATCAACCTCTTCAATGAGCTATGAGATTTTGTATGTAAAAGAAGAACAACAAACTGTAACGGCTATTTCATTAACAGTAGTGTAACCTGTGTTCCCACTTACACGTTTCACACTTTCCAACAATGTCTCTTCCCCCAGATCCCAGTGACTGTCTACTTGGATCCTGTTGTGGCCTTGACCAGAGGTGTGCCCTGGTGGATTATCCTCATTGCAGTACTAGCCGGAATCCTAGTACTGGGCCTGTTAGTCTCCATCTTATGGAAGGTGAGCTGGCTAGAGAAAGAGCCAGTGGTGGCTGCTGAGAGGGCCTCTTGTCCCTGCACAGCCTTGATACCAAGGCAAATTGTATCTACAAACATGCATGCATTTTACATGTCACATACATGTCACTCCAGTCAAGCAGATAGTTCCAAGTTTTATTATATCCCGAAGCCGCCATAATTGCGGTCTAACCGTATCTTCTATTTCATGGTGATTATTTCTACTGTAGCCATCCATTCCCTGGAGGCCTCTCTTTGTAGCTGAAATGTCCCAGTGATTATTTCCTTCCAGAACCAATTGTTTGCTAGGATTCACGATATCCGGCAGGGCAGGGGTCTCCAACCTTGGAACTTTACGACTTGTGGACTTCAACTCCCAGAATTCCTCAGCCAGATGCTGCAGTGGTGGGTTTCACAATTTTTTAGAACCTCTTCTGTAGGTGTGCCCTGCTTTGTGGGAGTGGCTTGCCGGCCATGTGACCGGGTGGGAGTGGCTTGCCAGCCATGAGACTGAGTGGGAGTGGCTTGCCAGCCATGTGACTGAGTGGGGAGTGGCTTGGCAGTCATGTGACTGGGTGGGCGTGGCCAACTTGTAAAATGTGGTGAAACTCACTTAACAATGCTCTTGCTTAACAACCAAAATGTTGGCTCAGAAACTC
This sequence comes from Natrix helvetica, assembly GCF_964273705.1. NCBI lineage: Eukaryota > Metazoa > Chordata > Lepidosauria > Squamata > Natricidae > Natrix > Natrix helvetica. The sequence continues at coordinate 229,203,892 of NC_138548.1, forward strand.
TGGCATTTGAAGGACGCAAGTCTTAAAGCTGTCAAGTTACAAGACTCTTGCACCCCTAATCCTTTAGAAAAAAAAAACCCAGGGGTGTTCAAACTTGACAGCTTTAAGACTTGTGGACTTCAACTCCCAGAATTCCTCCTCTCGCTCTTCATCTTGATGATGTGAGGACGGGCGGGGGAGGGAGCTGGAACCAGTTCTAAACGGCACTGTAGATTTGTGGAACCTCTTCTATAGGAGAGGTTAGAACTGGCAGGAACCCACCCCTGAGATGCTGGCTGAGGAATTCTGGGTGTTGAAGTCCACAAGTCGTAAAGTTGCCAAGGTTGGAGACCCCTGTGCTAGGGAAAGGAGTATCTGTTGATAGGAGTCTGAAAACTCCCTTGGGGAGCTTGGTGGGGAGATGGTATCTGCTTGAATGCCTCCATGGACTCTGATGGGCATTTAAAGGAAGGCTTCACCTTGAGGAGCAGAAGCGTAGTAAGCCTGCTAATACTATTCCTACTTCTCCCAACTCCCAGTGTGGCTTCTTCAAGAGGACCAGCCAGGTCTCCAAATACTCCACAAACTATTACCGGGCCAGGCTGGCGATACAGCCATCTGATGCAGACAGGCAGGCCATGGAGGCCTAGTGGTAATGCCTGGTCTCACCTACCTAACTGCTCCTCCCCCTGTGTGTGTATTGGAGTGTGTGGGAGCACCGATGACACAGAAATAGCAAGTAATGGAATGCGGTTCCTGTAAGCCCCCCCCCTAAGAGTACTAGTGCATGTTGTGTTCACAAACAGCAATCCCATTGCCTGTGTCCCCAAGCATATATGGAAGCATGTCTGCAGGACTTGGCAGGATCCTAACAGATATGAGGGTTTACAGTCCTCGTCTGCATGTGCTATTGCTCTCTGGGATGCAACAATATTAAAGGTCACACGGCTGTAACTCAACAGTTGTGTTACATCATGTAACACAATGTAATTCAATATTGAATGCAGTACAACAACAGGTGGATTATTAAGGGCATTGTGAACAGTTGGCAAAGCCTAGAAACTTTACAAGCATTGGCAAGATGTGTATATGCACAACATAATTCTGAATCTATCTGGGGGCATGAAAGGTGTGCTTATAAAGCATGAAGGACATTAGTTCCAATAGAAGAGAATATTTAACAGAATAACAGAAGGGGCCTTGGAGGTCTTCTAGTACAGCCCCTTGCTCAGGCAGGAAACCCTACACCATTTCAGACAAATGGTTGTCCAATCTCTTCTTAAAACCTTCCAGCGTTGGAGCATTCACAACTTCTGGAGGCAAGCTGTTCCACGGATTAATTGTTCTCAACGTCAAGATATTCCTCCTTAGTTCTGGGTTGCTTCTCTCCTGGATTAGTTTCCACCCATTGCTTCTTGTCCTACCCTCAGGTGCTTTGGAGAATAGCTTGACTCCCTCTTCTTTGTGGCAGCCACTTAGATATTGGAACATGGCTATCATGTCACCCCCCAGTCCTTCTTTTCATTAAACTAGACATGCCCAATTTGTAGCTCAGAGTTGAACTGTAGAGTCCTTGGTGCTCTCTTAGCTTGATTGTTTTTGTTCATTACCTGGCTAACATCTTCAGTGTAGAAGAGAGTAGGTTTTGTTCTCTCTTTATATACAGTAGCTTGCTGTATCAGTGTTAGTGGGGGGTAATGTTTTCTCTTGAGTTGTTGTCATATCTACTGCTTGTATTGCTTATTGCCTGATTGCTTGTTTGGTGTTAATCAGTGTTAACATTATTATTACTCCAATGTTTGTACATAAGTCACATTCAAGAATATACTTCTGGGGCTGGATAGATGGGTGGAGCAGGACTAATGGATTGGGGCTTCAGTTGAAACCCTTCTGAATGGGGCTAAAGAACAAATGGGTAGCTATAAACAGTAGCCAGGAAGAGCTGTATTAACACAATACAGGGCCTTCTAGTGGCATCTTTCCCAAGGCCCCATAAATCTTGAGTTATTGCATGGTGAGAAAGAACACGAAAGATGCCTAGGAACATTGACAGTATATAAGGATACATTCCAATGTTTCCAGTGGATGGGAGCAACTCTTAATAATTTAATTTTCATCTAAACCAACTCTATCTGCATTCTTGCCACCATCTGTAAAATGATGTACATTTGATCTGGCTGATTTTTCATAAGAGCTACAGGACTCTGTTGGGCAGGAAAGAATTGTTGTTCCCCATAATTCTAGTCATTAATGAAGTATACACTAAAATACAAAAACTGGGATATGGGAGTCAGCATCTAGTTTGAGGCTAGGAGAACACAGAGGAGGGGATCTGAATATCATTGCAAAAGGATAAATTTAAGGTGAATGAATCCTCCTGCCTATACATGTGTCAGAGATCTTGATAATAGATCAGTCCTCTACACTCATCCCTTAAAGTCACCCTCCCTTATTTGCAGTCCAAACTGGAAATGTGATTTTTTTAAAAAAACCTCTAATAATATTTATTAGAAGGATATTGGGGTTATAATCCAAGTACTCTTATTTTTATACAGGGCATCTATATATAGATAATTTAGAACAGAAAAAACATGTGTCATTTCCTCTCATTGTTTTGATGAAGGTGGCTGGAAGCTTGTCCAATTTTTTGGGAGGGCAAGACAATATACGTCTGTTCCTTATTTTTCTTAGTGCGAAAAATAACCCACCCACTTCCCCCTCCAGTGTATTGGATTTCTGTTCTCAGAATTTTTCCAGAAGTTGACAGAGGTTTGTGACAGTTGAAATCCCAACACAATTTGAGGGTCCCAAAAGCTCTTATGTTCTAAAACAGGGTTCTCCAACCTTGGCAACTTTAAGATACGTGGACTTCAACTCCCAGAGTTGAAAGCTGGCTGAGGACCTCTGGGAGTTGAAGTCCACATGTCTTAAAGTTGCCAAGGTTGGAGACCCCTGTTCTAAATGCATGGTGTGCACTGAATGCTTCCATCCCACTAGGTGAAGTGTGAATAGGTGCTGGAGTGAACCTAGGGCAGTTGATGGGTGGAGCTTATGGCTTGACCGCCGAACTCAAAAACCCGTCTCCTAGCATTCATGTGGTAATGGAAGGCAGTGCCAACCTCACTGAATTCCCAAAACGGCTTCCTCTCTTCCAGCTTGGTTTCTTCAAACGTGCCCACTACGAGAAAGCCAATCTACCCCAGTACCATGCGATCAAGATTCCCCGCCAGGAGCGCCAGCTTTTTCACGAGGAGAAGACAGGCACCATCACCAAGAAAGACTGGGTCACTAGCTGGAGTGGAGACAGTGACGGCCACATTCCCGTCTCCACCTAATTCCTTCCCTCCCCTTGCACGTTCCTGGTGATAAGAAGACTGCTTCTTAAGGGGGGACCTTTTAGTGGCACCAGCCGAGCTCACTGGAGCTGTGCTCTTGGCGTGCTTTCCTCTCTACGTGTTGTGCAGGCACTGGATGACCTTTTCAGGGGAGGTACAACAGACCCTTGGGGGAACTGATGCTTAACGGTGGCGGTTGTGCCGATGGATTTGACAAGGCCAAACCTTTGAAGAGTTTTTACTTCCAGGGATTTTGCATTTTCTTGTAAAGCTGAGCAGTATCTGATGAGAAAAAAAAAGAGCTAGCATCTGTCTGAAGAAATGCTCTCTCGGTCATCAACCAGAGGGAAAAGACCATTGAATTGCGCACTCTGATGTTGAGAGCTGGAACTGCATCTACCTTTGGGTGTGTGTGAGCCATCGAGTCGACCTCGACTCTAAAGACAAGTCCCCGCTATTTTCTTGGCAACATTTTCAGAAATGGCTTACTGGTACCATTTTTTTTCTACAGCCAGGGACACCACTGCAAGAACAGCAGGAATATGCCGCAGGATCTGGTCCTTTGAAAATGAGGAGCATGTGGGTTGCTTGAGCAGCATACAGGGCCTCAAAGCCTCTGTGTGTGAGTGTGTGTGTGTGTGTTGTGCGTGCATGCGCACACAGGTCTATGCGCATGCAGAGGATGAGAGAGTGACAGAAACTGCTGCCTTTTGAGCATGATTGCTGCCTTCCTGTCATCTTTTTAGTAGTTTTCATTGTCTTAATTCATATTAGAAGCATATTCAGTTGGATGTGATAGGACAGGCTTTCAATATCAAAGGTTCTTATTACTATGTTTAAAGACAACACTAAACTATGTCTCGGTTGCTTGTCTTCTTCCATGAAAAAAGATAAGGCTCCAGAGGCCCATCCCTATCCAATCATAACAGATGTCTGTCTTGTTTCTCTCTGTGTCATAAATAAACACACATATGCACACATCTCTCTACCCACTGATTTCCTTCCTTCCCTTCCTCCTTCCTTTCCTTTTTCTTTCTTTTCTTCCCTTCTCTTCCTTTTCTTTCCCATCAGCCTACCTCATCAGCTTACTGTGAGGTTAGAGCTGGTAAGCAATGCTTATCAGAAAGGTCAGATGAATTTTGAATAGCAGAACCAACCAACCTCAAAGGAAGGTCATACCCAAAACATGAAGCTCAATTCCAGCAATTACTATGCCTGCTCATCCACACTGTCTGGCCTTTATGCTTAATGGAGATGCAAAACCATTTTTATGCCACAAAACAACAGCAATAATAAAGTTCAAAGAGGAATTGCTGCATGTGATAGAGGCTGGGCTTCTCATCAAAACTATTAAACAGCTCCACTACTTTAGTATCCTGGTGTGTATATTTAATGACTTTTATGACAGATATGTCTTTAGAGGCTACTTTTCATTGAGGCATTATATTATCCAAGTCACCATTCACTCATAAGATTAAATCAATGTGGTTTGGTTTTGATTTAACAGGACGTGTGAACTAGTCCATTATAGCTGTATATGCAAACAGTGCTACGTAGCTCGCTCAACAAACAGTGCTTTAAGAAATCTATTTTAGTTTTATACTTTTTAATTGCAACTGTTGTTTCCCACTCCGGGGGACAAAAAAGCTCTGAGGCCAGCTTTGATTTTATTGATAGGATTATCTCCGATGCTTTTCTCAAGTTTCTGTTCTAATGACATTTGTTCCTTAATGACGACATCAAAACAAGGAAATGTGCATCGCGATATGCTAATGCAAGCTCTTCCCTTTCATACTTGCATCAGGAGGTCACACAGAAACACATAAGGGGTGCAACTTGTATTGTAATGCTGAGACATGAGTTATGTCCATTGTTCCTCTTTGCAATTTTTAATGAAGGTGCCTACTGCCCTGTATGAACCGTTCAGGAAAATAAGCATGTTCTTAGGGTGCCAAGGGAAAGAGGTAGCCCAGTTTTTCCCCCCTTAGCTTTCATGCCTTTAATTCTTTCACTGCCATACTCAAATTTAGTTTTTGACACATTTGAGTCTTGTCACCTAAGCTCTGGAAGGGCTGAGGGATACCATTGTTGGCCTGTATTCAGCACATCTGGGTGCCTGTACTCTGCCTCCTAGAATTGTGACCATTTCCTTTCCGAATTACCCTTTGCATATATGAAATAACGTATGTTTCTCACTCATTTTCTACCTAAAAGACAAATTAGCAGAAACGTAAGAGCAGCTTTGCACAAACATATACTATATAGAAACTGGTCTTTGCTTAATAAGGACAGTGATCAGAACACAACTGGGGGGGGGGGGGAGGAGTTTCAAAAAAATTGAAGCATTTCTCAAATCACCTATACGGCGCATTACAGTCAGATCCAAAGCAAGAACCTGCAATAAACTCAGTGAACTGAAGCACTAGTTGTATTGTGAGTACGGCAAAACCCATCAATAATCCTGTGAAAATTGAAAAGTTATGGAGTATGCTATTCAATTAAGGTTGCATCTATTTGTTGTGGCCCGCCCGCAGCCAGCAGAGCTGGTAGCAGACTCAGACAGTGAGGGGTTGGGGAGGAACATGGGCCAGTCCTGGAGTCTCGGGAAGGCTCTGACGAGTGCTCTGCATCGGAGGCAGAGATGGGGCCAGGGCTATCTGACAGTTATCAGCTCCCTTCGGAATCAGATATCAGTGGGGCAGAAGAACAGCTGGAGCCTGTTCCCAGTGTATACATGTGCAGAGCTGCCAGGGGAAGGGAACAGCTAAGGAACAAGGGGTGACTCGGGAGTAAAAGCACAGGTGGACGGTGAATGGCCCCTCCCATAGGGAATAAAGAGGATGGAAAGGGGAGGGGAGTTTGCAAGAGACAATTTATTCAATTCATTAGAGTGAAGATCTGTTCCTGACTTCTTGTCTGCTACAGAGTAGCGTTTGGAAGATATTGGCCTGGCAGCTCTCCAAGCCTAATAAAGGTCTGTAGTTGTGAAATCTCTTGAAAGACTGTTGGCGGGACTTTGCTGGAGAGGAATTCACTTTAACCTAAATAAAAAAGGTTTTATCGGGACAAGGAGTCTGCTTCATGACCTTGGGAAGCATAGGTCAGAACACAATTTGACAATTTGCAGATGCCATATTCCTTTAAGGATAATGATTCCAAAGAGATTTCACATACATATTCTCACATATCACATACATTCCATTTTCCAGTGAGTAGTAAACTCTTTATATTTCAGAATTCATATATGAAATCTTGATCTCCAGCATTTATCTGCTATGAGTGTAGCCGCAAAATCAAATGCCTAACCTGAACCGGGAATAAGGAACCTTGTGCTTTGACAACAAGGGATTTGCAATATTGTTTTTAAACCTTTTTTCCATATTAGCAAATAGAAAGTCTGTAATTACCTTTTTGTCCTTTAGGGAAATAACTAATCCATATCTATCTGTCATATACCAGTTCATTTAGATCTCCCTAGTTATAAATCTGAGGAAAATATAACAAGCATAAGAATGCTGTATAAAACATTATTATATATAAATTGGCTTTGGTTGTGCCAATTTTCAGTATTCTGCAATATACTGTTGTTCAGAGGACATAACTTTAGTTTCACCAAAGGAGTGAGCAACCACTCTTATAGCAAAAAAAATGACACTGCTCTCAACCCTACTGTCTGCCCCCAGGAAAAAACCTGATCACTAAGAATAATTCCCATGGAAGCATTTTGGGAGAAGAGAACCGATTTCAAAATATTTGCCATGCTCAGCCTAATAAACTCATTAGATTTAAATAAATACAATGCAGATGAGAAAAAAAACAACCATGTCAGTGCTAAAGACATTGTAGGAAGGGAATCGTAACAGTTTATGGTAGCAAAAAAAAGTCTCATAGCACCTTTTCCATCTATAGCATTTTATTAAAATAAATGCCATAAAATTTGTTAGATGGAAAAGGTATTCCCAGATTCCTTCTGATTCTATTCCTGAACAATCAAGAAGATCAAGAAGCTATAATCTATTCAGAATATTTCAAGATGTTGCAAATAAGAGTTTAATGAGTGAGCGGGTGTGATTCCCTGCTGTTCATCTTGTCTAGCTATCACGCTATGCAAGTCTATATACTCTTAAAATCAGTCGTGCATATTCATAAATAATTGCACTTTGGTGCTTAGCCCTAAATAAAATTAGTTGCTATGGCATTATTAGCATCACGTATGCAGCGTGTGGCTGAGAAGGAAGATGACTAAAAGTAGTCACATTAATACAAGGATTTAAGACCAGACAGCTGCAAGGAGAGGGTCCTACAGCTTTTAAAAAACCAGTCCTGGTCTCAGAAGTGGCTCAAAAACTTCAGAAAACTTTGCTTGTAAAGCAGCTCAAATGCCTTCTCTACAGGGCAAAGAGATGATCTTCAAAGTATTTTTTGTGTGTGGTCCAACTATGTCCCTTATCAAAAGAATGATGAAGCAGGTTTAAACCTCCTTAATTTTGAATTAAAGATTATTGTAGACCAAACAAAAAAAAAGGGTGGGGAGGCTGTTAAAATACAAAATATTTAGGCAAAAATTTATAGCAAGAAGTCAATGCACCCGTATCATGTTCAGAGTCATCAATGCTATGGCACAGTATTTAGTCACTTTTCTAGGGACTTTGTTAGTCCTGCTTTATACACGCACACTATATATATACATATACATGTGTGTGTGTGTATTGTGGCCCAGCAGGATCCGGTTGAACTGCTGATGGACTCAGATAGAGAGGAACCATATGAGTCTGCCTTGGACGATGTGGAGGACCCTGTGCAGGGTTCAGACTCAGAGCAGGGACCAGAGAGGCTGGTTGGCCACCAGGAGGCGCCTGAGGCATGGAGCAGCGGGGAGGATCAAAGGCAGTTTGTCCCTGATGCTAGATTGAAAAGGGCTGAGAAACGGAAGCAGCAACTCCGTAGGCAGACTCACAGAAGATGATTAAGCACAGGTGGTTGTGGATTGGCCCCTCCCAAGAGAGATTATAGGTGAGGCATTGGGAGGGGACATTTGCAGGAAAGAACCATTCGAATTAGTAGTTAAGAAAATCTATCTGTGTATTCTAGCCGTGTCTGTTCGTTTGGACTATCTGCACTGCTTCATTTGAACGTGAGTTGTCTGGGCCCTCAGCCAAAGGATTGGTTATCGCTGTAATTAAGCAGTGGCAAACAGCTAAGCCTGTGTTCTGGTTTATTCACAGGCGTGGGGTGGTGGTGGTGGTCATATCGGTATATATAAACACTGGATAGAGGATACTATTGAAGCTCTCAAACAACGAAGCTTACAAAAATTTTGCTTAAAATATAAAACAGCGCTTAGCAAACTGAAGGATGCCCGCTGTTTTATATTTAGAAAATATGGAGATCTCCCAATTAAACACTGCCTCTCATGATTTTGACTTTCTAAAAGCATAGGAGCTGATGATTTGGGAGAATAAAATAATGGTTATAGCTGCATAAGTGCATGCTTCCTATTCTTATTCCTATTCCAAGGCTCTTTGAAAATATATTATGGATGTAAGTCTGACCTTCTAGTGTGCAACAAGAGGCAACTGGTCAGGAACAGTTCCTGGTCAGTGAATGTGGGAAAACTGAGGCAGAGCACCGGTTGTCTAAGGATTATGCTTTGAGAACCACGGATAAGTATTTTACCGCCATCACTGGGTGCTTGGGACTCAAACTGCCAACTTTCTGGTCAACAAGCCTAGCATCTTAACTGCTACACTAATATGACATATATAATACATAATATAATGCATAAAGTTACATTGTATCTATTTTGTGATAGCGCTAGATCTCTTTAAATTTATCAAGCACACCTCTCTTTTGCTATTATAGCACAGGAAGCAAAGCTGTTGACAAGTTCATTATTAATGCTTTAGGATATACAACTTTAGTATGACATCCCAACTCTTGATGGTATAGCAGATGTACAGTTCAGCGATATAGAACCCACAACTTGTTCTTATCAGCTGGGCTTATATAATTTTTATAATGCCAGCTGATTCTTTTAGCTGAAGAACAAACTATCACTCCCACAGTTGGCTTTAGCTTAACTATTTTGAACATTAAGCCTGGCAGTTATCACAAGATTAAACTTTCAAGAAAAATAAGTAAAATGCCTTATCTTTCATGAATAGATGAGTCAATCAATACCAATACCTTTTACAGAATGTAAACCTAGGGAATGGCTATAATTAAAAATCCAGATCTCTTAAAAAAAATATTGATGGCAACTTAGTGCAATATAGGTTGTTCTTGTCGTAGCTGCTTTTTCCAAATTGCTTGACCTAAATATTGAGAAAATTCTGTATAAGCAAAAGAGGACTATAATAATAGTTTAACAAAAGCTGCAAGCTTTGAAAGAGGTTTAATGGCAGCAGTCCTAGAGGATGCTGTGAAGAAATAAGAACTAAATCTCAGCAGCATATGGACAAGGCATAAGTAAAATCTATTTTAATGAATTTCCCAGCTTTTTAGAGAGAGAAAAGAAGAAATAAAATTATTTTAAAATCCTTTTTAAAAAGCTACAACATTGACATACATACATTCACATACATACATACGTACATTTCTGTGTCTGTATCAACAGTTTATCATCACTTTAGCTTGTACCATTCTATGGTCACTTACGACATTAAAACCATTGATGACATTAATAGTCAATGATAGAATCTTGATTTCTCCTGACATAATTCTATGTGTATTTAGGTCGTGTGCTTCTTGTTGCCCTTATCTCTCTCACTTCTCTTGGTTCTTCCCCTTTTTCCCCTAAAACAACTTCTTTCTCATTTCTTGTGTCCGCTAGTTCCTTTTCTCTTTTTCTCTGTGCCCTGTGACCTTGCATCCTTGTTTCCAACAGTTCTCCTTTGTCTTCCTCATCCTCCTGCCCAACCAGATTATTGTAGAAATCTTCTGCTTGTTCCACCATGTCTATTCTGAATCTTCTATCTCTCCAAGTTACCAGTATACCCTCCGGCATCAACCATCTGAAGTTAATGTCGTATTTATTCAGCACAGATGTTAAAAATTGATAGGATCTTCTTAGTTCTCTGATTCTCCTCGGTATCTGTTTTAGGACTGTTAATTGTCGTTGATTATGTACTATCAGATCATTTCTTGTTCTATTCAGCACCTCGTCGCGTATTGATTTTTTTAACGAACTTTATATGGACTTTCCTCGGGAGATTGTTCTTTTTTACGTAGTTTGTCTGGATTCTATATGTCTCATTGATCTCACTTGCCATCTCATCCTTTCCTATTCCCAAAGCCTTTGCCATAAGGTCTGCCATCATGTCTGGTAAATCCTCGCCTTTTTCTTCCTTTACATTCTGAAACCGTAGAAATTGGGCTGCTTTCTCCGATTCTAACGTGAGGACCGTTAACTCAAGTTCTTTGTTTGCCTGGATCAGCCTAGAACTCAGCTCCTCCATTTTTTTCTCCTCCTTCTCCAACCTTCCTTCTATTACATTTATTCTTTGTTTATTTTTATTGATCTGTTCCTGGAACTTCTCAAATTTATCATCCATCTTCTGCATCCTCTCCTTTAGTTCTCCAGTATCATTTCTTATTTCTCTAATAGCCGTTTTCAGTTCTTCGTGATTTTTAGCCATTGCCTCTTGCATAGTCTGTAATATCATCTGAAGCTCCTTGGTTGAATTGGATCTTTCTCTCTGGAGCATATCCTCCGAAGATCTTTGGTTCGAAGGGCTGGCGACCGCTAGAGACGGCTGGGATGCTGGCTTCCTCCCTGTGCCAATTTTCGTTAGATTTGTAGCGCTTGTCATTTTTTGAAAGAATTGGATCCCTAATTTAGTTATTTTCCAGAACTTCTACTTTCTCCTCTCACTTGTAACTTTCTCCAGTCTTTCTTTCTTTCTTTCTTTCTTTCTTTCTTTCTTTCTTTCTTTCTTTCTTTCTTTCTTTCTTTTCTTTCTTCCTTTCTTCCTTCTTCATCTCCCTCTCCTCCCTTTCCCTCTCCTTTTCCCTCTTCCTCTACTCAATAATCAATTTTAAGGAGTATTAAGGGGTAGTATAATCTATATATCAATAGATTCATATATTATATGAAAACAACTATAAGATAGAAAGAGAATGAGAGACGTATCAATTTATGTATGTATGTATGTATGTATGTATGTATGTATGTATGTATGTATGTATCACACTTACAATATTCCTATATTTCTATTAATCTATTCTATTAACCTAAGAGTAAATTCTAAGAGTGAATTTCTTAGAATTATTGATTATATTATAGTCAAACCATCTCCTTAATTAATCAATCAATCAAAAATGGTGGAATTAATAATCTTATAGCAATAACAATACCAATGACAAAACAATATGTACCTTTGGTCCGAGTGAACAAACCCATTTAAATATTTTTTCAGTCTCTCTGCCAATATAGAAGCAAATAACTTATAATCTGAATTCAACAAGGAGATAGGTCTATAATTCTTAATTTGCGTATGGTCTGCCTCCTCTTTGGGTAACAATGTAATATATGCTTCCAGCCATGAGTTAGGTATTTTGCTTTCAGTCATTACTTCATTCATAACTTCTAGCAGGGGAATGGCCAAGGATTCCTCTAGTGTTCTATAAAATTCCACAGGAAGGCTGTCCGGTCCCGGGGCCTTCCCATTATTTTGTCTTTTAAGGGCCTCAGTTAGCTCCATCATTATTATTTTATCTTCTAATATAGTTCTAGTATCACTTGGTATTTGGGGGAGTTTGGCATTTTGTAAATATTGTTTCACTTCTTCCTCTTTTATATTCTCTTGTTCATACAACTTAGCATAGTAATCTTGTATAATTTTCTTCTTTTCCGTATTTCCATAGTGCAATTGTCCTTGTTCATCTCTTAATTGTTGTATTTTCTTGGTCTCTCTTTCTTTTCTCTGTTTATATGCCAACCATCTGCCTGGTTTATTTGCATTTTCAAAGTAGTTCTGTTTAGTGCCTCTAATTTTTCGTGCCAATTCCTCCTTTTCCAGTAGGTCCATTTTGTGTTTTATTGTATCGGTTTTTATTTTAATCTCTTTCTTTTGTGGAAATTTCTGTAATTCTTTTTCCAGTATACTATAGTCTTTTTCTAGGTCCTTGGACACTTGTCTTTTCTTTAAATTTCTCTTTCTTGCATAGTCTATTATCAAACCTCTAGAAAAGGCCTTCATTGTATCCCAGAGATTCTGCAAGGACGTATTTTCTTTTTTATTTTCTTTAAAGAAAAAAGTCAATTCTTTTTCCATTTTCTTTACAAATTCTTTCTCTTTCAATATCATATTATTTAGGGTCCATCTATTCTAGATCTTGTTCTTTGCAGTCTCCATCTTATTGTCATTGGATTGTGGTCCGCCCAAGTATTTGGTTCAATTTCCACTTCTTGTGCACTGCTAGATAGGTCCGTTGAAGCCCAAATCATATCAATTCTAGAGAATGATAACCTTACATATGACCCTCCTGAATTAAGTAATTATATAAATATTCTGAGTCCCTTTGGTCTATTAAATCTTCTTTCTCTCTCTCCAATTGTTTCTTTTAATAATGTCCAAAGATTAACATCAATTTTCTCCAATAGTCATGTCTCTTGTTATCCAAGGGGTATAGTCACCAAAAGTTCTGTTTTCTCTTAAGGTATACCATAGGGGGGAAAATTCCAGATTTCGCCAGTAGATGTCACTCTTTCACAAACTAACCAGATACAAATTAACAAGATACAGAGTTGACAAAATGAACTGCCACGAGTCAGCTTTTCTTTTCTTTAAACCTTCAATAGTTAGCCCATTTCCCCTTAAAGGCATCCATGTAATCAGAGTTATTTACAGCCGGCCTCTGTTGTGTTAACTAATTAAGTTTAGATTCAGGTCCTCAGACAGTTCAGAGAATTAAAGAAAAAAATCTCCAGCCTTTGCTCAGCGTATTCCTCTCGCAGCTACAAAGTGGGGGGGGGGGGGGATAGGAGGAAAAAAACCCCACCCCACTCCTTCTTTGAGCCCCTTAGTCTCTTGAGCTGTTTTGGAATAAAAATACCTTCCACCAAGATCAGGAATCTGTTAAACCACTCACGATTCCTGCAGCTTCTCTGTAATAAATCCTCGCTTACTTTGAACTGCTATCACCACTCTGGGACGGCCTTTACAGATCGCCCTCTTCCACGCCCAGGGTTATGAAGGAAATTTCTAGCACAGACCATGAACTACCATCATATGGTTGTGCCAAACCAACTTTCTCTTCAGTCTTCCCTACAGGAAATCATCGGTTTACAAAAGTCTTTCAAGAAACCCCTCCGGATGCCAGATCCAGTTGCTCTTCACGGAGTTCTCCGTTCAAGCAGCCATTCGTCCCTCTTTTCTTTTGATCAGCTAATGTTGTGCAAAGTTTACCCAATCTAGGATATTCCAAGTTCTGGATCTGTCGTTTAGTTATATGGACCTCTTGCAATGCAATTATATCGTAATTCAAACATTTTAGTTTATTAAAGGTTGTTTTCCTTTTGGGGGGCAGGTTTAAACAATTGATGACAGTACAATTTCAGAATATGGTTTTATCACTTCACATGATGTAGTCAATTTCACTTCTGTGCGTATGTTGCGGTAGGCGTTCAAATCAAATTGACTAACATGTTGAGTCTTAGCACATAAACCAGTTGGTGTGCACAACTGCAGTGAATTAGATATTATAACTCTTATTCATAATAAATTATACCCATTTTTCATTAACAATAACACAAAGCAAGAAAATTTCTACTCTTGCTGTGGCATCAATATTTTTGCTACCTCTCTAATTGCTGTACAATACCACTGTCTTTTTTAAAAATAAAGATCAATTATAGATTAATTAATCAATCAATAATTTAAAAAAAAAAGACTGACCGAAGGCGTTTTGGTGACTGAAATGTACCCAAATTACCACACCATGGGGACTGCTCCCAGGCCAAGGGACATCGACTTGTAATCTCTGAATGAACTGCAAAGTCCCAAACTTTAACACAGCCTTTTATAACACATGACATAAAATGAATGTAACTCTGAATCATGTTTCTTGCTTAATGATCACAATTTCCAAGATTTAATGATCCATCTATTCAGATGCTGTGGTGGCTAATTATGTTTGTGCCATAAATATAAACAGTTTGCTTCCAATTAGATAAATTTTATTGTCATTTTTTCTGTGGGACTCTGGCACACATTAAAAATGAAATTCTGTTGCCTGCTCTCAAAAGGGTACACATACATAACACACATATAGATATGATATATACCTACACACTGTAAGGTCACAGACGTTTCCAGAGTCACAGAGATACCAAAGAGAGAGAGACTCGAGATGAGGCTTGCAAAAGTAGCAGCTTTTTATTTTGGCCAAAGCAAAAAGAACTGGGTGAAACTATTTCCAAAACCCACAAGCAAAAAGCATGTAAGGAATAGCCACACCACTGCGAGAGTGGCTCAGGGTATCATACACATTTTTACCCTGTTAGAGACAAAGTTTACCCAATCAGAGACAAAGGTTTGTTACCAAGTAGGTCTCTATCTTCCAAGGTTTCTTTGTTCAAGACCCTGTCTCTGTTATCTTACAGAGTATCCCTTGTCCTTCTGTGTTCTATTGAGCAGGATGTTCCTGGGTAACTCCATGCTCTGCCTTTCTTATGTACTCTCCAAGGATGTGCCTAGCTTTGAAGCGAGAAGTGAGAAACCAGATAACAAAGGATACAATTCTTAACAAGCGAGATTTACAGAATTAATTCCTAACAAATAATTCCTAACTATAGCAAAATTAGCACAAGCAAATGTTACAAAAGCAAATAGCAAAGATTTGTGTCTTTGCTATTTAATTTAGATTGATTTGTGTCACTATGTCCCTTCAACACTAACATATCAATACTAATCACAATTATCCCAGAATCAGCAATTTCCTCCATCCAATGCCTGAACTGAGGTTTGGTGACCATTTAATTCCAAATAATGCATAGATACTAACTAATGCAATGTCTTCTGGCACCCAACTGCTACTTTTTCAAGGAGTCCCAAAAGCTGTTATTTCTCCTCTGCAACTAATATTCAAAGAGACAGAAACACAAGCTTCTGTTAACAATTGTACATCACTATCAAACCAAAAGGAGACTGGGATGGATTTATTTGATCCTCTTTATTACAGCATTTTTTATTTTTAAACACAAATAATACAAACAGTACATATGCAACTGAATACAAAAAGAGAAAGACAAAAGAAAAAGGAAAAAACACATATTACTGTGCATCCCCACCTTCTGGAGACCTCCCCCCCCTTATATGTTTTAGATATACAATATATTCCAATTGTGCCCTTATTCCCCCCAAAACAACATATATTCTTTATTCCCTTTGCCTTCCACCAACACTGATTTTATAAAATCCCTCCATATTTCATTATAATTGTTTACCTTAATCATCCCTTTTTAAGTTTAATTTCTATTGTTAATTTATCATTTGTTGCCACACTCCAAATTTCATTATACCACTCATTTCTTTGGATATCTTCTTATAGCAATTCAAGCCATCGTCCTGCCTGCACTCCGTCCATTGTATTTCCACCTACAAGGCTGAAAAAAATGCATTTTTAAATCTAAATGTCTGTGGCAGACCGAAACTGCATGCCAATCAGAAGGTGTGCAGGTACATCAGGAAACGAATGACATAAACTGAAATCGCGATGTCCGAAAAAGGTCTTCGTTGAGGTCAATGAGGTTTCTACATGCTCTGGACAAGTCGAAGTACTGGAACGGTGCCCTTAACCAAGATGGCCGCTTCCCCCCCACGGCTCTCGGGCTTAGGCATCAATTAAACCGGAACTGATCTTTCGCTTGTCTCGTTTTTCCTGTTTTTTTCTTTCCCCGGAAGTTATTGGGATTTTTTTTTCCTCGCGTCTGCGAGATGGACGTTGGAGAGGGGCGGGAGTCGCTGTTGTCGTTATCGTAACGATTGGGAATGGTGAGGTAATGCCGCTACAGACTTTATATAACATCTTCAGATCGGTTGAGATTAAATAGAGAGAACAGCTTCCCTTCTTGGTTAGGAAACAAACGAGGGAGGCGGACGGGCGGCGCATGCGCAAAAAGGCGAAGGGAGTAGAACTGCGCAAGCGCCTTACTTTTCGCTCCTTTCTTCCCCCCCCCATTTCCTTTGGTTTGATGGCCCTTGGGGGCGAAATTCTACCAGTCTGATTCGCTTGGGCTGATTTAATTCGCCTTGTTTGCATGGTTTCATTAATTGTGCATCATTATGTTGTTGTCTTTGATCCAGTTTTTTTGTCTTCTAATTACGTTGGATCACAAATCCCCATAAGGAACAAACTTCAGGAAGGCGTTGAACTAGGGAAGGCTGTCACATTTTGAACAAGATTCTTTGGTTTGGGATGTCTGTTTTCATCACACCAGTCCTTTTCTTAACCTGACGTCTTCCCAATGAATTCCTATAATCTTTGATCACATTAGACTTAGAAGAACTTTATTGTCACATTGAATGTACACTAATTGGCATACATTAAAATGAAATTAAGGGACGTGGTGGCTCAATGGCTAAGACACTGAGCTTGTCGATCAGAAAGGCCGGCAGTTCGAATCCCTAGCACTGCGTAACGGAGTGAGCTCCCGTTACTTTGTCCCAGCTTCTGCCAACCTATCAGTTCGAAAGCATGTAAAAATGCAAGTAGAAAAATAGGAACCACCTTTGGTGGGAAAGTAACAGCATTCCATGCGCCTTCGATGTTTAGTCATGCCGGCCACATGACCACAGAGACGTCTTTGGACAGCGCTGGCTCTTCAGCTTAGAAACAAAGATGAGGACCACCCCCTGGAGTTGGGATGTGTGAGGGGAACCTTTACCGTTACTAAAATGAAATTTCGTTGCATACAGCTCTCAAATAAATCAATGTTTGACACATCTGGGAAGGCTCCAGGTCATTAAAAGAAGAATGCCCCAATATAAAAATGGGAGTTACCCAAAACTAGATCAGTGGATTTGAAGTTCTGAGCAAAGATGATCACACTGTCATATTGACTTGTTTATTTTGTCATGTTTCTTTTAAATCATGGGATGAAGCAGCGGCTTAAGTAGGGCTGGGATCTGGTATTTCTTTTGATCCAGAATTGGAATGGTGTCATGTTAGTAATTTTACTTTGTACACGGAAAGAGGCAGATCGCTCAAATCCGGAAGGATTGGGTCCCCTTCAGTGGCCCAGTCGAGACGCCAGTGGCGAGTCTTGAGAAACCTTTTTGGGAGGAGTTTGACTTGGTTGTCATCGAGGATTTGGACAGATTGCGTGGACGACTGCGACCTACCACATGTTTGCTGGACCCGTGTCCCTCCTGGCTTGTACTGGCATCCTGGGAGGTTACACGCGACTGGCTCCTGGGCCTAGTGAACGCTTCGTTGGGTGAGGGGTCTCTCCCGGCCGCCTTGAAAGAGGCGGTGGTGAGACCCTTGCTCAAGAAGCCTTCCCTGGACCCTACGGAGCTGGCCAATTATCGTCCTGTCTCCAACCTTCCCTTTTTGGCGAAGGTTGTAGAGAGTGTGGTGGCTTCTCAGTTTCCACGACATCTGGAGGAGAATGATTATCTAGACCCGCGCCAGTCCGGCTTTCGCCCTGGGCACAGCACAGAGATGGCCTTGGTCGCGTTGGTTGATGATCTCTGGAGGGCCAGAGATAGGGGTTGTTCCTCTATCCTGGTCCTATTAGACCTCTCGGCGGCTTTTGATACCATCGACCATGGTATCCTGTTGCACCGACTGGAGGGGTTGGGGGTCCGGGGCACCGTTTTGCGGTGGTTCGGCTCCTACCTCTCCGGCCGGACGCAACGTGTGTTGGCAGGGGAGCAGAGGTCGACCCTAAGCCCCCTTACTTGTGGGGAGCCACAGGGGTCGGTCCTCTCGCCACTCCTGTTCAACACATACATGAAGCCGCTGGGTGAGATCATCCGTGGTTTCGGGGTGGGATATCATCTGTACGCTGATGATACTCAGCTGTACATTTCCACCCCGAACCACCCCAACGAGGCCGTCGAAGTGATGTCCCGGTGTGTGGAAGCCGTACGGGTCTGGATGGATGACAACCGACTCAGGCTCAACCCTTCCAAGACGGAGTGGCTATGGGTTCCGGCCCCCCGGTTCAACCAGATAATTCCATCTCTGGCCATTGGGGGCATTCAACTCGCCCCCGTGGAGCGGGCGCGCAATTTGGGCGTCCTCCTGGATGCCAGGCTGTCCATGGATGAACATGTGACAGCCGTGGCCAGGGGGGCGTTCCACCAGGTTCGCTTGGTGCGCCAATTGCGCCCCCTATTGGACCGGGACGCCCTACGCACAGTCACCCATGCGCTGGTGACGTCTTGCCTGGACTACTGTAACGCTCTCTACATGGGGCTTCCCTTGAAATGCACTCGAAGACTGCAGTTGGTCCAGAATGCGTCCGCGCGGGTGATTATGGGGAGTACTAAGTACTCCCATGTGACACCTCTCCTGCGCGAGCTGCACTGGCTTCCTGTGGTCTATCGAGTGCGTTTCAAGGTCTTGATTACGATCTTTAAAGCGCTCCATGGCTCAGGACCTAGTTACCTGCGGGATCGTATTCTGCCCCATACATCCCTACGACCCATCCGCTTGCACAGAGAGGGACTTCTCCAGGTGCCGTCCACCAGACAGTGCCATGGGGCGGCGCCTAGGAGCAGAGCCTTCTCTGTGGCGGGCCCAGCCCTGTGGAATGACCTCCCCCCGGATATTAGGACCACTACTGACCTCCGCTCCTTCCGTGTTAAGCTCAAGACCCACCTTTTCCAAATAGCTGGCCTGGCTCAACCATAACTTCGTAACGCTCCTGATGGGTTTTTTAATTTAGTAATTCTATTTAAGGGGATTTTAAATTGTGTTTTTAATTGTGTTTTTTAATTGTGTTTTTAATTGTCCTTCACTTATAAGTCAACTCTCCTCCATGCACATATGTATATGTCTCTGTTCTTTTTGTATATATGTTTGTCTTATGTGCATTTTTATCCGTTTTGATTGTACGCCGCCCCGAGTCCTTCGGGAGAGGGTTGCGACTAATCAAATAAAATTATTGATTATTGAAATTATTGATTATTGAGATGTCACAGCACTCTTAAACCACTTTGGGCCTGAATATTGTATCATTTTATTCTGTATTATATTGATGTCCTAGTTTTCTTCTGGGAGTTACAGCAGAGTAAATGAGAGAAATCCCCGAGTCGTATCCAGATCCACTATCCAGAAATCCCCCAGTTGTACAAGTTAAACAAGCAACAGCAAACCACTTCTGTATTCCTATCGAGGAAATAACAGGAACAAAATCAGGAATTGAGCTTGATATATTTCCTTTTAATTGGCCCCGCAAGTGGCAGCAACTGTTAAACCAACCAACAAATTGATATTGAAATACCAAACAAGCTTAGTGTGGTTGATAATTGGATAGGAAACAAGTAGACTGTCCCAAAGCTGTCCCAAAAATAAAACAGGAAATTGAAAAAAATATCCTGGAAGAAGAAAAGTGGCAATTTGCTATCATACTGTTGGCACGTAAGCAACATTTCACATATAAACAACTTCATGTATCCATGACAGTGACGTGCGGTGAGGTTTATAGCTGGTGAGGCAGCAATTTTTTTAGACTTGTGGACTTCAACTCCCAGAATTCCACAGTCAGGCATGCTCAGTTGCGACCTGCCGCCCTCCGCCCTGGGATTCGGCCACGGCACCGCCTGCCAGAGCTGCGCGGAATCCGGGGTGCGCTTGTCGGGCGAGGGCAGCGCAGATGGGGAGCGGACGGAGCGGAGGAAGCCTCTCCCCCCCCGCTTCCCGCACCCGAAAGAACAAAGGGAACCTCTGCCGCCGCCCGGGCTACCTGCTGGCCTCTCTCGCGGCAGCTCTCTGGTGCCGAGCTTGGGAGTCCCTGGAGGAGCTGGCGGGGGCTGCAAGCACCGCAGGCTGGACTGGAGCCTCGAGTCTAGGGCAGCGAGTCATTCAATATGAAACTTGCCTCTTGGAAGGAATGACTCGGCTTGGCTCCTGCTTTGTCTCTCCTGCCTCTTCGCTTCTCCATTCGGTCGTTGGGCGGCAGATTGAAAGCGGGAGCCAAGCTGGGTCATTCCTCCCAAAAGGCAAGTTTCCCATCGAATGACTCGCTGCCCTGATGATGAGAGGTTAGGCTGTGCCTCACTTGCCTCACCTGACTGCACGTCACTGATCCATGAAGTCACCAGGAGTAACTCAAGAGCATTACTCTTTTTCTTTTTAAGAACTCAAGATGGTGTTTGTGGAACTCTTTCATTTTAATATTACAACAATAAAACTCTAGAAATAAGTTGAGCTAAAAGATAATGATTGGTCCAAAGACTGAGTTCCAAACTGAGTGTACGTCTGGGACGTCTGGGACAGTCACCATTTGCAGTTACGATGAAAAAGTAACATTGCGCCTGATGCCTGGATTTATGATTGTCTTTCTCTTAGTCATTTGTTCACCATTACAGTTGGTCACTATGCTTTGAACTGTGCTTGACCCATTTGTTTTCTCTCCCTCCCACGAGTGGAGAGATTGCCTAAACCGGGGGTCCCCAACCCTCAGTCCGTGGACCAGCACCGGTCCATGGCATGCCAGAAATTGGGCCATGCAAACAAGGAAAGCGCCATCCGTGGGATGCATGCAGCACACAAAACCACACTCCCTCTGGTCTGCGGAAAAACCTCTTTCCACAGAACCGGTTCCTAGTGCCCAAAAGATTAAGGGCCACTGGTCTAAACAACCTCTGTTCCTGAGCAGCTTTTCTCTAGAACGCTGTGAGGTCCCTAAAAAGCACTAACTACAAGTTAACCAGCCCAGTTGCGCCTGACGCTGAGGTGGCCCTGATCAGTTTCTACACTAAGGATATTCTTTCACCTCCTAAGCCAGCATTCCCCAACCTTTCCAGGTTGGCGGCCTGGCATGGGAGGATGGGGGGGAGAGGGGATGGTTTTGTGAGAGGGGCAGGTCCGTGCGCATGCACTATTTGTGTGAGTGGCCTGCCGCTTGCATGAGAGGAACTGTAAGTGCCAGCGCTCACACAAGTGGGGCTGCAAGCACCAGCGCTCGCACGAGTGGGACTGCGGCCGTGTGAGTTGGGTTGTGCACACCTGCCAGCCCACCACTCACACGGCCCAGTTGCAAATAGGCCACGACCCGTTAGTGGGTCTCACCCCACAAGTTGGGGACCCCTGTTCTAAGCAGTTGCTGATCAGCTGGCAAACAAAAGATCTAGTCCAGTGTTTCTCAACCTTGGTGACTTTACGTCCTGTGGACTTCAACTCCCAGAATCCCCCAGCCAGCAGCTGGCTGGGGAATTCTGGGAGTTGAAGTCCACAGGACTTAAAGTCACCAAGGTTGAGAAACACTGATCTAGTCCATTCCTTTCAGTGCTTATTCTTCATTGTTTGCCTGCTTGACAGTTAATCCTCAACCTACAACTGTAATGGCCCATCACTGTTGTAAATTGTGACAGTTGTAAAGCAGCAGCTGCAGTTAAACAAACACTGTGGTCGTTAAGTGACCCGCGGTTCCCTATGGGCGCAGTTTTGCTGAAAATTGGAAGCAAGGGTGGGTTTTCAGCAGAAACCCTCGCAAAACATCATGGGACCGTGGGCTGCTGCTGAATGTGACCAAAGTTCAGGCATGTGACTGGGGCCCAACTATTGGAATCTTGAATCCTGGTTGTAAATAGCCCCAAAGAAGGTCCATTGTAACTTTGAAGGTTGCTAAGTCGTAAGTCAAGGAATACCTGTGCGCTCTCTTGTAATGTCTTCCTCTCCAGTGAATGTAAACACAAGCATCAATTCTCTCCCGGTTGAGCATTCCAAAGGGCAGGAATGGGAATGGGGGGGTGGGGGTGGAGGGGAAAAGCTGTAACCTTTGCCCTTTTACCTGGCTTTCTTGTGAAAAGAGTTCTGGAATTCTGCTTGGCTCGCCAGACTGTTTGGAGTTTTATCCTTTTGACAATGTAAAGCAAAGGAAAGTTGAAATAAAATTGTAAACACGGTGCAGTCATAAGTGATTTTCATTTAGCAACCACTTCACCTAATGACTGAGTCTCTAGAACCAATTGTGGTTGCTAAACAAGGACTGTAGCTGCTCTTGACAACCAAGCAGAACAATAAACAAAATGCTTATGTCCACTGTTATCTTCCACGAAAACCATCACGATGGAAAATGCCTTCTATGTAATGCTAGTTGTAGTAGTGGGGCATATTGCTTAGATTAGAATATTTTCCTCTGAAATCCATGATAGTATATTCCCAAGCAAAAATATATTAGAATAAAGCGGGGGCTTAACTTGCTTTTAAGTTATATATTCTAAGTACAGGTAGTCCTTGACTTACAACCACAATTGAGCCCAACATTTCTGTTCTTAAGTGAGACATTTGTTAAGTAAGTTTTGCCCCATTTTATGACCTTCCATGCCACAATTGTTAAGTGAATCACTGCAGTTGATAAGTTGGCAACCCGGTTGCTAAGTGAATCTGGTTTCCCCATTGACTTTGCTTGTCAGAAGGTCGCAAAAGGAGATTGCATGACCCTGGCCACAGCAACAGTCATAAGTATGAATCATTTGTCATCAATCATTTGAATTTTGATCACATGACCATGAAGATGGTTCAAAGGCCATAAATATGAAAAATGGTCATAAGTCACTTTTTTCAGTGCTGTTGTAACTTTGAAGGTCACTAAATGAATTGTTGTAAGTCGAGGACTACCTGTATACAATTTCTTTTAGACTTCTGAGACTGCTGGTTAGAGACGAATCCATCATTAGTTTGCGCCAAAGTGCTTTCCTTTGCTTTCCTCTGCATCAGCTACCTAACAGACATGGCTGCAACTTGGTATCCAATCCGAACTAGTTCCCACTAGGCACTGAATCTGTGCTCCTGTCTCTGTGGCAGACACTCTGGATTCCAGGCCGATGGCGTCGGGTACAGCTAGCCGCTCCGAAGACGAAGAGTCTCTAGCAGGACAGAAAAGGAGCTCATCGCAAGTATCGGGTGCCATTCCAAAACGACGGAGCTCATCCAGGTACGGTGATGAACGTGGTTCGGAAGGAAGGTGATCCAGGAAAAGGAGGACATCCGGCTCTCAAACATACCGTATTTTTCGGATTATAAGACGAAGCTGGCTATTAGACGCACCTAAATTTAGAAGAGGAAAACAACAAAAAATGGTTTTTGGCCTCTGCCTGCCTCATTTTCAGTCCTTTTGGGGGGGCTGTTTTTGGCCCTTTGCCAGTCTTTTTATAACCATTTTTGAGGCTTTTTTGGCCCATTTTGTAGGCTTTTTTCGACCCATTTTTGAGGCTTTTTTCAGCCCGTTTTTGAGGCTCTTTTGGCCCGTTTTTGAAGCTTTTCTTGGCCCATTTTCATGGCTTTTGGGGGGCCGTTTCCGAGGCTTTTTGCAGTCCATTTTCCCCTGAAAAAGGGGCATGTGGAGGTCAAAAAATGGCCAGTGGGTGGGCGGGGCTTCTGCAGTATTAGACATTTTCACCCCCTTTTGGGAGACAAAAAAAGTGCATCTTATAGTCCAAAAAATACGGTACCTTTAGTTTGGAAAGTTGAGAATTTGAAATTTAGAAATATGGTGCTTGTTGGAAAACGAGGGCTAAGGTATAGCTAAATAGGCTGGATTCTTTTCCTATGCAGATGCAATGTAGCCATTGTTTTCTGAGAATGTTTAAAATGGATGGTCATTTTGAGTAAAACCTATGGGAGTTGCAACGTTTGGAGCATCACAAAGCATTTTGCTTTCTTTTAATTTGTACCAATTAAGTCAGGAGGTTGGCAACAGGCTGTCTAATCAAACTGTGGTCTCCTGTTAGTTTTCCAGCCAAACATAGCAGTTTCCCTTGGTATTCCTTTAATCGAGAGAAAGGATGGAATCTTGGGAATCGCAAAATATATCAGAAGTGACCATATTTGGTCTCTTCTTGTACATAAAATGAGCCTTGGTGGCACAGGGAATGCAGTATTGCAGGCTAATTCTGCCGACTGCCAGCAGTTCAATTCTCGCCGGCTGAAAGTTGACTCAGCCTCCCATCCTTCCGAGGTGGGTAAAATGAGGATCCAGATTGTTGGGGGCAATAGGCTGACTCTATAAACCGCTTAGAGAGGGCTGTAAAAGCACTGTGAAGTGGTATATAGTCTAATTGGTATTTCTATAAAAGCAAAGAGAATAATTGTGTTCTTGCTGATTAGAAAACAGTGTTTGATTTTTCTTCAATACATTTCATGGGGTCAAATGGCCTAGATGCTATTGTCCTAAGAAACAAGATCTGTTCTTGTGGAATTGCATAGAAATTAAATAAAATATGTCTCAAACCTTTTGCCTACAGACATGTTCATGTAAGGCATTTAAGTCCCTCAGAGCATTTTATCCCATTTCCTGTGCAGATTCTTAACCACAGTTTATAGCTTTCCCTTGATTAAATGTATTGCTTTAACCTGAAACACGCACGACTTACAGTCAGCATTAACCAGAATTCTACATCAACAATCTTAGTCTCAAATTCTTATTAACACTAACTGGAAATAATGGCTGCTCTTAATTACTGCAAAAATGTGTCAGTAAAATAATGGTATGTGGTTTGCATATTAATCAGCCAAGTGACTGAGGATAATTGTGCAATGTGCCCCCCCCCTCAAAAAACATACAGTTGTTAAAATGCTGGTTGACGTATTATGACTAATTATGCCTTATGCACGTATAGCTTAGGCTGTTCTTAAAAGGTCCACAATCCTGTTAAGTGAAAGGATATCCACTGAAGTCACCCATTACTCCCTGTTGTTAAAGAAAGTAGTGAAGGGGGTAGCTGTTTCCTTGAGATTACGGCAATGCGGATGTTCACCATTCTAGGTTCATCAAGCGGAAGAAATTTGATGATGAGCTGGTAGAAAGCAGCCTTGCCAAATCATCCAGCCGGGCCAAAGGCCCCAGCGGGGTGGAGCCGGGACGCTGCTCTGGCAGTGAGCCATCTTCTAGTGAAAAGAAGAAGGTGAGTAAGTGGCTGATCTGCATTATTGTGTTTCGCTGGGAGAAGGCCTTCAGAAATCCTCTTATTGTTCTCCATGCCGCACACGACACTTTTACGGTAAACATGACTACGACCCTTTTATTGAATCCACATTCCAGTACAAAATATCCGTGCATAGCTTAGATACATAGATGAGAAATAATGGTGCCCAACCTTTTAGTTTTTGTTTTTTTCCCCATTCATTTGTAAGTCTGACTGGCAGTTTCTTTAGAAGTGGCTTCTTTTGTTTCTTTGTAACCGACGGCATGTTCTAAAAGCTGAGCTGGTTTGAAATCCTCTTTCATGGAATAAGCCAATCCGCCAGGTCAAGTTAGATTCCCCTGTCCTTGTAAGAAAACAGGAATCCAAAGGCTTCCACTTCCTGGTTGCCTTCTGAATTTAAGGCCTGAAGAAGACTCTTTGAGTAGATGAAATAATCTTCCCCTGTCCTTCTCTTCTCGCCCTATTTCTGCCACCTCCATCTTGCTACAACTGGCTAGATTTCCTGGATTGACACCTGCCATCTCTTGCAACGATTTATCTCTGAGTGGGACAAACAGAGTGCGTGTCAAGATGGCCTTGATTGGTATGACAGGTCAAACTGTTCCTGACAATAGCCTGACAGATGCGCTACATAGATAGGAGCTATGGTGGCGCAGTGGTTAGAATGCA
This sequence comes from Natrix helvetica, assembly GCF_964273705.1. NCBI lineage: Eukaryota > Metazoa > Chordata > Lepidosauria > Squamata > Natricidae > Natrix > Natrix helvetica. The sequence goes on from NC_138548.1 coordinate 229,229,978, forward strand.
ATACTGCAAGCTACTTCTGCTGACTGCTGGCTGCCTGCAATTTTGGCAGTTCGACTCTCACCAGGTTCAATGTTGACTCAGCCTTCCATCCTTCCAAGGTGGGCAAAATGAGGACTCAGATTGTTGGGGGCAAGAGGCTGACTCTGTAAACCACTTATGGAGGGTCTGTAAAAGCACCGTGAAGCGGTATATAAGTCTAAATGCTATTAATATTGCTTCTGCTACAGCTAGTTCAGATGGGCAATTAGACCTTAATCAAAGGCTGATAGTTACCTGGAGTGTTCAGACTGAGGTATAAGCCAGGAGAATCTGGTTTAGACTGCCATAGTTTTAAAACTTCACAGCCTGTCTTGGCTAGAACTGATCTCCCTCTGCCTAGAGGGGTGTTTATTAAACTTTTCTTTCTCAAGACCCCTTTCCATTTTTAACCTCATTGAGGGCCTCAAAAGAGCTTTTGTTTGTATGGATCATGTTTGTCAATGTTTACCACATTCAAAATTATTATTCACATCCACTGCCATTATTGCTTCCCACACTTGTTTAATGGAATTTTAATTTTTCAGCATAAGCTGGAAAATCATTTTGAATTTGCAAACCCCTGAGACAGTGGTGAAATTCAAATTTTTTTACTACCGGTTCTGTGGGCGTGGCAGAAGAAGGATACTGCAAAATCTCCATTCGCTCCCCACTCTGGGGCCAGCCAGAGGTGGCATTTGCCAGTTCTCTGAACTAATCAAAATTTCTGCTACCAGTTTTCCAGAACCTGTCAGAACCTGCTGGATTTCACCCCTGCCCTGAGAAGATCGGGGGGGGGGGGGGGGAATCCCTAGGACTGCACTTTAAGAAACTCTGGCCTAGGATCAAGATCTCATAGCCCACAGTGAAATGTAGCTATTTTATTTTTCAGCTGTCCGGAGTGTTTTTGGCTTCTCTCTCTGCTGTGTCTGTTGTGATTCTGTCTCACTTTCCCACTCTGCCTCTTCAGGTGTCCAAATCCATCTCAACTCCTGTCACTCCAAGCCCTGCCCCAAATCCCAGCCTCACCAAACGGATGAAGAAGAGCAAGCAGCCCTTGCAGGTCACCAAGGATTTGGGCCGCTGGAAACCCACCGATGATCTGTTGCTGATCAATGCTGTACTTCAGGTAGTGGAATGAGCTTAGGGTTAGAGAACACATCTCCTAGACGTTTATTCACCATGGCTCTCAGAAAGGCTATTTAAATCCTTTGGAGGCCAAGGAAACTAGAATAGCTTACCTGAGGCTTCTAAGCAATTCTCTTTCAAATACATCTGGAGACCATTCTCACCCTCGTCCTGAATCTTTTTAATGTGTGCCTCTTCCAGTTAGAACAGGTAGGCCTCAATTTACAACCAGTTGCTTAGCAACCAAAGCTATGATGGACCCCCCCCACTCCCCCACCCTAGGTCCACTGGGGGACCGCATGTTGGGTACTTGGCAGCTGGCCTGCATTGGCTGCCATTTGCAGTGTCTCACGGTCACATACTTGCATTTTACCATGTTTTTTTCCCAATACCCAGCACTTCCGGTTTTCAGCAGAAACGCTCCATTGTGAACAATGGGTTCGCTTTAGTACTGCCGCATTCACTTTACAACCATTTGCTTAACAAAAACAATGGGAAGGTACCATTATGCTATAAATCGTGGATTACCTGTAGAACCAGTATTGAAGCAGATTGGCCAGTGGCCTGACTCAGTCCACCGTAGCTGCAGAAGTACTGTATTTTTTGGAGTAGAAGACGCACCTTTTTCCCTCAAAAAAGAGGCTGAAAATCTGGGTGCGTGTCTTATACACTGAATGCAGCATTTTTTTGCCTCCTGAAACTCCGCCCCTTCACCAAAAATGGCCATGCAGAGACTGTAGAAGGCTTTCAGAGAGCTCCTGGGGACTGGGGAGGGCAGAAATGAGTGAAAAACAGCTGTTTTTTTGCTCAATTTTACACCCCCCCCAGCCCCAGGAGCACTCTATAAGCTTCCTAAAGGCTATCTATTTCGCGAAAAACGGCCCATTTTTTGCTTCCCCCCCCCGTCCCCTAGGAGCACTCTGCAAGCCCCCTAAAGGCTATTCATGCCTTTGAGGGGGGGGGGGGAAACGGGCCCATTTTCATGAAAAACGGGCTGTTTTGGGGAGGTTTGCAGAGTGCAAAAACTTTTTTTTTTATTTGCCTCTTCAAAACCTTGGTGCGTCTTATACTCCGAAAAAAACGGTATATTGATTTTTCTGGAAACATCCATTCCTCCCCAGCAATTTTTTATAATCGGTTTTTGATTGCCTTATCCTCCAATGGGTTCTGTTCCATTTAAGTTCAAAGTTTTGGAAGCTGATATAGTTCCTTCCTTCCTTCCTTCCTTCTTTTCTTTCTTTTCTTTCTTTCTTTCCTTTTCCCCCTCCCGCTTCTTTCCTTCCTTCCTTCCTTCCTTCCTTCCTTCCTTCCTTCCTTCCTTCCTTCCTTCCTTCCTTCCTCCCTCCCTCCCTCCCTCCCTCCCTCTTTCCTTTCCTTTCCTTTCCTTTCCTTTCCTTTCCTTTCCTTTCTTTCTTTCGCTACTTGCCCCAAACCTGACTGTTTTGCCCACCCTAGAACTGAGACCTCTTTTTCTTTCTCTCTGAAGACCAATGACCTGACCTCTGTGCACCTGGGAGTGAAGTTCAGCTGTCGCTTTAATCTGCGAGAAATCCAGGAGCGGTGGTACGCACTCCTCTATGACCCTGTGATTTCCAAGTAAGTTTGATCATATTCACACAATCCTGATTCTCAAAGGGAGAGAGCAGAGCCATGGTGAAGGCTCCCACTCTCTTGTTTCCAAAATTAGGCAGGGGGCAACCTGAGCCACTACCACTGGGGGACTAAAAACAGACCACTCTCTTAGGGGAGGCAAACCTCCCGGTATGCTGAAAACAAATTGGGTGGTCTAGTTTCCAGATAACTTTCATTTGTGGAGATCCTATATGTCAGGGGTCCCCAGCCCCCTGGTTTGTGGCCCATTACCAGCCCATGGCCTGTTGGGAACAGGGCCATGCAAACAGGGGGCAAGCAGGCAAGCCCACAAGTGTGTGAAGCTCCATTTGTGCAAGCAGCGGGCACAGATGTGAAACCATCCCCTTTACTGCCGGTCTGCGGAGGCGAAAATGTTGGGTACGGCTGCTATGTGTTCTTATTTGGAAGTGAATTGTTTTGACTTCACGGGCCAAGCAGAGCTTTGGAATGAAGGGTTACGCGTGGCCATGAATGTGGTGAAGTATATGTTAGGTCTCTCTCTCTCTCTCTCTCTCTCTGCCACATATGGAAGCGATTGCCTGGCGAGGGATATCCCCATTCCTTTCAGTATAGCTGGTACTGCTATTCCTTTAGTTTCTCTTGGGCGGAAAGAGAACCCCTGAAACGCCAGTGAGGATTCATTGAGCCTTATGTGGGGGAAGAATGATCAGGGTTCCCACCCTTCCTCCCATTTTATGTGCAGTTTCACAGCTGTATGAGAAGCAGTGTTGACTGCCACCTCTCGTGACTGTCGACAGGGAGAAGAGATGACAAATAGATGCGACTGCACGTGTGTCATCCCTTGGGTGCCACGTCAGCTTGCTGCAGGTGCCATTGCCAACCGAGATCTTTTCTTCCATGCCACAGGGGGGGGTGAGATCTGGCTGCTCGATCCGATTCTTGCAAATTGGATCAAGCAATTACATTTTCCTCTTTCTTTGAGGAAGAAGCAAGCTCACTGTGTTCCAGCCGAAGAGAGAATAAAGAGTCTCCAGCAGCAGGCCTGGTCTGCTTACACCAGTACCCATAACTGTTTGTGCTCCTGCCGGCTGCTTCCTTTGCAACCCTGGCTCCTGCTGCTGCATGGCTGTGTTATCCGGTTCCCCACTAGGCAGAGGGTCCAAGACAAGTCCAGAAGGCTAGTCAAGCCGGAAGAGGGAACAAAAGCTGAGATGGAACTGGCTGTTTTCATTGAAACTGGCCATTTCCTGATTTAGATAACTTTCCTGCTTGTAGTTCATCCATTCCTCCCGCAGTTCTTATGGGACAGAGATTCCAAGGCAAAGGATTCCTCAAAGTTCCAATTTATTACGAGAGCCATGTTGGCACATCTGGGAAAACCCGAATCTGAAGGCTTTCCGGTTTTCCCACCCAGTTGAAAGTTCAGGATATTGCCCCCACACCAGGGGTGGGTTCCTGCCACTTCTAACCTCTTCTATAGAAGAGGTTCCACAAATCTACCGTGCTGTTTAGAACTGGTTCCAGCTCCCTCCCCCCGCCCGTCTGCACCACGTTTGCCCTGCCTGCTGCTCACTGATTGGCAGGCTCACCAATTGCCCCACCCGCCTCTAAGAGTCCTATCTAAACCTTAAAGTCTTAAAGCTGTCAAGTTTAAACACCCCTGGGGTTTGTTTTTTTCTAAAGGGTTAGGGGTGCAAAGGTCTTGTAACTTGACAGCTTTAAGACTTGCACACTTCAATGCCAGAGTTCCTGAGCCAACATGACTGGAGGAGGAATTCTGGGAGTCGAAGTCCACAAGTCTTAAAGCTGTCAAGTTTGAACACCCCTGGGGTTTTTTCTTTCTAAAGGGTTAGCGGTGCAAGAGTCTTGTAACTTGACAGCTTTAAGACTTGCGTGCTTCTGAGCCAACATTTTGGTTGCTAAGCAAGAGCGTTGTTAAGTGAGTTTCACCACATTTTACAAGTTGGTCACGCCTACCCAGTCACATGACTGCCAAGCCACTCCCACCCAGTCACATGGCTGGCAAGCCACTCCCGCAAAGCAGGCCACACCTACAGAAGAGGTTCTAAAAAAATTTGAAACCCACACCCACAAGTCCATCACATGGTCCAATTTCCCACTGCCATACTGGCAGCTTCCACCCATCCAGTTCCAGTCAGATGCAGAGGTGAAAAGACAAAGGATGACCTTGGCTTTCTAGAGAGAATTTTGTTATGGCTACATCTCATTTAACTCTGTACAATCCCCCCTCCCATTTTCCCACAATAGAAAATGCATAGTAGGATAATAGAAAGTGCGGCAGGCCTGAGGTCTAAAAGAAAAGATGACTTGCAGGCCTGACATCCAGCTTAAATATTGATGCAGTTATGTTTGTTCTAAATAAGCGTGTCTTCATAGTAGAGATGAATAATGATTCCTGATCACTGCAATAGATATTTGGATGTTATATTTCCCAGTCCATATTTTATTTACTTTTTCTTAGGTAAAGAAGGTTTTTCGAACCACGTGGCACTAAAGACTGGAATCCTAACAGTAGAAAAATAATGAAATTCTTAAACATGACTGAGAGGGGAGATGGTTTTAAATTGAGAGAATTAGTTTCTAGTTCATCAGTGCTGGAATGAATGTGAAAGTTTTATTCTGACATCTCCAACTTTTCCTGAAATTGTCGTCTTGCTTTTCTTTGGATATGCAAATATCAGGATAGCTTTCTAAAGCATGAAAAATCCTGGTGTACTCCCCCCCCCCTTTGAAAAGGACAGGATGCATATATCAATTACTTAGACCTTGATTGAATCTGTTTTCATATTAATGAAGAGAGAGATTCAGTTTATAGCCTTTCGTTCTTTCTGCTGGGGAGACCACGATCCCACTGAGTCAGTGAAGCCCATGCCTTTTTGGTTCCTTTGTCTTCATTCTCACCAGGCTGTCTTGCCAAGCAATGAGGCAACTGCATCCAGAAGCCATTGCGTCTATGCAGAGCAAAGTCCTTTTCAGCAAAGCAGAGGAACAACTGCTAAGCAAAGTGGGATCGGTAAGGAGCAATGAACTCGGATGTCACACACACCCCAGCCTGACACAAAGCAAACTTGGGTTTCTGAGAGCCCTTTGGGATCAGTTTTTTAAGTTCTGCTCTCCCCCCCAATAACTCATAGCCATTTCCTCATCTCGGTGCTCAGAAAGGCTTCTTATGAAAGTCGTTCTTTGTTTCTGCAGTTAATACAGATAGTATAATAGATGAGGTTTAGGGCCATTTTAGAATTGGTGCCATTTCAAACCTTCCTGCGATGGACTTTCAGGAAATCTGAAGTTAGCCAATGCATGGCACACCCAGGGTTGAGGTAAACTTAAACCTGATTGGCCATAGCAACAGCACTTAGACTTCTATACCGCTTCACAGTGCTCTACAGTCCTTCTCTAAACGGTTTACAGAGTCAGCCTATTGCCCCCCCCCCCCCCCCCCCAATCTGAGTCCTCGTTTTACCTACCTCGGAAGGCTGGAAGGCTGAGTCAACCGTGAGCCAGTCAGGATCGAACTGCCAAATTGCAGGCAGCCAGCAGTCAGCGGAAGTAGCCTGCAGTACTGCATTCTTACCACTGCACAACCACAGCTCAATGAAGACCCTTTGCAATAAAAAAAAATTATAAAAATAACAATAAACGCCACGTTACCGTGTTTCCCTGAAAATAAGGTCTTATTTTCTTATGACTCCCCAAATAAGCACTTGGCCTTACTTTAGGGGAGGGCTTATGAGGTGCAGGAGGTGGCAAGAGTGGTCACCTCATGGCTGCTGCTGTGTTGTGCATCACTGGGCCTGCCTCTCTCTTGGCGGCAGCCATTAGCATGACAGAAGGGGGGGCAGTGGCTAGGGTTGCGGGAGCGGCTGTTAGGTAAGGGCCTGTGGGGTGCATAGGGCATGTTCTTCCTCCCCCCCCCATCCCCTCCGGCCTTGCCTCCTCACCTCGTGTTGTTTGCGTGGGAAGCAACCAGAGGAAATGGCAGGGACTGGCTGCACATGTTTTTAAATATTTTTGGGGAGGGCTTATTTTAACGCATGCGCTCCAAAGCCCGATTGGGCTTATTATCCAGGGAGGTCTTATTTTGGGGAAAACAGGATATGTAATGACAACTCCTCCTTTCACTCCCTCTCTGCTCTTCGCCTAGACCAGTCAGCCTAATTTGAATACATTCCAAGATCTGCTGCACAAACACCCAGAGATTTTCTACCCTTCCCGCACTGCTAAAGTCTTGCAGACACATTGGCAGCTCATGAAGCAGTACTACCTCCTGGACGATCAAACAGGTAAAGGCGGTCTGCTAATTTCTTGGCTGAGGCTGTGGGCTGGGATCTGAATTCTAAACTAGCCTTGTGCCCTCCTCTCTGCAGTGCAGCCACTGCCCAAAGGAGATCAGGTGCTCAACTTCTCAGATGCTGAAGACATGATAGATGACAGCAAGCTGAAGTAAGTGAGACGCCGGTAGATTTTCCCCCCCCTCCCCCTCTTATTTTAGCCGTAAACCATTGTGACACCGATGCAGCTGGGCTGACTTGGGGATGGGCAAACATTCCTTCAGTGTTTAGAGTGACAATTTGAAGCCGCTCCTGTTCCCTTCCACAGCGGACTGATTGAATGTCCAGGAATTGTGTCACAATAGAGCTTAGTTCTGATGACAGTTATTGACTAGCTTTTACAGAGCCCTTCCAGTTCCATTCATTCTTCAGCCAACATCCTGGCTGTCCTGGGGAACTCCAGCTATACATTGTTAACTGTTTGCTTTTTGAATTTGTCTGCCTTGCACCGGTGGCAGAGTCTTAATCTGACCCAAGATGCATACCTTATTTTTAATAATTGAGTTTCAACAGAACAAAAGCAAACACCAAGCTGATCCTGGAGTAATCAATGGGCATTCTATGATCTGCTTAACCTTCGGTCTCTCTCTTTTTCCCTGTCCTTTCCCCCTTTCCCTTTCTATAGAGATGTGCGAGATGAAGTGTTGGAACACGGTGAGTTAGATTTGGTTTGATAACTTGAAGCTACATATGGTACCGAAAAGAAGCTTCCTCTTCAGAAGGCTGTGTTTTTGCATTATCGGCTTTGTGTGGCTCTGACTGTTTTATGTTTGGTCAAACCACTGGGAAATACTAACTCAAAAGGATCTTTAGAAGCTGTGTTGGGAAACTGGAAGAAGAGTAGGGCATGAACTTGACTTGGCTTGAGGTCTAAGCAAACAGGGCTACGGGGCCTTCTACCTCTTTTTGGTAAGAACCTCTGACGTCAAAAGAAGCCTCACAGCAGCAGAGCCAAAAGAAGGGAGAAGCCTTTTGGGAGAGCTTAAACTGCTAGGATTCTTCCATTCATTTCTGCCATGTTCTTGAGCCATTCCTTGGTTTTCCTGCAAAAATGGGAAGAGAATGCTGCCAAGATTGAATGGTGGTAGTAGGAGACCTAAGGAAGGGAATTTGAAAAACAAAACAAAACCCAAACACCAGAATTTCTTGGATACCTTTATTATAAAATAACACAGACGTATATATCTTTATTATAAAAGAATGCCACCGTATTTCTCTGTTAAACATGTGGCTGTTACCTTCCTCCTTGCAGAACTGACTGTGGCAGACCGCAGGCAGAAGCGTGAGATTCGGCAGCTAGAGCAAGAGCTACACAAATGGCAGGTGCTGGTGGATAGTATAACAGGTGAGAAAAGTCTGCAGAGGCCTCTTGTAGTGGAAAGAGCTACCAGAGAATCTTGGAAGGACATTGTAGATGGAAGCCAAGCTTGGGAATGGGAGTGGTATAAATCAGGGGTCTCCAACCTGTGGACCGGTACTGGTCTGTGGCCTGTTGTAAACTGGTTCACGCAAGCGGGTGAGCATGTAAGTGTTGTTGCCTATCTGCCACCGGCCCTTCCAGCAGCTGAATAAGAGGAGGAGGAGATGTGGGAGTCAGGGTCAGCATCAAGGCAACCTGAGAGCTCCGAGGGGGGAGAGGGAGTGGAGCTTGCAGAGAGAGAGAGAGACAGAGGCGGAGCTTGGACCATCTGTCAGCCCTCAGATGGAGAGTCAACAGGCCCCAGGTGTGGAGGTGACTGATGAGGAAGAGGAGGAACAGCTGGGTCCAGTGCCTGATGCACCAAAGGCAAAGGAGAGGAGAGCAGTGGAAATCTGTGGGCTGATCCTTGGGAAGGAAGAGCCACCGCTGCTAGCGAAGCCTCACCCTAGCTCTGGGGATAAAAGGCAGGGGGAGAGATGAATAGATGTGGCAGACAACTATTCATCTTCCGACCGACTGAATTTGTTAGCCTGCGGAGAGAGAGAAACTTTTTGCCAGCACTCCTAATTAAAGGAATCTTTGAGTTAATTTTAGAGGGTTTGTCGTGTTTGGGGAGCTGGGTCAGAACAGTAATGCTCCATTTGCACGTGCAGGGGATTAGGTTGCTCACGCAAAATCATCCCCTCTCACCCCCACTGCTGGTCCGCGGAGCCGTAAAGATTTGGGACCGCTGGTATAAATAACATCCAAGGACGATGTATTTATTTATTAAACTTATATGCCAAAGGCGACCCCAGGCACTTTGCTCTTGCCAAGCTTGCTATTGGTCAGCTCCAATTTTCCAAGACCATGCTAGTCTGGGTTTTTTTCCCTCCCCTCCTAGGGATGAGCTCCCCTGATTTTGATAACCAGACCTTGGCTGTGCTGCGTGGACGGATGGTGCGCTACCTCATGCGCTCCCGGGAGGTGAGTCCTGTTTTTCATTTATCCGTGCCCAAAACTAAGGAGGTGGACTCCTTATTGCCAGCTTGGATTAGGAAGAGGAGGTTGAATCATTTTTCAACAACGCAAATCAAGCGCCACCATCAAGCTGCATTTGATTTTGAGCTACATGGCATGTTTGTGTGTTCTGAAAGGTCGAAGACTGGGCTATTTCAGTGAGAATGTTTTGATAGAAGAACAGTATTAATTCAAGAGATAATGGTATTTTTTAATTCTCTCTCCAGACAGTGGAAGTTAACACTGTACTGGCCCTGAAGTGGAGAAAAAACATTGGTTTCTGATTTCCATTACCTTTACTGTTACATAATATTAGTATCTATGCAATTTACTTTGTGACAACCTGAGAGAGAGTAATTTTCAATCCAGGGGTGAACTTCACTTCTTTTTTTTCACTTACCTTTGCTTGTCTCCATGCCATGTGATCTTTCAGAAAAGTCAAGCATTTGCCCAATCCAAAACAATGCACTGGGTCGGTTCCCCTGATTCATTTTGATTGCCGAAGCCGGCAAAACCCTGACCGCTTTGATACGCCAAGTGAATTCTTTCTCTAATTTCTAGATAACCCTGGGCAGAGCCACCAAAGACAACCAGATTGATGTAGATCTGGCGCTGGAAGGCCCTGCTTGGAAAATCTCCCGCAAACAAGGTATCGGAAGTGATTCTTGGCTCTGAATTGCTGAGAAAAAAAAAGATGTTTTGTTGGGTAGACGTGTACGGCCATGGTTAAGAAAGCATTACTATGAGGATGACTTTGTGGTTCCTGATTCACTGGCTTCACAGTGCGAGATGCCTGAGCATTTCTCCTTTTTTTGCTAGGAGAAACCACTGTCTTTAAAATGTGGAAGTAGGGCAAAAGTAAGATGATTTTTGCCATCCTGATGACCCAATGAAATCTTTGGGGTATTTGCTGAAATGCTAAGGACCCTAGCCAGCTCTGTGGGTTTTTTTGTATTTACTATCAGCATGTAAATACTACATATAGGTAGTCCCCAATTTACAACTAATTGAGCCGATGTAAGTTGTCCTCGATTTACAACTAATTGCTGTTGTAAGTTGAGGCATGACTTGATCTGATTTTTTTTTGGGGGGGGGGGGAAGTTGTTAAGTGAATGCTCTTGTCCCGTGATGGCGAACTATTGCACGCATGCCAGAGCCCTCTCTTTGGGCGCGCGCATCGTCACCCCAGCTCAGCCAGCTGGTCGTCGTGTTTCCTGTGCTCTGGTGCCTTCTGGTTTGGGCACTCTGTGCCTCAAAGGTTCGCCATCACTGCCCTCGTCATTAAGTGAACACTGTGACTAAGCAAATCCATTTTATCCAATGGGCATTTTTTGTCGGAAACTGGAAGTAAAACATTGCAAACTGGCAACGGCATCAAAAACCGCAGTCACATGACCATGGGATGCTACAAAAAGGCCAGGAAGGTGAGCCGATCGCCAAGAGCCTCAAATGCAATCACGTGACCGTGGGTGGGTGGGTGTGTATCTGTCGTAACTGTGAAATCGGGTCGTAAGTAGCTTTTGGGGAAGGGGTGGGTGTCATAACTTTGTAAGTGGGGGACTACCCTTTGTAAGTGGGGGACTACCCGTATTCAGTGGCCTTTCTTCCAGGCTGCAGAGTTTGAGAACCTTCTCTGGGTGGGAGATTGGCTCTTTAACTTTAAAAGAGAACCGTTTCTCAAGAAAGGTCAACCTTTAAAGGCAGTGGCTGGCATGGTGGCTGTGGCTTAAATTCATGTGGCTTAGGGCCCATTGGCATTCCATTGAGGCTCTGTTCTCTTCCTCCTGGGAAAGTCCAAGTCACCGTAATCTCTTCCTAAATGGACATAGGTGTCATCAAGCTGAAGAACAACGGGGACTTTTTCTTGGCCAACGAAGGCCGACGGCCCATTTACGTTGATGGACGGCCAGTGCTTTGTGGCAGCAAGTGGAAACTCAGCAATAACTCCGTGGTTGAGGTGAGCAGGGGCCAGCTGTGCTTTGTAGCACAAAGAGTTTGACTTAGATATTGCCTCATAGTCCTCTTCTAGTCGTGTTTTCTTTTTAGAGGATGGGTAGGCTGGGAATTTAGGGCTCAGATTTAAATTGAATAGAATTTCTTACTAATGGATGCTGAATCTATCATTTTTATCCTTGTGTTATTTTTTAATTTGGTTTTCTGGACTTAACTAAAGGATTGAGAATTTTCAATTGGCTACTGTTCTGCTTTACCTGTGTTTTTTTAAAACATTGAACTACTTAGAATTACTTGAAGTGGCCAGGATATAAATATGAGCTGTAAATTTAGTAATAGTAACCAGGGCAAATTACCAGTGGGTCTACCCCATGCTTACAGCCTATCTGCATGGACTCAGTTGAGCCCAGATGCTGTCAGCTTTTGTGAGCGTTGCACCTTCAGAGGGGTTGAGACTGCAGCTCTCAGATGGGGAAGCTGCCTTAAATGGAGGGCTGGCTTATAATAAGAGCCTGGCCAGGAAGGAAGACACTTTAGCCCTTCTAGTTAGCTGCCGTTGCAGATCTCTAGAAAAAACCTCCTCAAGGTGGCTCACGATTTAATGGGGTGCGAAAGCAGAATATATACGGACAAATTGATTTAATTCTCTTCTCTCTCCCTCCCTCTTTTTTCCAGATTGCCAGCTTGCGCTTTGTTTTCCTCATCAACCAAGATCTGATTGCTCTTATCAAGGCAGAAGCTGCCAAAATTGCCCAGCCCTAAGGCTTGGATCAAACCAAAGGACGCCCCCTCTGCCGCCGCCCCTCCTTTCACCAGCAGGGACTGCTGTTTTCTTTGCTGCTTTTGATGCAGCTTCCTCCGGTTTGCCTCCTTGAAGGTTAGGACACAAAGCAATCCTGGGTCTTTTTTTGTTAAGCATAGAGGAACTCTGTTTCGTGCTTGCACACACACACGCAGCCCACTGGAGAGAGAAGGGGGTGGGTGGGGGTAGAGAGACCGGAGCTTAAACACAGCCTTTTGACTAACAGAAGCCCTTTGCTGAGTATTCTAGGTTGGGTGAGAAACGGCTTACTGCTTCTACCGACTCGTGTGCTTCACTCTCTTTGGGGCGGAATGACGAAATGTTTCAGGACTTGGATGTGGGCAGAGCCAAGGTCAAGCTGACATAAGAGTTGTCGGTCCTCTCGTTCTGCATTGTGTTGGTGCCATTTCTAGATGTCAGTTTTGCAGGCATCATCCACTAGAATCTCCCTTCCTTGGGGATGAAAAAAAGAACGATTTATTCCATAGGAGGTTGGTTGTAAAAATAGAGGCCCATCTGTTCCTATCTGCTTATGTGGTTCAATATTACTACTTAACAGGGGTGTTGACAGACTAATGAGCTATTTTAGCTTTTGGCACTTGCCTCCTAAGTGCAAGCACATCCCTTGCCTCTTAAGTATCTGTATGGTAGAATAAGCTTACCAGAGTGTTGTCAGTCGTAGTTTGATTGTTTGGGGTTTTAAAAGCAGCGGCAAAAATGGAAGTAAACCTGATTATTTAAAATGCAGCCTCTGCATTGCTAGCTTTTTATAATATAAATCTTAACTTTTGTGTCCATTAAAATTCCTGGTGCAACAGTGTCGACTGTCTAGTGGCCTCCATTGAATTGGCAGGGAGGTTTGTGGCAGAATCTCCCTTTGCCGTATATTTAACACCTGAAGTTTGTGATTTTCATTTAACTGTTGGTAGTGGTTCTACATACTGCGATTTAGCATGGGAAACGTCACTCACGAGCCTCCCAAGGACAACATCCGAGCAACAGGAGTTCGTAAATTAAACAACCCGAGTTCAAAACATACTTTTTATTTTATAAAAAGGGTGCCCAGCATCACTCTTACACAGGGCTGGGCAAAGTCTTGGACCTGCCTTCCCATTCGAAAAATTACATGCTCAGAGGGAGTTTCCACTCCAAGTCCACTCACTATCCCCACAGCAATGCCTAACAATCCAGCTGCCTGAAGGAAGAGTATCTAAAATTGAACCATGTACAACTATGGGTTACGTTTGCATATTTCAAGCTGCGACGCATGGATGTATTCCCTAGCTCCATATAACCACTTGGCTGGCCCAGGTTTTGGCTTTTGACAGTAGACACTCTTACAGCATCTTGCAGTTTTCTGCTTTTGCCGAGACAAAAGGAGCCTTGCTGTTCCAAGGTGATTCGGGGCGTTTGCTGTCTTTCTCTTCTGTCTCCATCAGGACAACAATTGCAATTCTCCCTCAACCTTGGAAGAGCTGATTGCAACCTTTCTTTGTCCCCTCATGTGGGAGAGCATCCGGTCCCTTAAGACAAGGGCTAATCCTTGATATTCCCAGGACGGAAAAATGCCAGTGCCTGATCTTTGTGTAATCAGTTGTGCTCAGCACACTCATATCCCCGTCCCTTCTTCCTCTATCCAGCAGGGCCCACTGCAGGTAGAGCCATCATCCCCAGCACCAATCAGCACCATCTCAAGGCCGGGGGAATCACAGTCTTGAGTCCTAGAAGGTTTGGTTTCGGGAGAGCCCCTGTGGTACGCTGGATCTGTGGTAGAACAAGCTTGGGGCAGAGAGCTCTCTCTTTGGCTCAGATTTGGCATCGGCGTGTTGTTCCCTGGGTCCTTGGGATCGTGACCAGTGGGCGAAAGCACTCCTGCCTCCGAATCCCTTGCTCGGCGTCCCAGGGTCCAAAACGTGCCGGGCCAGGGTGAGCTCTGCCCAGCTGGAGGGGCCCACATCCACTGAACTTTGCCACAGGCTCCATTAGGGCATGGGGCTGGTGGTGCACTATGGGAGCAGAAAGCTGGTGAGAGTCCTGTGTCCACCCGGAGGGGGCTCAGCAGGGGCGTCATTGGAGCGTCCGGATGGGGGAAAGACCCACAGGCAGAAGGATCGACTCGCTGCTGGGCCGATGTCTGGGAGAGAAGGAATAGCTGGACAGCCTGGCGCAGAGAGTACAGGCCTTCCCGCATTTGCTGAACTTGCCCGGAGAGCTCAGCCACCTGGGGAATGATGCAAGGGAAATGAGGTCATTTTCTTGCCTTTCTTCTTCTTCTTAAGACGAGAGCCCTCCCTGCTTACAAAATCGCTTCGTAATAATAAGTAATAAGTTTGAATTTATTAGCCGCTCCCTTTCCAAGTAGGACTCGGGGCGGCGTACAATGGGGCATATAAAACACAGAAAATATATAAAAACACATAGGCGTACATACAGAACATACATACAGATACACAAACACGGACTCGAACTCGGAGGAGGTAGACAATTTACATCATATAGACAGTTAAAAAACCCGCATTAAGATACCCCAATTATAAAAACCCCATATAGAATTAAAATTTAACGTTTAAAATACAATTTAAAACCAGTTAGGAGGAATAAGAATAATTACGATTGAGCCAGGCCAGATAATTGAAAGAGGTGGGTCTTCAGCTGTACACGGAAGGAGCGGAGATCGGAAGTAATCCTGATGTCACGGGGGAGGTCATTCCACAGGGCTGGGCCCACCACAGAGAAGGCTCTGCTCCTGGGTGTCGCCCCCCGGCACTGTTTGGCGGACGGCACCCGGAGAAGTCCCTCTCTGTGTGAGCGAATTGGTCGTAGGGATGTGTGAGGCAGGATGCGATCCTGCATATAACTAGGCCCTGTGCCATGGAGCGCTTTAAAGATCATAATCAAAACCTTGAAACGCACTCGGTAGACCACAGGAAGCCAGTGCAGCTCGCGCAGGAGAGGTGTTACAGGGGAGTATCTAGTCCTCCCCATAATCACCCGCGCGGCCGCGTTCTGGACCAACTGTAGTCTCCGAGTGCATCTCAAGGGAAGCCCCATGTAGAGAGCATTGCAGTAATCCAGGCGAGACGTCACTAGCGCATGGGTGACTGTGCGTAGGGCATCCCGGTCCAATAAGGGGCGCAATTGGCGCATCAGGCGAACCTGATGGAACGCCCCCCTTGCCACGGCTGTTACATGGTTATCCATGGACAGCCGGGCATCCAGGAGGACGCCCAAATTGCGCACCTGTTCCATGGGGGCTAGTTGGACGCCCCCGATGGCCAGAGATGGAAGCACCTGGTTGAACCGGGAGGCCGGAAGCCACAGCCACTCCGTCTTGGAAGGGTTGAGTTTTAGTCGGTTGCCATCCATCCAGACCCGTACGGCCTCCAGACACCGGGACATCATTTCGACGGCCTCATTGGGGTGGTTCGGAGTGGAAATGTATAGCTGAGTATCATCAGCATACAGATGATATCCCACTCCAAAACCACGGATGATCTCGCCCAGCGGTTTCATATATGTGTTGAACAGGAGAGGCGAGAGCACCGATCCCTGTGGCACTCCACATGTGAGTGGCCTCCGGGTCGAACTCTGCTCCCCTGTCAACACACGTTGCGTCCGACCAGAGAGGTAGGAGCCAAACCACCGTAAAACGGTGCCTCTGACTCCCAGCCCCTCTAGCCGGTGCAACAGGATACCATGGTCGATGGTATCGAACGCCGCCGAGAGATCTAATAGGACCAGGATAGAGGAACAACCCCTATCTCTGGCCCTCCAGAGATCATCAACCAATGCGACCAAGGCCGTCTCCGTGCTGTGACCGGGTCGGAAGCCGGACTGGCGCGGGTCTAGATAATCATTTTCCTCCAGGTGACGTGGGAACTGCTGTGCTACCACACTCTCTACAACCTTCGCCAAAAAAGGAAGGTTGGAGACTGGACGATAATTGGCTAGGTCCGTTGGGTCCAGGGAAGGCTTCTTGAGCAGGGGCCTCACCACCGCCTCTTTCAAGGCGGCCGGTAGAGACCCCTCACCCAGCGAGGCGTTCACCAGGCCCAGGAGCCAGTCACGCGTGACCTCCCAGGATGCCAGTACAAGCCAGGAGGGACACGGGTCCAATAAACATGTGGTGGGTCGCAGACGTCCACGCAACCTGTCCAAATCCTCGATGGCAACCGAGTCAAACTCCTCCCAAAGCGGTCCCTCAAGACTCGCAACGGGCGTCTCTACTGAACCACTGAAAGGGGTCCATCCCATCCGGATTTGAGCGACTTTGTCCTGTAGATAATTCCCAAACTCCTCTGCTCTACCCTGTAAAGGGGCTTCCCGTGGTCTCTCAAACAAGAGGGAACGGGTCACCCGAAACAGGGCGGCAGGGCGGTTATCTGCAGACGCAATAAGAGCAGCGCAATGTTGACGTTTGGCCGCTCTTAGTGCCACAAGGTACGTCTAATTACTGCAATGCATAAAATCTTTCCTAGGAAGTGAGGTAATTTAATAGTTTTGGCAGTAGATCAGCCAGCCTCTGGAAACATACAGGACCAGTTGGGAAGAAAAGGAGAGATTCGTATATTTTTTTTCCTCACCCCCGTTTTTGGCCATTGAATGGTTTGACCTTGGATTTTTGGAGCAATGGGCGGGGGGGGGGATTCTTTTTTTCACCCAGAATGATATTTATAGCATGAAACACACTCTTCAACAGGGATAGGGAGAAGAGAAAAGAAAAACCTGTTCCCTCAGATGAGAGTCCTATCTAGGTTTCCCTAATTGGGGAAAGTACTGGAGAAGATGTTAGGGCTGCTGCTTCTGCAAAGAATGCTTTAATTCTTGTCTCCTCCCAGAATATTAACATACCTTCAGGCATCAACCATCTGAACCACACCCCCTTCTGGTATAATTTATTCGCTAATTGCGAATAATTTTTCCTTTTTTCCCTAACTTTCTTGGGGATCTGCTTCAAGATAGTTATTTCCCTATCATGGTATGTCAGGGCTTGCCCCCTTTGTACACCTAGAATTTCGTCTCTTGTGCTTTTTCTAAGGAATTTAATAAAAGAATGCTTTGTGAAAGCGTCAGTCGAGCTTCCAAGCCTTAGAATCTAAGGGGACTGAAATTTCCCTGGATGGTTTTGGCTGAGGATGCTTTTATTGGAACCAAGCTGGGATGTGCAGGGGTTGGGAATGGGAATCACTCTGGCCTTGATCCTAGGGTTCCAGTCTGATAATTGGTGGTGGTGGTAGTGGGGAAGCAATTGAGTTCATAGGCATTCTGTGTGATGTTGTAGGACTCCTTCCTTTCCCAAATCGTTTTAACACCTACATGAAACTGCAGGTTGGTTTGGATTAAGGTATCGTCATAACAATTATTATACACCCCTTTACCACCCTCCTCCTAGATGTGGTAGGTGGGTGAGAATTAAACAATTCAAAAGTAATTCTGAGCGGGACCATTGCTTTTTGCTCAGAAGTCATGAGGTTTGGTGGTTACCCTTAATCTGACTCAGGAGGGAAAGCAGATCTGCAATTCTCTCTGGAGTTTCTCAGTCATCCAGGCCATGGTTGTCCCAAAGGTGCTTTCTCCCCCCCCCCCCAAAAAAGGCCCCTGGACTCTCTCTGTTTTTCCTTGAAGATATTTTTCCTCTTCAGTTTTTCCTCTTCAGTTCAGAACCGAAGAAGCTTTGTGGATGAGGAGCGAAACGTCTTCAAGGGAAAACAAAGGAAGCCCAGTGGCCTTTTGAAAAAGCACCTTTGGGACAGATCTGCACTTTATGGCTCCTGAGACATGGCTTTCTACTCAGATCAGCAGCAGGGACATTTTTGCCCAGCTTGGAGCTGTCTTTGAAGACTACCCAGAAGGCAAGGCCCTCTCTACCAGCATGTGGCAGAGGTGCATTCGTTGCCACTAATTTTTCAAGTATAAATCAAAAGTGCTGTTTTTGACCAATTCAGCTCTGTAAAGCTTGAGCCCGTATTCATCTACAGGGCTGCCTTGCCCAAGTACAACACACCTACACCACAATCCGCACAGAGAGCGACACCTGAAGACAGCTGGTGGTTGTTTGGGAGGGGGGGCTTGGAAGCAAGTTTTTTCCTATGATGACCTTGTCATTCTGGAATACTCTAGCTCCAAAGGTCAGATCGCCTTCATTCTTCAAAATTAGGAAAATAGCAAACAAGCCATTTTGTCAGTCTTGAGGGGAGGGTTTGGGATGCTTGCTACATTTAAATATCTGGCTTTCAGGTTTTAAAAGAGGATAATTTAATTTAAGATATCTGGACTATGTGAAAAAGGTACAAGAGCAATTATATAAGTAAGACTACTCGGTCAATTGCCTCCAAAGAGCCTAGTAGTTTTCCTTTGGTACTCAAAAGGTAAAACGTGAGTTTGTGTTTTCAGAAGATCATTTAAATCCACCATTCTCTGTAGATAATATTTTCTAGACTAGTGTTTTAGATTTCCAAGGGTAGCCTGCACATACGCAAGCTACTTCCCTGCTGAACAAAAAGCAAGGAAGCTCCAGGTAAATCTCTCTCTAAAACAGGGCTGTCCGTCCAACCTTGGCAACCTTTAAGACCTGTGGACTTCAACTCCCAGAATTCCCCAGCCAACATTGCTGGTTGGGGAATTCTGGAAGTCCACAAGGCTGTCTCTGTACAAGCCTGTTACTTTTAAGCAAACAGGTAAATGCCACCTCTGACTGGCCCCGCCCCCATCTATTCTCTGCCTCCCAAGTCCCAGCTGATCGGGGAAAAATGGGGATTTTGCAGTAACCTTCCCCTGGAGTGGGGGGAATGGAGATTTTACAGTATCCTTCCCCTGCCACGCCCACCAAGCCAAGCCACGCCCATAGAACCGATAGTAAAAAAAATGGAATCCCACCACTGGCAGACACATGACCTTAACTTACTAGATGTCAAGCAGGGTAAAGTAATGCTATAAAAGGTACAAACTGATCGAGTTAAGAAAAGCCTTACCGCTTGGCGCAGTTTCTCAATGGTGTCCGCACTAGATAACTCAGGAGGGATAGTGAGCAGGCCGCTATCTGGAAGAGGAAAAAGGGACCGAGCTGATGAAGGCCACAAATTCAGCCTCCCAAGTGCTCTTGTTTTGTATCCACCCCTTCGTGACCCCTTCCCCGCATGAGGCAGAATGTTACCTGTACCAGGTGAAGGGCTGCTGTAATCCGGTCCTGACGGGCCAAGGCGGAAATTGAACATAGGTTTGTCCGAATTGGACCCATCCTCAATTCCATCTACAACTCTTTTGGAGAAGAAGAGGTAGAAAATAAGCATTTCAGAAAAGAGGCGCGTAGAGAGACTTGCATCCCTCTGCTTCAACATCTAAAAAAGATTAAAGTCATGGCAACTGGACCAAAGTTTGTTAATCTAAGGTGCTTCGTTACTCATCCAAGTAACTTCTTCAGTCAAAATAAAAAGTGTAATTAGGCAGAGAGTCATTGGAATATACCTACTCTTGCCACAGCAAATGAAGAAGTTACTTGGATTAGTAACGAAACGTCCCAGATTAACAATCTGCGGTCCCCTTGCCATGATTTTAACCTTGAAAAGATACTTTTGGCCTGGATGATTGAGTCTTCATTGACATGCTGTGCTTCAACAGTAACCTCTGACTTCCTACATGGGGAAAAGCATTTAGATGGGGCCTTATCATTGTGTGTCCCCCCCCATTCCCAAAGCTGGCCTGCACCTCCTTTCCATCCTGCGACCTTACCTGGGGCTCAGATCTGGGGGACCGCTGCAGGGCACGCTGTGCAGCCGCAATGCTGTGGGACGTGAGGATGTTTCGGAGGCCACGTGGCGTGGCATTCCTGACCGTGAGGGCAGGTGGCTGTGGGCCGCCGAGGACTTGGGGAGCAAGGGGCTGGCGGGCTCATCCTCTATCTGGGTAGGCAGGCAGGGCATTCTGCGGCGTGGAGAAAATGAAATTTCTGCGTCCTTCCCCACCGAAAGCAAAGTGGCAGGTTCCCTGCTGCTCGGAGACGGTGACTCTGCCTATGGTGGAAGGAGACAGTGAAGGAACCTTTTGCCTTTCCCATTGCAGCTGCCTTTCTCTCTAGAATCGAGAAAGGACTATCCAAATGTGTAAACTATATTCCTGCCATTGGATTCTCCCTCTCATTGGTAAATGAGTCTCATTGCCAGATCCTCCACCACCACCCCATTGAGAACTTTTAAAGAAACAATTGCTATAAGAGTTCAGAATCCACTTGATTTTCTGCCTATGGGGCTGGTTCGAATCTGGAATAATTCTTACAGATATTAGGAATTAGCAGCCTCAGCGGGACGTCCAGTGCAAGCTATTCCTGGCTGTCCAAAGTTTCTGAACAAAGGTGGGATGCAATTCAAATTGATGCATTGGGAGTAGCTGGAAAGACATGGAAGCCCAGTTTTATCACCAGTTTTCCCAAGTCCTGCTGCGTGGGTTAAGATTTGGATTGGGAGTAGATTTTCCCCAAATTTTCTTTTTGTCCTTGAGTGACTCTGGAGGATATACTGAAGACCTTCCCAGCAGTATAGCTACTCCTTTCTTTCTAATGGCAAGTTGGAAGCCCAAGAAAAGCATGCTATATAGAGCTATTCTTCTCTAACTTCCTTTGGCCTTTGTGGTTCTATGTTGGCTCTGTGCAGATAAATATAACAACAACACTTAGACTTATATACCGCTCATAGTGCTTTATATTCTTCTCTAAGCGGCTTACAGAGTCAGCCAATTGCCCCCAACAATCTGGTTCCTCATTTTACCCATCTCAGAAGGAATGGAAGGCTGAGTCAACCTTGAGCCTGGTGGGATTTGAATTGCCAAATTGCAGACAGATGGCAGTCAGCAGAAGTAGCCTGCGCCACTGTGCCTACAATCTTTTACTAATTTCAAGTAAATCAACTCTTTTTTATTTATTTGACTCTTGTTCTCCCAAATTGCATTTTGTAATTGGATTGGCTATACAACATACAGTAGCAGAGTGCCAAAATAGAGCCTATAATGGAAACTTTGCTGACTTCCTGGCTGTGACAAACGAAGCATACGATGTTATCTGTAATCTAGACGTACGTTTATAACATTTTATATTTTGTATTTTCATCTCTTGTGTTTTTTATTGAAATGTGATGTGGATGGTGCCATATGATAAATCATAATTTGTACTTGGATTTACCTCCCAGAGCCCTGCCTGGCACAATAACTGAATGAATCACTATTGCACCCAGAATGTGGCAATGGCAATTTGTTATCCAATAATAACAAAGATTTCTCTATCGCCCTGCTCCGCTCACCTGGAAGATGCTGCCTCTACCCAGGTTGTAGCTGAGTTCACAAGGAAGTTCACGGAGGAATTTGCTGGCAAATTCTGGGTAGAGCTCCAGACTAGCCAGCAGGCCAGGCAAGCTCAGGCACTGCAGGTCACAGTAGGTGAGGCCCCTCACGTCTGCATTGGCCTGGACCCCTGGTTCCTTGGATGAGATGTGGCAACCAATCAAGTCTCCCTTCCCTGCAAGGAAAAGAGCTAAAGGTGTGAATCCTTCATCAAGGGGAACAAAATAGAAGCCCTTTCAGACTCTTGTTCTGAAAAGAGGCTCACCGAAAACCCCAAATTGAAAGCAGCATGGGGATGGGCAGAATGGGATAGAAAAAGCAGAGCAGAGCAGAAAGAGCTCATTTAAAGAAAGCAATAATAAAAGGCAAAAACATTTCAAGTCTTGTTGAAATGTTGAGTCTTTTACCCAACATGCACTTGCCACACCATAGTATGATGAGTTAATTTTTTCTTCAAGTCAGTTGTGACCAGTGATGGGATTCAAATTTTTTTACTACCAATTCTGTGGGCATGGCGTGGCTTGGTGGGCGTGGCAGGGGAAGGATACTGTAAAATCCCCATTTCCACCTCACTCCAGGGGAAGGTTACTGTAAAATCTCCATTCCTTCCCCACCCCACTAACCTGCTTTCCAGCTCTGTTCTCCTGTGCAGGGCAACAGAAGAAGGCCCAGCCGACCAGCTGGGACTCAGGAGGCAGCGAAGAGATGGGGGCGGGGCCAGCCAGAGGTGGAATTTCCTGGTTCCCCAAACTGCTCAAAATTTCTGCTACTGGTTCGCTAGAACCGTTCAGAATTGGCTGAATATCACCTCTACATTGGGGGGGACGGGACAGCATGACAAAATGAAAGTTCAGGCCTCTATTCCCATCTTAATCTGGATATAGAAATCTTTTTCTCTGTGCAAGACCCCAGAACGTGAGCGTTTAGAACTTCTCCCATTACACCTGGATTCACACACCATATTTCAAGTCTAGGTTAAATGGGCTTGGGTAATTTGTGGTTCATTGTGTCATGGGAATTGCCATGGTTTCAACTGCT
This sequence comes from Natrix helvetica, assembly GCF_964273705.1. Classification (NCBI taxonomy): domain Eukaryota; kingdom Metazoa; phylum Chordata; class Lepidosauria; order Squamata; family Natricidae; genus Natrix; species Natrix helvetica. The sequence goes on from NC_138548.1 coordinate 229,252,605, forward strand.
AGGAGAAACAAACCGTAAGTTGGGATACGGTTTATTACTCTGGGCACACCAAGTTGTGGGGACACCATGACTCTGTTGCGTTCACCAAGCTTGAGGCTGCAGTAGCTTTCTCAAGTTTTTGAGGAACCAAAACTTTTGAGAAACAGCCAACTTTTTGAAACTTCCCAGTCTCCCAGACTTACAACATGGGAAAGGGGAAAGAGCAAGGACCGAAGGGGAAGCTGGCATTACCTAGGATGGCAAGCACGGTGCCATCTTTCAGCACCTCCATTGAGCCTGAGCAGATGAGATACAGAGCCTGGAGCGCATCTCCCTGCCGGATCAGATATTCCCCCGGCGTGCAGAAAGAAGTCCGGACGGTGAGCGAAAGGGAACGCCGGCAGCCACGGCTTGCCCCCTCAAAGATGGGCAGCTGGAGCAGTTCCTTGTGAAGATGCAGGGCGATATCAGCACGCAGCTCATCCGGGAGGCTATGCAGCAACTGGCGAGAAGGAAGACACAGCAGCAGGGTTAGAAGGTTTCCCTTTCCTTGGGAGAGCAGGGAGGCTGCCTTTGTCCGGGATGCTATAAGGGCTCCTGGGGGTTGGACTAGAAGACCTCCAAAGTCCCTTCCAGCCCCATGATTCTGTGAGGCTTCTCAATGCTGGAAAAAAGAATGGATCGGAAATAAAGTTGAAGGAGCTGCTCTCAAGATAACTTTCAAAAGGGCTTCTCAAACATGTTATAGTATAGCCTTTATTGTCATTGTACATCATTTATACAACGAAATTGGTTTTAGCCTCACTGGTGCAATCCATGACAACAAATACAAACAACATGAATAGTATAAAGAATAATCCCTATGCAAGTAATTAGGAAAAGGAAAAGAAAATCTAGTCATACGTTTCCGCGTGTCTGTGGAGTGATTGTGGTTGTGTTTAAGAGCCTGACAGTCCAAGGATAGAAACTACTTTTAAACCTATTTGTTCGGCTGGCTATGCTTTGATGTCTTCTACCCGATGATAGAAGTGTGAAGAGACACTGACCAACAGGATGGTCATCTTCCATAATTTCTAATGCCCCCAATTTACGCAACCACTCTTGACTCCAAAACTTCATAGCCTCTAGAACTCGACTCCAACAAAGGGGTTCACTGGCTGATGGTAATGTTTTAAAAAGGCTACTAGATATTTTTGGTGAATGCAAGCCTTGGGGGCAAGAACTGGAGTAGGCTGTATCAAAACTCCCCTGTCATTTTAGGGTCTGTCATTGTCTCCAAAAGATAAAATACATTTCTAGAAACATTTCTGAGTTTGGGGAGGAAAAGTGAAATGCTGGTGTAGAATGAAGTTGCTCTTTCATTCCTCCTTGAACAGATAGGAGGAGGTAAATGTTTTAGCTGGCATCTAGAACAAGCGTATAATTGGCTTTGGGGAACGAATCCAGTGCCCAAAGGAATGCCAATTCTGTTATCAATAGAATTTGGCTTCCAATTTTTATTACAAGAAGGCTTCTCCCCACCCCAAGCCAAGTTCTGATGGGCCAATTCCATTCATGACAATACTGATAGTCCTTGACTTATAACCACAATTGGGACCAGAATGTCTGCTGGCAAGTGACTCGCACCTGATTTTGTGAGCTTTTTTTGGCCAGGTCATTAAGTAAACCATTGCAATTGTTAAGTGAATCATACAGTTGTTAAGCAAATCCAGCTTCCCCCCCCCCCCTTTGGCTTGTGGGAAGTCATTTGGGACAGCTGCAAATGGCGATTCTGGGATGCTGGAAACTTTGTAAATACATGCCGGTTGCCAATTGTCCGAATTTTGATCATGTGACCATGGGGATCACGTGACCAAGGTTAAGTGCAAAAATTGGCTGTAGGTCATTTTTTTTTCTGTGTTGTCATTTTGAACTGTTGCTAAATGAACGGTGGTTAAATTGAGGACTACCTATATAACAACAGAGTGAGGAATAGGGAACAGATGATTGCAGTTAAGGCAATTGTGTACAGGCCAAGACCAATTTCAGTGAGATGGAAGAGGAGCACCCACCTTTGTTAACCAAGCAGTCTGTACTATTTATACTCTGCTTTCCTGTTCTGCTTCCTTTCTCCTACCGGCTGAGCTACTTCCACAGCTAAGAAAATGTGGCTCCTTTGTCAGCCACTTCATCTTTCCCTCTGCTCTTCCTCCAAGGACTTTAAGGTAGTTTCCCAGCCATTGACCAGCTATTAACCTTCACAATAATTCTGGAAGGCTGCTTAAGGGCAAGATGGGTAGGGAGAAAAAAAATGGCCTAAGCTCTCCTGGGATTTGCATAGCACATAATCAACAGCTTTGACAGAATGGCTGAAGCTCTACGCTTCCTGTTTGGAAGGCATGGTGCACAGATCACGCTCTAGTGGCTACTCAAGTTTCCTCTGCTCTGGGCATGCCCCAAATGCATTGGGCTAAAACTCTTGTCACGCATACTAGCATATCCCTTAGCTTTGCTTAGTTAGGAATGATGGGAATTGTAATTATAATGAAGAACAGTTGCAGGAATTGGGTATGTCTAGTCTTATGAAAAGAAAGACCAGGGGAGACATGATAGCACTGTTCCAATATCTCAGGGGCTGCCACAAAGAAGAGGGAGTCAAGTTATTCCCCAAAGCACCTGAGGGTAGAACAAGAAGCAATGGGTGGAAACCAATCAAGGAGAGAAGCAACTTAGAACTGAGGAGAAATTTCCTGACAGTTAGAACAATTAAACTTGCCTCCAGAAGTTGTGAATGCCCCAACACTGGAAGTCTTTAAGAAGATGTTGGATAACCATTTGTCTGAAGTGGTGTAGAGTTTCCTGCCTAAGCAGGGGGTTGGACTAGAAGATCTCCAAGGTCCCTTCCAACTCTGTTATTCTATTCTATTCTACTCTACTCTACTCTACTCTACTCTACTCTACTCTACTCTACTCTACTCTACTCTAATCCAATGCATCATCAAGAAGGCCATCTAGTTCCTCCCCAGCTGCTCCTCTCTCAGAAGAGCCAGATGGCCCTGCATAAAATCATGCCCACTTTTCCTGCCCAGGTCTTGCCCTCACCAGGGTTGGATCTCACCTCCCGAGTATCAATCCCATTGCTGGAACTCCAGGTGGCTTGGAAGTACTCCAGCATGCGCTGCTTCAACGGTGGAGGGATCCGATGAATACGGATGTAGTCACGCAGGTCACGCGTACGGCTGTGGTAGAGGAAGCGCCGAGCATACATGCGTTGAATGATGGCCGTTACGTTGCCGAAGACGACAGCGTGCATCAGTGCTGTGAATGGAGGAGAAAGAGAAGAGACCGAGGCTAGTCCGGCTGAGACGGCCAAGGAGAAGGTGAGCAGCAGAACCACCGCCTGGTTTCTGTGAGGCCGATGACGCCAACGATGCCTCCGATAGGAGAACCAGGGCAAACTTCACAAGCAAATCGAAAAGAATGAAGGGAGTGTTGGGACAAAAAGTTTTGGACATAAACTTTATCTAGGTAGGTAGAACAATGGAGCAATAACTGAGCTAGAATGGTCTGTAATACAGATACAAAAAGGCAGATCCAGTTTTGGGATATTCAGTTTATATGAAAGGTTTTCAGCATGTTTATTTAAAAAAAAAAAGCCAAGGGAGAAGTCCTCTGACCCGGCCTGCTCCTTATGATGATAGTTTTCTATCTGGCAAGGTGGTTTTATTTTTGTAGAAGAGAGTATTTCAAATAGGTTCTTCTTCATTTACACGACATAGAGGACCTGTACACTGCATGAGTCAAAAAGAGGGCCATGAAAATATTTACAGACCCCTCACATCCTGGATATAAATTGTTTCAACTCCTAACCTCAAACGACACTATAGGGCTCTGCACACCAGAACAACTAGACACAAGGACAGTGTCCCCCCCCCCCCCCAATGCCATCCCTCTGTTAAACAAATAATTCCCTCAACACTGTCAAACTATTCACTAAGGCTGCATTACTATTACTATTAGTCTTCTCATCGTTCCTATCACCCATCTCCTCCCACTTATGACTGCAGGACTGTAACTTTGTTGCTTGTATCCTTACGATTTATATTGATATTGATTGTTTCCTGATTGCTTATTTGTACCCTATGACTATCATTAAGTGCTGTACCTTATGATTCTTGACGAATGTATCTTGTCTTTTCATGTACACTGAGAGCATATGCACCAAAGACAAATTCCTTGTGTGTCCAATCACACTTGGCTAATAAAGAATTCTATTCTATTCTATTCTATTCTATTCTATTCTATTCTATTCATTCTATTCTCTATTCCACTCCATTCCATTCTCTATTCTCTTCTCTATTCCATTCCATTCCATTCCCTACTCTATCCTACCCTATCCTAATCTACTCTGCTCTGCTCACTCTACTCTCTATTCCATTCCATTCCATTTCTATTCAATTGTCCTTAACTTACAGTCATAATCAGGGCCAGAATTTCCATTGCTAAGCCCAATTTTACAAACCCTTTTATTTATTTTTTGCAAATTACTGCTGTAGTTAAGTGACTCATGTTCTCGTTAAGTAAATCCAACTTCCCTCATTAACTTTGCTTGTCAGAAGCTAGCTGGAAACATCGCAAATGGTGATTACATGACTCCGGGACGCTGTAACTGTCATAATACATGCCAGTTATCAACTGTGTCAAATTTTGATCGTGTGACCCTGAGTATGTTGCTACGGTTGTGAGTGCAAGGACTGGTCATCAGTTATTTTTTTCAGTCCTATTGTAAGTTTGAACAGTTGCTAAATGAATAGTTGTAAATCGAGGATTCGTCTCCGTCCAATTCATATCTTTTATTTATAATCTCATTCTATGGATGTATTTCTGCATGTCCTGGCCTAAGATGAAATTACTTATTTGAATGGTCAGTTTATTATTTATTATGTGTCTGCTTTTTTCTCCAAAAAACAATATCCTAAAAAAGCCTGCTCTCCAACATACAGATCCTTGCCCCATATCACTGTAGTTGTGGTTGTAATCCCACTATTTTGCAATTAAACCATAAACTAATCTTACCCAATGTTGCTATCTCTAGCTGTCTTGGACAAACATGGCAGCTAAGAATTCGGGAAGCTGAGAATCTGGGGAACATCCAGAGAATATCCAGGTGGAAGAAGCAGCACAAAAACTGAATCAGGAGAAGCATTCCAGAATTCCAGAAGAATTCCTCATTGGTTGCCCATGCAACCAATGAATGGGCAGGGAAGCAGGCCCCTCCTTACCTTGACAAGTCTTCTTCTTCTTCTTCCCCTTTCAGTAAATTCCGCTGAAGGTTAGCACAGAGTATATGAACGAGAGATATTTGGTGCACCCACCCACCCCTTGCCTCTTCTTTCTTCTTGATTTCCTTAGTCTAACAGTTAAAAGTTAGGTCTAAATTTAAAAAGGCAGCTTTCGTTTCCCACCACTAATGTGTTCCGCAATCTGAGAAGAACCGAGATCGGCCATCTGGTTTTCTTTTCTTACCATTGGAAAGAGGCTAAGGACGTAAGAACCACCTTGCTGGTTGTTGGCAATGTACCAAAATAAAACTCACAATAATAGAAGGTGCTTGGCCCGTTGTCATGAGAACTAGATTGCCCAAGAACCTGCGTTAGAAGCTGAGAGGAGGAGAAGGAAGAGAGGAGGAGGAGGAGGAGGAGGAGGAGGAGGAGGAGGAGGAGGAGGAGGAGGAGGAGGAGGAGGAGGAGGAAAGATGCTTGGGAGGTCTTACTGGTTCTCCTTGATATCCCACCTAGGGGTAGAGCCCAACTCACCCCCCACCAGCATGGTGCAGATGGAGAAAATCTTCTCTGAGTCAGTGTTTGCCGATACGTTGCCAAAGCCCACGCTGGTCAGGCTGCTGAGGGCAAAGTATAGGGAGGTAATATAAGCACTGCGCAAGGAGGGTCCCCCTAAGAGTTCCCAGGTCGTGCCGTTCAGGGAGGAAGTCTGGTTGGTAGGTTCTTCTTCACCACTGCTGTTCCTCTGAGCCAGGTAATAGGGAGTCTCCAGGCGTCGAGCCAGCTCCTGCAGCCAACCTGCAAGGATGGGGAAGAAGGAAGCCAAGCTAGAAGAATACCCACCATAAGCTCCTTCTCCTGAATACTATTCCTTCACCCTTATAGATGGGGTTCCTTTCCCAAAAAACCATGCCAGCTGCAGACACGGCCTCTTCTGGTCCCGTGTCCTGCAGAAGAACCTAAATAGTAAAGCCTTGTAGGCCAGGAGATAGAAGTTCCAACATTGGTCCATCAGAGAGCTTTGGACAACCAGGACATGCAGGCAATTGCCTTCATTTGAATCTCTTTTAACAGGACTGTACTGAAACAAAATGGGGTACACAACCTATTAGCCTTCCAGGCATTGTTGGACCATAATTCCTGACATCTTTCCCACTCATCATACTGCCCGGGATGGATGGGAATCAGCCAGTGGTGAAATCTAATATTTTTTTACTACCGGTTCTGTGGGCGTGGTTTGGTGGGCGTGGCTTGGTGGGGCCATGTGACTATGTAGTCATTTTAACTGGGGGATCAAAAGACAGAAAATCACTTTAACAATGTTCCTGCTGGAGCAGGGTTGGACTAGATGACCAACAGGTCCCTTCCAGCCCTGGATTATCCTCTGAAGCTGCCGGGTTTGTAGTCCTTCCTTCCGTTCCTTTTTCCCTCCCTCCCTCCCTCCCTCCCTCCCTCCCTCCCTCCCTTTCTTTTTTTTTCTTTCTTTCTTTCTTTTTCTTTCTTTCTTTCTTTCTTTTTCTTTCTTTCTTTCTTCTTTCTTTCTTTCCTTCTTTCCTTCTTTCCTTCTTTCCTTCCTTCCTTCTTTCCTTCCTTCCTTCCTTCCTCCCTCCCTCCCTCCCTCCCTCTCTCTCTCTCTCTCTTTCTCTCTTTCTTTCTCAGCACCCCCCCCCCCCGTTTTTGGCCTAGCAGGTTTCAGCACTCTGCCAGCAAAATGGGCTCCTGATCTCCACACCCAGTTGTGACCGTCTCCTACAATCCTCTGCCAGCGAAAATGAAGCTCACGAGGGCCACACGTGACCCTCCTGAGCTCCGTTTTTGCTGGCAGAGGCACTGTGGTCCTTTGCTGTTTCCAGGGCTGCCTGGTGGGTCACATCTAAGCACCCTGTGGGTTGGATTTGGCCCGTGGGCCTTGAGTTTGACACCCCTGTTTTAGATCAGTCCTGAGAGATTCTAGAGTGTGGCTATCCTGAACCTCTTCCCCATTATCTCAGGACTGTGCCGTCTCTTGTTCTGAGCCTCTTTCCGGGAAGGCACTGAGTTGGCAAAATATTCCCCACTCTGATCACAGTTTTTCTGTCTGGCTTTAAAGGTATATTTTCTGTGGATGTGTCATATCCCTCTACAAATATAATGTCTTTCACCACACACTGAGGGCACACGTTCTCTAAATTCCTGATTGCCCAGCCTTCTATAGATCAGTGGTTTTCAATCCCCCCCCACCCCCATTATGGAACAAAAATGAATTAATTAGTTCTTGGAATCCCCGATTAAAGCTCTTTTTGATAGAAAAACAGCTGAATCAGAGTGAACTATTCTTATTTTTAATCTTCACCTCTCACAGAACACACCAGGTTCTTACAAGACCCTGGGGTTCCATGGGACACCGTTTAAAAATTCCTGGCAATGGCTGCACACATCATGAGCTTTCTTCATGCAAAGTGCTCCCACCTGGAATCCATACTGAAGCACGGTGGCACTATTTGACCCCTGTCACTGCACATTTAAGCCAGTCATACCCACTGGCCTCTAAATGAATGTTCACATAGGGGTGTCAAACTCGCATCGTCATGGTGGCGTCACGTGACATATCTGGACTTTTTACCCCTTCACTAAGCCGGGCGGGGGCATGGCCAGTGTGTGACGCATATGGCCCATGCGGCGCAAGTTTGACAGCCCTGGCATAGGGCATTTGCTAAGGCTTCTCTCTTGCAGCCATTTATGCTCTCAGAGACTTAGTCAAGCGGCTGCATGCAATGTTGAAAATAAATGTAGTCAGCACAATCTTTCACTTAGACCAGTGATGGCCAACACATATGTCAAGAACGACATGCCATGACATTTTTGGGGACACGCCAATGTCCACCCGTACCCAACAATGATTATTATTGAAAGCACATCCTGTTCTCACTTAATTTTCCCAGGCTGTGGAGCAGGGGTGGGTTCCGGCTGCCAGTTATGTGGGTGTGGCTTGGTGGGCATGGCAGGAGAAGGATGCTGCAAATCTCCATTCCCTCCCCACTCCAGGGGAAGGATACTGCAAAATCTCCATTTCCTCCACACTCCAGGGGAAGGATACTGCAAAATCTCCATTCCCTCCACACTCCAGGGGAAGGATACTGCAAAATCTCCATTCCCTCCACACTCCAGGGGAAGGATACTGCAAAATCTCCATTCCCTCCACACTCCAGGGGAAGGATACTGCAAAATCTCCATTCCCTCCACACTCCAGGGGAAGGATGCTGCAAAATCTCCATTCCCTCCACACTCCAGGGGAAGGATACTGCAAAATCTCCATTCCCTCCACACTCCAGGGGAAGGATGCTGCAAAATCTCCATTCCCTCCACACTCCAGGGGAAGAATACTGCAAATCTCCATTCCCTCCCCACTCCAGGGGAAGGATACTGCAAAATCTCCATTCCCTCCACACTCCAGGGGAAGGATACTGCAAAATCTCAATTCCCTCCGCACTCCAGGGGAAGGATGCTGCAAAATCTCCATTCCCTCCCCACCCCACTAACCGGCTTTCCAGCTCCTTTCCAGCTTCTTCTATGCAGGGCAACAGAAGAAGACCCAGCTGATCAGCTGGGACTCGGGAGGCAGTGAATAGATGGGGGGAGGAGCAAGTCAGAGGTGGTATTTTCCGCTTCTCCAAACTACTCAAAATTTCTGCTGCTGGTTTTCCAGAACCGGTCAGAACTGGCTGACCTCTGGAAGTGGGACTGTGAGGTCTCAGGAGCTCCTCAGGACTCCTTCCCCATTCCAGTTCTCGCAGACCCCAGATAATTTGAAAAGCCAAAAGACGAAGGGAAGCTTAGGCCCCAAAGGCTTATATAGGCCCCAAAGCCAAGGTGAAATTTATCCCATCTCTCTGCAGCTCATTCTCCCAACATTGGTCACTTTCTCTCTCTTTTCTATGGGAGATGGCAAGCCAGAGGCAGCATTTAATGAAGGATTAAAACAGCTTTCCCCAATGAAGTGCCACCTGGATCAGTAGTGGGTTTCAGCTCCTGTTGCAACTGATACGCTGTAACAGGAGCCGGGCGTACAACACAGGCACATGCGCTGCATGTACATGCGCACCCACCGCCTGCAATGCTCCAGCTGCTCGGTGGAGCATCGCGCAGGCGCCATACGCTGGGCGCGTATGTACAGATGGCCCATTTCCTTCAAATCCAGGTAAGGAACGAGGGCGGGCGGGCCCTCCAAAGTACTGTTCTGGTACGGTGGCTGCTGCTTCCAGCAGGCACTGGTACACGGGTATCGGGGCGTACCGCCTGCAACCCACCACTGATCTGGATGTGTGTTGGATGTCAGTTCCCATTATTTCACCCAGTGTGCCCAAAGGGAATGGAGCAAATCAGGACTTTGTACCATCCCAGTTGAAAGCCAAGGCATCATATCAGAGGAGGAATGTAATTTGAAAGCAAGGAGGAAAGAGATCCATCGTTAAACCAAGATAAATCCAGAGAGCCTGGAGATTCTCCCAGCTCTCCTCATTTAAAAAAGAAAAGGGAAGAAAATACTCTGCTTCACTGAGTTGCAACAGATATATCACCCTTGAGCACTGAGTCTCTCTCTCTCTGTCTCTCCACACTCCCCATGGGATTTGGCAGCTCTATCTCAAAGCCAATGTGGCAGTTACTTGTTAATTTGTCGCCATGCGGTCCCTAGAGTCTGCTGGAGAATGGTAATTATGAAAGAGCTCATAGTCCCCAACACGAGAGAAGACTCTGCGGCTTATTTCTGCACTTGGCTGGAGGCGGCCACAGCCATTCATACATGCTTTCCTGCTTCTACTTGGCCTTACAGTGCATCTTCCGTACAGTTGCAACATGCAGAAGTCTGGGGAGGTCCCCCTCTAATCTGGGAGAAGAAAATAACGCACCCACACCCGTCACTTGACACCCCCCACCCAGAGTCCCACACCAAGGAAGTTAGGCCCCGGCACGCACCTATCCCGGGCAACTGGGAGGGGCTGCTCTCCACTTCCCGCTGGCCGATGAAGTACCAGACGCAGGCGACCCAGTGAGCCAGAAGGGCAAAGACAGTCATGAGCAAGGTAAGCACCACAGCGCTGTACTGGGAGTACCGATCCAGGTTGGGCAGCAGCCGTAGTAACCGCAAGAGCCTCACCGTCTTCAGCAGGTGTGCCCCAAAGTACTGGAGGAAAAGAAAAGACCAGATATGCCTACACAGCACCCTCTGGGGTTGAGGGGGAACGTTGTGATGGTGCCCCATCAGGGAGGTTCTGAGCCCAACTCACCACGTTGACCTTGAAGGCATAGAGAAGGTCGAAGGGTAATGCTGCTAAGAGGTCCAGCACGAACCAGCGGGTCAGGTAGTGTAGGAATATAGCATGAGGATCGAAGACCACCTGCCCTGATTTGCTGACAAATGTGGTGCGAAAATTCAACACAATGTCTGCAAAACAATGTAAACAACAACAATCAAAGAATGGCAACCCTTATGCAAGTCTTCCTTCCCTTGGTGTCTTCCAGGTTACAGAATGACACAATTCAAAGGCATCTGGTAGGAAAGGCGAGGCTATGTCAGGCCTGCAGCCATCTTCTTTTGGATCTTTGGCCTGCCACGCTTTCTGTTATTCTACTATGCATTTTCTATTGTGGGAAAATGGGAGGGGGGATTGTACAGAGTTAGATGAGATGTAGCCATAACGAAATTCTTTGTAGAAAGCCAAGGTCATCCTTTGTCTCTGCACCTCTGCATCTGACCAGAATTGGAGGGTGGAAGCTGCCAGCATGGCAGTGGGAAATTGGACCATGTGATGGACTTGTGGGTGTGGGGGTGAGATCTTGAACTTTCAACTAGGTGGGGAAAAACGGGAAGCTTTTAGATTCGGGTTTTCCCAGATGTGCCAACATGACTCTCTTAATAAATTGGAACTTTGAGCAATACTTTGCCTTGGACTCTGATTCTGGGTGCTCTTTGGAATGCTGACAGGCTACTTAATACTCTCACCACCTGATGCTTTCAAGCTGTGAGCCCACCATCATGTTTTTCTTACTATGCAAATGGTCGCTTGAGTGGAAGCCGCAGAATGACGCTCATATATAGCTGAGCTCACCCCAAACAGCTCCTTTGCCAGTGAAAGGAAATCACCTCCTGGGAAGGCCCTAGCCTGTTAGACATGAGTCAGAAGACCTGGGAGGGAGGCAAAAAGGGCTCTCTTCAAGCCAGCTATGAGCAAGAAATCCTTTGAGCTGGTCAAGCAGGATCTAACTCCATGGTGCAATTTTGATCTGGGACCACAGTTGCCAGACCCTTAACAATCTCCAATTTTGGAAGCAAAGAACTTTTCAGGCAGAGCCGTGGTGGTGCAGTGGTTACAACGCAGTATTGCAGGCTATTTCTGCTGGCTGCCGGCTCGATTCTCACCAGCTCAAGGTTGACTAGGCCTTCCATCCTTCCGAAGTTAGTAAAATGAGGAGCCAGATTGTTGGGGGACAAGATGCTGAGTCTGTAAACTGCTTAGAAAGGGCTGTAAAAGCTGTGAAGCAGCATATGAGTCTTAAGTGCTATTGCTAGTGCTATCACAAATCTTCACAGTTCAAAACCAGAGCCTAGCCTTCTTGGATTCCAGTTGCCAAATTCCCAAATGCAGAAATGAGAGTCTTTCTAACAGTCCCTGCACTTCAAACACCATTAGGCCTGTAGGGTTTCAGAGTCGATCTGCCTGGTTGCCCATCAAGTTCAGTATTAAAGGTAGCGCTCAACTTACAACCAGAATTGGGACCAGAATTTCCATTGCTATGCACGGCGGTTGTTAAGTGAGTCATGCCTGATTTTACATTCTTTGCCATGGTTCTTAAGTGCATCACTGCTGTTGTTAAATGAATTGTGTGTGATCGTGAATCAAATCCGACTTTGCTTTTTGGAAGCTAGCTGGGAATGTCACCAAGGGGAGGAAGGAAGGCATGCAAATGGCGCTCCATGGTCCTGGAATGCCGCCATTGTGGTAAAAGACATGCCAGTTGCTGGGTGCCCACATTTTCATTATGTGACCCTGGGGATACTGGGAACATCGTAAGTGAAAAGACCGGTCAGACGTCACTTTTTTCAGTGTTGTCATTTCAAGCAGTCCCTAAATGAATGATTGTAAGTTGAGGACAACCTGTATTTACACTGACCAGCGGCAGCTGCTCTCCGATTCTCCTCTATCTTGGAACATCAGGAATTAAATAGGGGGCTGTTTGCATCTTAATCCTGAAGGCTGCCAACATGCCCCACCCTCCCAGGTGCTGATACCTGTCCCCATACCTAAGATAAAAAGGATTTCAACAGAGAGATCACAGACACTGGGGGGCGCCCGAGAAGCCTCTGGAAGCCTTTCATCCTTGGTGCCGTTGAAGCAGACACTGTAGGGTACTGTGACAGCCACATACAACGTGGCCAGGAGAATCAGTCCGTCCCAGCCAGCCTTGAAGGTACCGTAATGCAGCAGGATGAATGGCGACTTGCGAGCAGCAGCCACTTTGTATTCAGGCAATGCGGGCTTCTCACCAAACACGCCCTGGAGAGAAACCAACAAGAGAGATTAAATGCTCGGGAACTGCAAGTCTAGAATATCACTGCCAACAATGGTCACCGTGGAAAGCAGGGGTCCCAGACAGGGGTGGGTTTCAATTTTTTTTTACTACCGGTTCAGTGGGCGTGGCTAGAGGGGTGAGCATGTGACTGAGTGGGGTGGCCAAGTTGACGTCACTCACGCACACTCAGTCACATGACCCTCTCACCAAGCCATGCCCACCGAAACCGTGATGAAAAGTTTTAACCGGGGGGGGGGGGGGCGGACTACAGCCTTGGAGCTAAGGGAGCGCCTGCAAGCTACCCAGTAAGAAAAAAAAAGTTTTTGTCCTCCCTGGCCACAAAGAACACTCTGCAGGCTTCAGCAGGGCTGGGGGAAGGGAAAAACGCCCCCATTGTTGCAAAAAAATGATCAGTTTTTCACAAAAAAGGGGCATTTTTCTCTTCCCCCAGCCCTGCTGAAGCCTGCAGAGTGCTTCTGGAGGCTGGGGGAAGGCAAAAACGCCTCTGTTTTTGTGAAAAACAGCCCATCTCTGGGACCTCTCTGGGACTGGCATGTGCATACCATTAAAAAAAGGGGGGGGGGGGAATTCATTTTTTCAATGAAGATTGTTCTGCGCATGTGCAGAACAGAAAATAAAGATGGCGGCACCCAGGATAGAACCAGTACGGTCACGTGTCCACCGGAGTTACTACCTATTCAGCCGAACTGCACCGTACTGATAGGAACCCACCTCTGATCCCAGGATTGAGCAAACCCTCCCCACTTGGCCTGTGTGGGATGGCAGGCAGGGAGACCCTGAGGAATCCATCAAGTAGGGAAATTAAGAATGAGTGGGTGATTTTGCATCCAATTGGCCCACCACTGGATCTGCCTGCTTTTTGGGTCCTATTGTTGGGTACTGTGGTGTGATGGAATGTGCACCTGCAGCATTAGAGAGGAGAGTATTTTGCCAACTCAGTGCCTTCCCAGAAAGTGGCTCAGATCAAGAGACGGCACAATCCTGAGCTGATGGGGAAGAGGTTCAGGGTAGCCACACCCTAGAATCTTTCGGGATAGATCTAGTACGGGGGGGTTAAACTCAAGGCATGTGGGCCGGATCCAGCCCATGGGGTCCTTACATCTGGCCCCTGAGGTCCCCCTGGAAACAGCGGAGGACTGGCCCATGGTGCCTCTGCCAGCAAAAACAGAGCTCGCGCAGGCCACATGCGGCCCTCCTGAGCTCCATTTTTCTAGCAGAGGGTTGCAGGAGGCTGTTGCCGCCATTTTTGGTGCTCAGGCCACCACAGGCAGCTCCAACACGGCACTCAGGCCACCGCAGGCAGCTCCAACACGAGTGATGTCGAGCTGGTCACGCCCATCCTGGCCACGCCCCCATTCTCCCCCAACCCCCGAGGTCAAACACAACCCTGCTACAGCCCTCAATGAAATTGAGTTTGACACCCCTTGTCTAGTACATTGGGAGGTTATAGCTTTAGTTTGGCAAGATTCTGTCCATTAGCCATGAGCAAATAAAATATTGAACTCAAATGGATCTCATTGTCCCATCTCTAGGCTTGGGCCTGACAGCTAGTAGGTTAAAGAATGTCTATTTGAAATCCTGCCTGGTGCGGCCCCTCTAGGGATCCCAAACTGGCGATCTCAGGTCTACAACTCAGTGTTGTGCCACTGCCGTGCTAACCAGGGAATTCTAGAGGATGCAGACTGAGAATATTTGGAGGGGGCCAGGATGGGCCAGGCAAGATTTAAAATCTTAAATCCTTTCCAGGATTATTTTGCCCTGATCCAGTAAAGCTCAGATACATATGCCTCAGTCTCTGAATACAGATCTTCTTCACAAAATTAAGGGCTTAAGAAGGATAACTAATTAAATGTGACTACTACCCATCTGTAACCTCTGGAGGGAAGGGTGTACTGCATTTGGTTGCATGCTCCAGTAACTACACACTGCTACAACTTAAACCAAATACAAGTACATTCAATGGGGCTGCCTGAGATTGTTGATATTTCTGTGCTTTTCTATTTTTTCTGTTTCGGTATCTGTTGACTTTTGCAGTGAATGAACCTGTTTTATATTTAGTGTATGTTTAATAAAGAAATGTTGATATAAAAACACATGAGCCAGCTGTTTCATTAATCAGGGTGAAGGATTGCCCTGGGCAGTAGATTTTGAGTGTTATTTATAAAATCTGTATCATATTCTTGGAAAACAGAGCTGTTTATGCTGCTGCATGACTTATTCTTCATCGTTAAATTAGCCTCGCTCTGTCCTAAGACATAATAAAAAAATACCAACACTGAAGTGAGACTCAATGGCCAACTGGCTGACATCTGCATGTGGAATAGAAGGGGCAAAATAATTTTAGACTGGCCTTCATTAGCATAAATTAATGTCTAGATAATCATGGGAGTACAGGTACTCCTTGAGCTATGGCCACAATTGAGCACAAAATTAATGTTGCTAAATGAAACATTTGTTAAGGGAGTTTGCCCCATTTTACGACTTTTCTTGCCACAGTTGTTAAGTGAATCACTGCATTTGTTAAGTTAGCAACACGTTTGTTAAGGGAACCTGGCTTCCCCATTGACTTTGCTTGTCAGGAGGTCGCAAAAGCTGATGACATGATCCTGGGGCACTGCAATTGTCATAATAATAAATATATGAACCATTTGCCAAGCATCTGAATTTTGATCATGTGACCATGGGGATGCTGCGATGGTCATAAGTGTGAAAAACGATCGCAAGTCACATTTTTCAGTGCTGTAAGTTTGAACGGTCATTAAATGAACTGTTGTAAGTCAAGGACTACCTGTATGTAATTTCAGGGCTTGTGGTTCCCTAAAAAAGGAGATAGAGAAATGTGCAAGAGATAGAGCAGCAGCACCAGTGTGATGCACCATGTGGTGGCCTGCCGTGAGCAATGGCACCGGCACAACAAGGTATGATAATCATTTGGTCATCCTCCATGTGAAATCAAGCAATTTTGAGGTCCTCCTTCAAGCATCGTCTTGTTTAGATGGCAGAGCAACAAGTCTAGTGTCCTTTGAGGTACACTATTTTCTTTTTCTCAGGTGGTTCAAGTTGCCCCATATTCATTTAATAGTGCTGACACATGAAGGCACTTTCATTTAAAGATGCTTTGGAAACGTATCTCCAATTATTTTTGTCCTCAAGTTTACCATATTTTTGGAGTATAAGACACACCGGAGTATAAGACGCACCAAGATTTTGAAGAGGCAAATTAAAAAAAAAGTTTTTGCACTCTGCAGACCTCCCAAAAATGGCCCGTTTTTAATGTCAAAAAAGGGCATGGATAGCCTTTAGGAGCCTTGCAGAGTGCTCCTGGGTGCTTGGGGGGTAAAAATGAACAACTGGCCCATTTTCCGTTCGCAAATGTGAGCACACAACCTTCCATGCATGCGCTTTTGGCAAAAAAAAGGGCCTAAATGGGATGCCATAGAACTGGGTCAAGTGGGCGGGGCTACCTGCGATTTCTGCTGTTGGTTCGGGCGAACCGGTCCGAACTGGTAGAATACCACCTCTGGCCTTGTCCATTCTACGTACCTTGTGGAGTTTGCGTTTTCCTTTGCCCTGCTTCTGGAGATGTCCTGAGAGGTGATAAAGCACAGCCCGGCTTCGCCGACGATTGGCATTGAAGCCTTTAGCTCCAGCTCGGCTGTAACGTCGCCGTCCACCTAGCAAAAGACAAATGCTGGATGATATTTGTTATATTAGAGCAAGAAGGGTTTGTATCTGCTCTTTCAGCAGTAACCAATGCAGTCCCAATGAGAAAAGATCTCAAAATTTGAGTTTTAGAGAAATGTTTTCACCAAGCTTGAAGACGACGTCTACTGTTACAGAATATTCATACTGTATTCGATGCTTCCTTATACATATTCAATGCTTCTAACTGTCTTCCTTAGAGAATGCAGAATAACGGGGCTGGAAGGGAGCTTGGAGGTCTTCTAGTCCAACCCTCTGCTCAGGCAGGAGATCCTATACCATTCCAGACAAGTGTCTGTCAGGGTATTGATGATTTAATAGCTGACTAGCTGCTGTAATGCTGTAATGATGATGCAATGGTATCAATGAGTCAGCAGGGTTATTTGACTCTTTACCACTTTAAGAGACTGTATTATAAAAGAGGCCTTGTTGGGGCATATCTCTCTCTCCGTGTGTGCTTCTGTGCTATAGTTGATGATTGATTGCCTGATTTTGCCTAGTACGTGTATGTATATATTCCTTGTAGATAAACCACTATTGGAAAGACAAACCTCTGTTTATTGTATTTTGCTCCTGGGTTGTCTCACAACAGTCACACTATGTGCAATCTGACAGACTGTCAAGTTTCTTCTTCAAAATCTCCAGTGATGAAACACCTACAACCTCTGGAGGCAAGCTGTTAAACTGATTAATAGTTGTATCAGGAAGTTGCCTCTCTCTTTGTTAAGCTTCCAGCTGTTACTACCTGTTTTGTCCTCAGATGCTTTGGAGAATACGTGACCCCTCCTCTCTGTAGCAGTCCCTCAAATACTGGAAGACTGCTATTGTGTCACCCCTAGTCCTTCTCTTTGTTGGACTCGACTAGACACACCCAGTTCCTGCAACCGTTCATTGCATTTCATCAATATGTATCTGTTCATTAATATGACCAGGAAACTGGTCATAATGAGAAAGTAAAATATAGTACTATAGATGCCAGTTCAGAAGAAATTTCTAAATTCAATGACCTTCGCTACAAAAGAACTGGAGCCTGAGAGTTAGCTTCTTCTTATTTTTGGACACTATCCTAAATGTTATTGTTGTCTTACATCAGCAGAAAAAGCCCTTGCTTATTTTTTTGGGGGGGGGGGGGATTTTGAGTGCCTCTGAAATTCCTTCTAGGCCCACTTTCTGCTGTGGCATGAATACCCCTTTTTGTTGTTGATTTGTGATAATCCTTCACAAGCAACAAATGGGCATCTTGCACAGACAAAGGGTTGTCAGGAGTCTCATCTAGCAGAGAAGCTCTTCACAATAAGATGGAGTACAGGTAGTCCTTGACTTACAATCACAATTGAGCTCAAAATTTCTCTTGTTCTGTTGTGAAGGGAGCTATTTATTAAACGAATCTTGCTCCATTTTACAACCTTTCTTGCCTCAGTTGTTCAGTGAATCACTGCAGTTGATAAGCAGGGGTTGTATCCTACCGGCTTAGCAACCAGTTTGCTGAGACCACGCTACAAAACACTGCTCTGTAGAACAAAAGTAAAAGATCCTCTGGACACTAAGGAAAAGGAAGAATGGGAAGGTAGATGGAAGGAGCAGAATTTATTTATTTATAAAATGTATTGGCAGCCCATCTTACCATAGGGTAACTCTGAGTGGCTTACATGAAATCTAAAACATAAAAAGTTAAATTCCAACATTAAAACCAAGGATACATGAGGGAGGGCAGGGACGGAGGGGAGGATATGCTATTACTCAATCAACCACCTCCATTGCACCGTTCCCCCACTGGGGCCACAAGCCGACTGGCAAAGCCATGTCTTTAGGCGCTTATGAAAGGAGGATTGGCGCCAACCTCACATTGGGGGGGACGACAAGATGTTTCAGAGGGCAGGAGCAGAGATGGGTTCCTATTGATTTGAACTGGTTCGGTCGAGTAGGTAGTAACTCGGCCCGCCACGCTCCCGAACCGGTTCTGTCGGCAGTGCCGTAGGGGCCGCCATCTTGTTTTTTGCTTCTACGCATGCGCAGAAGCCTTTTAAAACTACTGAGCATGTGCGTGTAGTGCACATCAAGCGTGCGTACCCCTAAAGCACATCCCTGAGTGAACCGTCAATAGAAGAAGCCGGAACCCACCCCTAGGCAGGAGCAACAGCACAGAAGGCCCTCTTCCTGGACCCTGACATCCAGAATAATTGGCCTGTTGGGACCAACAGCATGCCTCCTCTGCCAGCATGAGTGATATGGGCCAATGCCAGCGGGATGAATAGTAACCCTCAAGTAACCTGGACCTATGCCATGAAGGGCTTTAAAGATGGTCACCAACACCTTGAATTGCACCCGGAAATAGACTGGTAACCAATGCAGCTCATGGATCAGTGGTGTCACAGGGGCCATTCTTGGGGGGGTCCCAAATTACCCGAGCTGCCATACTCTGCACCAGCTGTAGCTTTAGAATGCTCTTCAAGGGTAGCCCAATGTAGAGCATATTACAGTAGTCCATTTGTGAGATGACTAGGGAGTGAACCACTGAGTGAATACACATGCAGCTTATAGAGGCAAAAACCAATAGTTAGTCCTTGACTTACTGGAATTTGGATTGCTAAGTGATGTGTTTGTTAAGCTGTGTGTGACTGAATCCAATTTTACAAATCATTTCTACCACAATTTTTAGGAGAACCAGAGTGATCGTTGAGCAAATCATGTGATCATGAAGCGATCCATGTTATCGTTAAGCAAATCTTTCTTCTGCAAGTGACTTTGCATGTTGGAAGGCAGGTGGAAAGGTTGCAAATTGTGATCATGGGGTCTTAAAACACGGCAACTGTCATAAATGTGAGCCACCCGCCAGCCACCCTTCTGAATTGCAACCGCTTGGGCGTGGAGGTGGTGCGATGGTCGTAACTTCAAGGTTGGGTCCTCAGTTACTTTTTCCAAGGCCTTTGGTAACGTCAAGCCATTGTTAATGAGTAGTTGTAAGCAGAGGTGGGTTGCAAATTCCAGTGCTACCGGTTCACTTGTGCATGCGCACGAAGCATCTGGGCAGGTGGGCGGAGCCTCCCACCACTACTGGTTAACCTGATCTGGGTCAAACCGGGAACAAGCCACCTCTGGTTGTAAGCTGAGGGCTACCTCTAAGGGCCACTGCAGTCCTGCAGTTGTAAGGACAATCTGATGACGATTATTATGCTTCGTTTGGTCCTGAGATAAAAGCAGGCAGCTACTGACTGGTGAAATCACAGCAGGATATCTAATTGTCAGGGAACAGGATTCTGATCTTTGTATAATTCTTTAGTCTTATAGTGTTTGCCCAAAATATACGGAACATGGACACATGGTCAATGTGTTCAGAATGCTGAGATGCTCCTTATTTATTCCATAAGTCTTACTGCTAAAGTTATATGAATGCTATGTTTGCTTGGAACATCCATACTGTGGAATTTTAAAGCAAAGCTGTAGCTCCTTCAATAATAAGAAATGCAGAATGCCTATCCTTGGAGATATTATAGATTTTCCAGAAATAGGGGTTGTGTCCATGGTGAACTGCTCCTGTCCTAAATCTACCACCATACAACCTGTCGGAAGGAAAATCCACCTGGTTCCGTTTCAAAGACACTGGAAACATGGAGGCTGATTGGAAAGATGGTTTAATGATGACAGAACCAACAGCCATCCTCAGTCAGCTGACCAATTGGTTTGTTGAGTAGGTGGGTTTTTATAGGTTTCAGAGATGCTGCTAGTGGGGTTGTGCAATGTCTGAAATGCACTTAGGAGATTGTGCAATGTAGTGAGCTCTGTGTCTTCTGCTAAATAGTCGCGGGTTAATCCTATTATGCCCTGAAGGGTCACGTCCTGTTCTTCTTAATGCCATCACCCTGAAACTGAAGGTCTTTTGTTTTGTACATAGGCTGGCCCAGCCTTTCTTAAGAACTGCAGAAAAACCAATTACTGCCAACCTGCCTTCCATTGAGGACCTGCACACTGCACGAGTCCAAAAGAGGGCCGTGAAAATATTTACAGACCCCTCGCATCCTGGACATAAATTATTTCAACTCCTACCCTCAAAATGACGCTATAGAGCACTGCACACCAAGACAACTAGACACAAGGACAGTTTTTTCCTGAACACCATCACTCTGCTAAACAAATAATTCCCTCACCATTGTCAAACTATTCTCTAGGGCTGCATTACTATTACTATTAGTCTTCTCATTGTACCTACAACCCAACTCCTCCCACTTATGACTGCAGGACTTTGTTGTAACTTTGTAACTGTAACTTTGTTCCTTGTATCCTTACGATTTATATTTATATTGATTGTTTCCTGATTGCTTATTTGTATCCTATGACTATCATTAAGTGTTGAACCTTATGATTCGTGACAAATGTATCTCTTCTTTTATGTGTACCAAAGACAAATTCCTTGCGTGTCCAATCACACTTGGCCAATAAAGAATTCTATTCTATTCTATTCTATTCTATTCTATTCTATTCTATTCTATTCTTGGGCACAAAATATCTGTGGGGAGGGGGGCCTGAGGCTTTTAAGAAAGTCTGCTTTGTCTTTAAGAGCATGTTTCTCCATTTCTCCCTTTGGGGAAATATAATATTCTGCCTTTTTAATATTTCCAAATATTTCATTCTTCTAGCGGGGGGGGGGGAGGGGGAGGCTTCCCACAAACCACTGCTACACCAGAATGATCATGGGCGGGAGATACTAACATTACCAAAAGGGCTCAACTCTGCAAAGGCTGACACTTACATGAATATGAATGGATATCATTTAGGACAATAAAAGAAATTGTTGGGTGGAAAAAGGAGACCAGAAAGTGCAACATTTTCACATCATGTTCATACTTTATAAAGAAATGAAGACAAGTGAAAATAGTCAGAATTAGCTGCATGGATGGCTAATTAATGAAAGCTCAAATGCCACTAGTAACTTCATACGTTGTTTGGTGAATAATATACAGCGATATGCTAAAGAACAGCTTTTTGGCAGATCTCCTGCGCCTGTAACAATGCACACGACATGTCAACAGGTTCATCAGCCTTGAGTTGAGGAAGCTTCGTTTATTAGGGTTCTGTATTCCAATTGGAAAAGACCTAGGATCCTTGCCAGCAGACTGAGTCTTCAGTCGTGCTACCACGAGGTCCTACAAGTCTTCCCTTGGCATCTGAAGCAGTTTTATTTACATGCCCTCTTAACTCCATTTCATTTATGCACCACTGAACATTTGTTCGCAGAATGCTTGACTCTCGTTTTGAGAACTGTGCGTGGATTTTAAAAAAAATCACAGGGTGGTAACCAGAAGGAGAGGGAGAAAACACTGTTGCTATCATCATCATCATCATCCAACATTTGAAGGAAGGAAGACATTCCTTATTGATCTCACAATCTCTTGAGGATTTTTAAGCTTCTGTGATCCAGTAACCCACCGCCCAGGTATGTGGCAATACAATCCCCATCTTGCCTTAGCCAGCATGGACAATGAAGCAAGGGGGAGTTGTATTCCAAGTTCTCAGGAGGCCACAAATTGGTGCTCTCAAAGATAAGGTTGTACCCCAGTTTACACATTTTTCCTTTACTCCACCTCCTCCCCACCACACTTCCATCACTAGCTTTATCTCACCTCCTTCCTTCCAGTTTTCTGCGGACGCTCTGGTTTTGGTCTCTGTGATGTCTTTGTGGGAGACTAGAAAAAGGGCCACTTCCCCCTTTTCATTCTTGATAGGCACCACATCCAAGAGACACCAGAAAGGGACACCTAAAAAGATAAGGAGCCGTGTGAGTTGATGATCCTGGGATGTGGGTCAGGGAATGATCTTCTCCACTGCCATCCCCAGCACCATCTTTCTCTGCAGTTGCAAACTCTTTCTGGAGACCTAGGGAATGGCGGGAAAGAAAAGCAGGTCGGCAAACTCTTCACAGAAGGCTCAGTGTAGAAGATGGGGCTTCACTGAACAAAGAGATTGCTGCTCCTGGGTTCTGAAAATCCCAAGTAGGGGGTGCCAGCTTTCCTCCTGCTTTCCTATACTTCCTGTACAAGCAAGGACCATTCTATATTCAGCCTGGCTTTTGACCTTCAAGGTCGCATGCGTTATGCTTTGCTAAATGGGTGCTATCTGCGTCCTTATGTATTTTTAATACAATTGGTTGCACATCAAAGTCTTATTAGCTGATTGGTGGTGAGCTTTAATCATCGTCATAAATGTGGCTGTGTGCGCACTTCTGAGCACACAGGTAATACCTCTGCTGTGTGAGCATGGGTCCAGTTCAAGGTGTTGGTTATCAACTTTAAAACCCTTCATGGCCTGGGACCACCAGGCTACCTGAAGAACCATCTTATCCTAATTACATTGACCCTGATAGGTAGAGAGGGTAAGTGACTGACCTATTTTGACTGACAGGATCTAGGAAGAAAGTTTTCTCTGTTGTGGCCCCTGCCCTATGGAACATCTTGCCCCCTTAGGTGAGGCTGCCCACCTCCACCCCCCCTCTTCTGGCCTTTTGGAACTGGCATGGAAGTCTAATAATGGTATGCCATTTGGGGGGTTGCTTGGCGGTGCTTCTTCCATCTTTTTAATTCTGTTTTTTTAACTGTGCCTTTTTATATGGCTTTATCGTTTTCCGCTGTAAACCTCTCACTCCGATAGCAAAGTAAGCAGTATATAACTTTCATAAATAAAGTAAAATTGCATTTTTATCTTTTATTCTATTGTTAGTTGTATTATGACCTGGTTTGATGAGAAGAAAAGCAGGAATCGAACCAAAGAATTAGCACTGAAACTGGCTGAAAGACCTAGAAATAATTCTGGTTTCATTTCTATTGCATTTTATAGAGGCTGAACTACAAAAGAAAAATGGGAAATTAATACTGTATATGGAAACTGTGGCACAATTATTGTATGCACAAAGAAGAAGAACAAAATAACCACAGTAGAAGATAGGATTATAAAATTGATGGAGCTTGTAGAAATGGCAAAGTTATCCATTTTTTTCAGGGAAAAACAAGAGAAAGACTTTTTTTAAAAAAAAATCTGGAAGCCTTAAAAGGACTTTTTGTTAAAATAAGGAAAGACTGAATTGATGATTTATGGACTTGGGGATTGAAAGGGTTAAAGAGAAGAAGAAACAATAAGGTGGCAATTACTTGGTAGAAAAGGTTGGAAGTTATAACTGAGCTCCCTTTTTCTAACTTTCTTATTTTTCCCTTCCTTTTTTTCTTTCTTTGCACCTTTTTCACTGACTTTTCTTTACCTAAAGGTAAAGGTTCCCCTCGCACATATGTGCTAGTCATTCCTGACTCTAGGGGGCGGTCCTCATCTCTGTTTCAAAGCTGGAACCAGCACTGTCTGAAGATGTCTCCGTGGTCATGTGGCCAGCATGACTAAACACTGAAAGTGCACAGAACGCTGTTACCTTCCCACCAAAGGTGGTCTCTATTTTTCTACTTGCATTTTTACATGCTTTCGAACTGCTAGGTTGGCAGAAGCTGGGACAAATAATGGGAGCTCACTCCGTTACGCGGTGCTAGGGTTTCGAACTGCTGACCTGCCAACCTTTCTGATCGACATGCTCAACGTCTTAGCAACTGAGCCACCGCTTCCCTATTTCTTTAGGGAAATTCTTTCTTTACTTTACCCCTTTTTCTAAATTTTATTGCTTTAATCTCTTAATTTAATAAATTATTAAATTTATAAATTTAATAAAACGTGTGTTTGTGCGTAGGTGGGTATATAAATGGACCCACTGCAGTATACATATTTATTAGTATGGTGACATCCACACTCCACTCGTTGCCCGAGTGCTGGTATCTGCTTCTCACGGTTATTGAATAAACCTCTCCTCTATCTGTTGGCCTCCTTTAGTCATTGGGTAGAGAATTGTTATTCCACAACATGGCACTCACCATCTGCTCTTAAAACATCTTTGGTGTTCACACAGAAGTGGGAGGAGTGGTGTGAACAAATCTCAGCATGCATGTAGGTGTGTGACTATGGGCATTCCTAAGCATGCTAAATTAAATAGCAGTCTTTTCCCCCCCAACTGCTTCCTCCTTGGCAATGGAGAGACTCACAGATCAGGGATATATAAATATATAGGGGATACAGACAATTCAATCCAGGGCACTGGTTTTGGGGTGCAGAGGCTGCCCTTGAGCCCCCCCACATACACTTTCAGTTGAAACAAAAACCAGGGAGCAGGCAGGGGAAAGGTCTGGAAAGCCGCTCATTTTCATGCTAGACGTGAAGAAAAGAAATTGCTCCAAGGCCCACATTGTTCTTCACTTGAAATGCTTCCAGAAGGGTCTCTGTTGCAAGAGGTCCACATAGAAAACACAATAAGAGCACTGCCATTTTCACAGTTGTGTAGAGTAGGGAAGCAGAGGCAGCGCAATTTGCTTAGCCAGCCCGAGCCACTAACATTCGCTTGCTGCATATTATTAAAGATCTTCTTTTCCAGCTAATTTTCTCTCAAGCAATATTCATAACACAAAAACACACAGAGGGAGACACAGGAGGGGGGGCAGTCAGTCAGGGGCAAAATCCACTTACCTTTGCTACTGGTTCGGTAGCAAGGTAAGCACACTCCCTCGCTTCACTCGCACGCACCACCTCCACGCATGTGCAGGACCTCCCATGCACGCGCAGAGCATCAAAAAGGTAAGGTAAGCGAACAGCGAGGGGGAGGGGGAATCCGCTGTGCTGTGCAATTTATATTAGCTAGAAAGCAGGAAATCCTGCTTTCTAGCTAATATAAATCGTGTATCACAGCTGATCGTCGGAAAAATGATCATTTATTTATTTTACTAATGGTTCGGGTGAATCAGTAGCATTTTTACTACCAGTTTGGGCGAACCAGTCTGAACCAGTAGCAGGCAGGCAGGCAGGCAGGCAGGCAGGCAGGCAGGCAGGCAGGCAGGCAGGCAAATAGACAGACAGACAAACTCACTTTCTACATTATCTATTTCAACTTCCATTTTCCAGTCCCTGGTACAAACTTTCCCCCAACGTTTACTTGGCAATTCACTCAGAAACCGGACTCACCACTTTTCCTGTAGAGGATGAGCTCAGCTTTAAATTCCTTGCGCTCGTCAAGGGCTTTGCGGATCTGGGTGCGTACCAGCTCACTGGTGTCAGGCCCATAGAGGAAGTTGCAGGCACAGCAACGTTGCATGACCTCAGCCCGGGAGAAGCCGGTCAGTTCACAGAAGCCATCAGAACAGTACACCACCGGGAAGGCTCCCCGGACTTGGGCATTGCCCAGGACAAAATTACTGTCTGAGGAGAAAAAGAAAAGAGACGATGATCACTAGCCTGGCCAGCTATCTCAGAGAAAATCCCTTAGTCAACCTGGTGTCCACTAAGTGAGTTGCTCGGCAGCTGGGTTTCCCAACCTTGGCAATTTTAACAAATGTAGACTGGCTGCCTGGGGAATTCTGGGAGTTGAAGTCATGTGTCTTAAAGTTGGAAAACCCTGCTCTATAGAAGGGGTGTCAAACTAGCGCCCACAGGATGGATGCGTCACACACTGACCACGCCCACCCCCATTTTAAAAAGCGGGGAAAAGTCGCAATATGTCACATGATGACAATGTGACACCATGAGTTTGACGCCCCTGCTCTATAGCTTTGATCTTTGAGGCACCAACTTTCAGGACTCTTACCTAAATGTTGATATTGAATTGTTACTGTTGAAAAGCACTGGTGTACTTTATTCACTAATACACATGACAGTCAATGCTTGACTTAATTATGACTACCCTGTAAAATTTTTGAAAGGCCTAGCTTGAAGCAAGTATTCATGATGATTAGGTCATGATGAGGATTGATACCTTAGCCAGCAATAGGTCCCATAGAAATCAGTAGAATCTACTTAATTTTTGGTGTATATTAGATCTCACTATATATCACATTTCTTAGTTTTCCAGAATATTTGTAATCACACTACATATTTATTAATGACATAAATGCTGTTAGCATAATGTTTATAGTTTAAAACAACTGCTACTACTGAAACACAAAATCTACCATGATCTCATCCAGACTGCAATTAGCTGGAAGAAATATTGTCTCTCATGGCTAGGCGTTCGGACTGCTTCGGCCCAGTAGGTAGTAACTCGTTTGGACATGCCTCTGAACTGGTTCTATCAGCGGCGGCGTAGTCGCCGCCATTTTGCAATATTTTTACTACTGCGCATGTGTGTATTGCGTGCATCAAGCATGCACGCACCCGCAGTGCACCCCTGAGCAAATCGGCAGTAACAGAAGCTGGAACCCACCCCTGGTTCATTATCACCACCATATATGCATACTTTGTTTATTCAATGATCAGCCATCTGATGTCCCCCTGATGTCCACTGGACTATTAAAACCATGAAATGCTAGCAAGAGAGCCAACACATCTGTGTTGTAGGACTGTAGTTCCTTCGCATCTCAACTGCACTAGTTTGGGGGTAGGTTGCTACCTTTACTGCTATGAATCAGCCTCAGTTTTTAATGTGGGATTGAGACAACAGGTTATAGTAGGAAGCAAGGATGTGGAGGACTGTGGGGTTTTTGGTGCTCTCTAAGCTTGGTGCTTTTCTTGCAGATGTTTCATTACTAAACTAGATAACGTCATCAGAAGAGGAAAGACTGGAATGTATCTCTGAGTGAGATGTATGGAATAATAACTGTAGCAGAGTGTGGATACTTTTGAGGGACAGACAAAGATAAGGAGGTAGATTGCAATCCATGATAGTCTATCTGACATATTAAATT
This sequence comes from Natrix helvetica, assembly GCF_964273705.1. Classification (NCBI taxonomy): domain Eukaryota; kingdom Metazoa; phylum Chordata; class Lepidosauria; order Squamata; family Natricidae; genus Natrix; species Natrix helvetica. The sequence goes on from NC_138548.1 coordinate 229,279,867, forward strand.
TGCCAGTCTTTCAAATGCACAAAGCTCTAGTAAAAGCTTTGCTGGGATTATCTATTTATTTGTTCTGTTTGTTTGCACCCTTCCTTTATTATTATTTTTTTACAAATCCCTCAAAACGGCGAACATATCCAACACATCTCCTCTCTCTATTTTCCCCACCACAACAGTCCTGCGAGGTGAGTTGGGCTGAGAGAGATTGACTGGCTCCAAAATCACCCAACCGG